>NC_023757.2:16634989-16966003 GCF_000499845.2 Phaseolus vulgaris
CGCCACCGCCTTCGCCTTCGTCTTGTGCCTCTGCCACTCCGATCACCATCAACCTAAAGGTTGGTGTTGTATTTAATATTTATTTAATATTTTGAATTTATATTTAATATTTTGAATTTTTATTTAATATTTTGAATTTTTATTTTTCTGTATTATAATATATATTTAATTAATAACTAATACAACTTGGAATTTATAACTAATAACTAATAATTTATATATTTGTGTGTATTTTGAATTTTTTTATTATATAATTTCTATTTTCTTAAATTTATATTATATATTTAGTTAGTTGTTAATTACATTTTAATAAAAGTTTTATGTTATGTTAGTTATTGTTACTTTAGAATAGAAATATCGTGTTTGGATTGAGTCTGGAGGTGTTCGACCCTCGGCAAATGTGTGAGATTGAATAGAATACTAATTATTAGAAAATCCTAACTATATTCCAGAATATATAATGGATCGAAGTTGGATTAATGTTGTTCGTATAAGTGATGAGTACGAAAGGGGAGTAGAGGAATTTATACAATTTGCACAGCGTAACGCGATTATTAGTGGTCATGATGGAGCAAAGATCAGGTGTCCGTGCGTTAACTGTTTGAATGGAAGGATACTGGATGTGAATATCATGAGGGAACACCTGCTATGTGATGGGTTTCTTCGATCTTATACAACTTGGACATGGCATGGTGAATTATTAAATTTACCACGTGTTTCCGTAACTGAAGAATATGTGGGTTCTACCATGGATGAAGCAATACACGATGATGGAGATGATGATCGATTGGAGGACATGATTCGTGATGTGGGAGCTGAGGGTTTTGCAAAAGCGCATGGATATGAAAGTATGTCAAAAGATGCGAGACTCCTTTGTATCCTGGATCAACTAACTTCACACGGTTGTCGGCGGTGTTAAGATTGATGAATTTGAAGGCAATAAACGGATGGACTGATAAAAGCTTCACGGAATTGCTCCAGCTGTTGAAGGATATGCTTCCAGAGGGAAATAGTCTACCTAATCGTAATTACGAGGCCAAAAAGATTCTTTGTCCAATGGGTATGAAGTACAAAAAGATACATGCATGTCCTAATGATTGTATATTATACCGGAAAGATTTTGAATTGTTGAAAAGTTGTCCGAGGTGTGGGTTATCACGTTATAAGTTGAAACAAAAAGATGATGATTCTATTGATGACATGGAAAAGCATGGACCCCCAATGAAGGTTATGTGGTATCTTCCCATCATTCCAAGGATGAAGCGTTTGTTTGCAAACCCAGACGATGCTAAGAATCTTAGATGGCATGCAGATGAGAGGAAATGCGATGGCATGTACCGACATCCAGCTGATTCTATTCAATGGAAGAAATTTGATGATGACTTTCCAGAATTTGGTAAAGAATCAAGAAATATCCGACTTGGTTTAACTACAGACGGAATGAATCTGTTTGGTAATATGAGTACAAATCACAGTTCATGGCCTGTATTACTAGTTATTTACAACTTACCTCCTGGATTGTGCATGAAGCGAAAATATATGATGTTGTTTATGATGATATCCGGTCCGAAACAACCAGGGAATGATATTGATGTTTATCTAAGTCCCCTAATTGAAGATTTGAAGTTAATGTGGGACCAGGGTGTCGAAGTATTTGACGGATTTGCTAATGAAACTTTCAAGCTTCATGCCATGTTATTTTGCACCATCAATGACTTTCCGGCATATGGTAACTTATCAGGTTATAGTGTTAAGGGTCACAAAGCGTGTCCAATATGCGAAGAAGACACTGCTTCTCAACAATTGAAACATGGAAGGAAAACAGTATATCTTCGGCATCGGAGGTTTCTTAGAAGTCATCATCCTTATCGGAGGTTGAAAAAAGCCTTTAATGGACACCAAGAGGGTAGTGGTCCACCAACTCCATTAACCGGTGTTGAGGTTTACGAAAAGGTAAATAACATAGACCACACCTTCGGTAAGTCAAAAAAAAAGTCATCTGTGACAAATATTTGGAAGAAGAAATCAATCTTCTTTGATCTTCCGTACTGGTCGAGGTTAGAAGTCAGACATTGTATAGATGTAATGCATGTTGAGAAGAATGTGTATGATAGCTTAATTGGTACACTTCTTAACATTAATGGGAAGACGGAGGATGGTCTAAATGCTCGTTTAGATTTGATTGAGATGAACATACGCGACAAGTTGGCACCCAAAGAAATGGGTAAGCGTACATATTTGCCCCCAGCCTGTTACACAATGTCAAAAAATGAAAAAATTAGTTTTTGTCAATGTCTAAAAGGTGTGAAAGTGCCACAAGGACATTCCTCAAATGTGAAGAGCCTAGTGTCAATGCAAGATTTGAAGTTAATTGGGTTGAAGTCTCATGATTGTCACATCTTGATGCAACAGTTGTTGCCGGTAGCTATCCGTGGGATCTTACCAAAAAATGTTAGACATACCATAACCCGTTTGTGCTCATTCTTCTCTTCCATCTGTTGTAAAGTCATTGATCCCTCAAAACTAGATGAACTTCAAAATGAAATTGTTGTTATCTTGTGTGAATTGGAGATGTTTTTTCCTCCGTCTTTTTTTGACATCATGGTTCATCTAGTTGTGCATCTGGTAAGAGAGGTTAGATTGTGTGGACCAGTGTACTTAAGATGGATGTATCCTGTTGAGCGGTATATGAAAATTTTGAAAGGTTATGTGAAAAATCATTATCGTCCAGAGGCTTCAATGATTGATAGGTACATAGCTGAAGAAAGTATTGAATTTTGTTCAGAGTACATGACAAAAGCAAATCCAATAGGTGTTCCAGCTAATTCATGGCACCATAGGCGTTCTACAAGAAAATGTTTACGTGGTGTGAATATTGTAAGCAAATCTCGATCAGAAGTCTTGCAAGCACATTTGTACATATTGAATAACACAGATGAAGTTGTACCATACATAGAAGCTCATAAAGCCATTGTGAAGGCAAATAACCCAAGACAAGCAGAGAAATGGGTCTTGATGGAACATAATAGAACTTTCATGCCTTGGTTTAAAGACGAGGTGTTCAAGGATTCAACGGCATCAGAGACCTTGACCTTGTTGGCTGCTGGATTGAAGTTTGATGTCATCTCATGTACAGCGTACGAAGTGAATAATTGTATATTTTACACGAAGTCCATGGATGAAAAGAGTACAGTTCAAAATTCTGGTGTTACTCTTGAAGCCGAGTCAATGCAGTTTTCGACTTCGAAAGATACAAATCCAGTACTTGGATCAATGGCATACTATGGGTTTATAGAAGAGATATGGGAGATTGACTACACTAAGTTTTCCGTTCCAGTTTTCAAGTGTAAATGGGTTGACAATAAAAGTGGGGTTAAAATTGATGATTCAGGATTCACACTAGTGGACTTTCGAAAGATAGGGTATCGAGATGAGCCATTTATAATGGTTCAACAAGCATCTCAAGTTTTCTACGTGAAAGATCCTATGTCAGAACATTGGCATGTCGTTTTACACGGCAAAAAACAAGGGGAGACCATAGATGATATTGAAAATGGTGACCCCTGTTCATTCACACCAAAGATAATTAATAAAGATGACGATGTAGTTGATGATGTACATGCAACCTGTAAAGATCACAGTGAAGGAATTTACATATGAACTTTCAACGTCCATGCAACCTGTAAATAAGCATTTTTTATTTACATTTTTATGTATTATTTTATAAGATTTTAATTCGATGCAGATTAACTAATGTTTGTTACCTAATTTTTTAACAAAGACATGGATGACGATCAGACCCCAAACAAACCTCGATCCGGACGAGGCAGCAGAGGACCTACTAGATTGAAGCGTCTCGCATTGAGACGTGTTGCTGGTGAGAAGACACGTGTTGACATTGACGTCAACACTGGAGTGGCTTTTGGTCCTAAGGCAGATGAGTTTATGAGCTATCTTGGAGTTGTTTCTCGTGAGAGGCTCTCCATTCTGATTAATTCATGGGATGAGGTGTCAGAGGCCGACCGGAACATGATCTGGGAGGATGTTCTGGTAAGCTTTACATTTTGATATAATGCTTTTTAATATTCATTGATTAATTTTAATTTGTTGATGTTATTTTGCAGGCAAACTTTGAAATTCCTGATGTGGAACCGCTTCGATCAAAGATTATATCCAATATCGGACTCAAATTTCGTACCTTTAAGTCAAGACTGACTTCGAGATACATTTTTGGCGACCTTAAAGACAAAAATCCATGTTTAAAGTACCAACATATTGATGAAGAGACATGGCGTCTTGTTAGAGAAAGCCGTGAAAATGAGGCTTGGATGGTAAGTGAAGTAACTTTTTTTTTATATAACATTAATAAGTTTATCTTATTTACTTCAGTTTGTTTATTTCAATTATGACAGGATCGTCGGAAGAAAGCTCAAGAGATAGCTTTGAAGAATCTTACCCCGCACGTTATGTCTCGTTCGGGGTATCGAAAACTTGAGCAAACACTGATGGTGGAAAAGGAGAAATCTCAACAGGGGACGTTGTCTGAGAATGTGGAAACAGGGGTCACTTCTCCTCCATCACCACCTTTTCGCCGTGTAAAATGGAAGAGGGCCCGAATTAAAAAGTCGGGTGCACCAAGTTCTGAGCAATCCGGGGTTATAATCGAAAAAATTGTAAGTTATTTTTGTTATTTTCATTCTTTTTAAAGCATTAATTATATTAATGATTGAAAATATGATTTTTGTGTACTCTTGCAGGATTCCTTGTAATCTGACGGTAAATTTGTTGCTGAAGGTCGTCACGATATCTTGGTTGAAGCAATTGGACAACCTGAACACTCTGGTCGTGTTCGTGCAACTGGACAAGGGGTCGGAATTAAACTTTATTTTGGAGTTTCAGAACGACATCCATCCTCCTCCTCCAAGAAGGAAACTCAAATGAAGACTAAGTTACGTGAAGAAATAATGGAGGAGATGAGAAAGGAGACTGATTTGATGTGGCTGGAGATGAAAAAGGAGAATGATCGAATGCGACAAGAGTTTCTATCGCAAAAAGTTTGTGCTGAGCCGATTGAACCCCTTGTTAGTCCCACTCTCAAGAGCACAAAGGGGAGTTGTGCGGCTCCTCCAACATCAGGGGATGATATCAATGGGCAGACAGAGGATTGTGAGCTACTGGTAGTGGGCGGCAAACTTCCTCGGGTGGTGGCACTTGGAAAAGTCTATAAAAACGCCACCACCTTACATAATGTTCCTCTCTCCCCTGATGTGGCGAAGGTAACAGTTGAAAAAGTATGATTTCCTGATGCTCGTGTTCCACTACCTTCAGATGAGGTAACCACTGTGACCGATGCATTTCAGACATTCGTTACCTGGCCCAGAGAGGTCATTCGATCTATGCCCGAACCTCATGTAATAATTTCGTTTCATTATATTATTTTTTATTTATATTTATATATTACATATAATTTAATACAAATGTTGTTTATCTTGTAGAAACCTTTTCAGCCACCAAGTCCGGAAAAGAAGCGTGAGGTTCCAGTTGACGATCCTATAGCTTCCCTACGTCTCATTGCTAGTCAGATTGGCAATGATCCTTTTCCAGTTCCGTGGGATAATACATTTTTTCAAATAAACACTGAACTGCCACTGATGATTTACAACACAGATTTATCAGAATTTATATCTGGGAAACAGGAGCTCAATATAAGTATAATTCAATTTTTTATGATGTAAGTATCTTTACCTATTATTCAATTTACTTTATGTTAAATTATTATTGATTATGCTTTAACTAAAAACTTGTAGGTTTTTGCATAGAGTTTGTATCACTGAGGGGAAGGAAAATATGTATGGATTCTTAGATCCTGCATATACTAATCCCGTTGGACCAAACTCAACTGAGACTCAAGCATACATCACTAACACCCTGGAAAAAGAGGGAAAACAAATTTATTTATGCCCTTATATTAATGAGTAAGTTTAATTATATGTCATCAATTATTATTATTTCATGTTTTAAATATTTACTAACTCTTTTCATTGATCATATAGGCATCATTGGCAGTTACTTGTCTTATCAATGGTTGATAAGACTGTTGTGTGGTTCTGTTCCCTACACAAGAAGATTCCCACAAAATTTAAGGATATCATTGATACGTAAGTATAGTATAAACTTAACTTTGTATGTTACTAATTAACCATCTACTAACGAGGTTTTTTGTATTAACCAGTTCATGGCGTGGATATAACATCCTAAAAGGTCGATCCAATTCAAATAATTTGAACTACATAAGAGTAAAGGTTTGTAATTTTTTTCTTTCTCTATTATCATTGTTTATCAATATACTGACATATTACTTTTTATTGAATTATAGTGTAATAAACAACCAGGAAGCTATGAGTGTGGCTATTACATTATGCAATGGATGATTACCATTATAAGACTAGGTGTTAAAACTGGTTGGAAAGAGGTACTATATATGTTAAATCATTTTTATAATTCTTGAACATATATATATCTAAATACTAATTTATGTCAACTTTGCAATGCAGTTATTCACAGAAGAAACACCAATGAATGAGGAAGGCATTTAATATGTTAGAGATTCTTGGTCCACATATTTCATTAATTTTTATAACTCTAGCATAGGTAAACAATAGTACACTTGATCAATAGTACCCTATGAGTGGTTTTATTATATGTAATTTGATCACTTGTAAATGTACATTTTGATGATTTCAATTGATTACTATATTTCTGTATTTGTCTGGCTGGGTTTGATCATTATGCAGGTTATTAAAATATATGGTATCTGCACAAAACAAACTGCACTTTAAAAAAAAACACTATTTACAATTGCGGTCATTTACCAAGACCGCATTTGTAAATAGTGATTTATGAATGCGGTTTTTACCAAGACCGCATTCATAAATCCTAAACCCCAAACCCACATCCCTCATTCAGAATAATATACAAATGCGGTTACTTAAAATAACCGCATTTGTAAATGTGATTTATGAATGCAGTCCTATGACCGCATTTGTAAATGTCAGATTTACGAATGCGTGCTGATCAAATGCGGTTCTATGACCGCATTTGTTTTACATTTCTGCACTAGTGAGTTAATCTTTTTTAAAGAAAGGGAGGGTATTATTTTAAATTACATACTCGTTTTTGGCAGGGTTAGAAATTTTCATGGGTGATGATCGCATTTGAAGGATTCTCCCCTTAATTCATTATAACATAAAAATTAATATACTTTTATAACGGCTACTCTATTTATCTTTTTATATTATTTTATCTTGTCATTAATACATATAAAGATTAAATATAAGTATATTTATAATTATTAAGTTTGTAACACTTTAATAGCACCTAAATACTTTACTATAAACATATATACAAACCATATAATATTTCAAAATACAACTTTATATATATATATGAAAGTGAAAGATCATCACACAAACAACACATACAATTATAACTATTAAAATAAATTTTTAATATGAGAAAACATATAAAAGAAAATATTTTAATGAGTAATCCATAAACAATTAAAATTTAATCAAACATAATCATACAAAAAAATCATATAGATGCCAGATGGATTTATACATAAAAGGATATTCAACAAATGAAATATTAATTAATATCTTCTCGAAGTTTCGTATTAATAATATCATACAAGATAATAATATTTGATCAAATAAAAAATTATATTAACAAGTAAATTCAAAAGTAATAATAGATACGAATCAGGATAAGTTCTTTATAAATCAATTCGCACGTCAACACATGTCACTATGTGCAAAAAAATTTCTATTAGCTTCCCACAACTTGATATCTTAGTTGATGTAAACCAAGTCATCAGTGAAGCAAGATGATATCTCTTATAACATAAACATCTTTCTTAATACACTACTCAAATAATGATTCACATATCATCCAAGATTTGTGACCCTAAATTCATACACCTCGTATCATTATCAACAATGATCATACAATATATATAAATATTTAAAACAAAATTAAAAAAAATTAAATAAATATACAAATTAATATTCATTTTACATTTATATTAAACATTCGCATACGATCCATTAAAGAGATAAAAAAAAAATTTAACTTGAGTGAAAATTTCTTCATTTGAGTAAAAATATCTAGTCAAGAACAAAAGTTGAGTTGCAGCTTTATTTTCGCTTAGCAAAAATAGGACTAAAAGTAAAGGTTGGATTTCAATTCTATTTTCGCTTAAGCGAAGATCATTGATGGAGATCAAGCTCAAGAGGACATGGAGGCCAATCATCAAGCTCAAGAAGAGGTGGAGGCACAAATGGAGGACGCCCATGGAGGTCAAAGTCCACCTCAAAGGATTACAAGAAGCATGTTCAAAGCTTTGGGAGCTAGAGGACATTTATTTTCTCTTTTTGTAGTTTCTTTAGTTGAAGGTGCTTAGAGGGAAACTTTAGAAACCTCTTTTGTTATAGCATCTTTTAGGCTTTAGTTAGGAGCTTTAGGGGGGTGTGTTAGTAGATAGGTGTAGAAGTAGAATAGGAGGTGCCAAAGTGAAGGAAGGAGTCACACCTTCCTCATGGCTTGAAATAGGCGCCGGTTTTAGCTAGCTTTGGGAGGGAAATTTGAATTGTTTTAGCTTGCATTTTCAGCACCTTAGGCTATAAATAGAGGTGCTCTCTTTGTAAAATTCAGATTGGAATTAATCTAAGAAAACTCTACTCAAATTTTGAGTGACCTTTGGAGAGCTTTTGGAGCATTCTTCTCTAGTCTTATCTTGATGGATCATTGGAGTCCTCAAGTGGCGGCATCACTCTCATCTAGGAGCATTCCACACTTCTAGTGGCGAGATCATCCAACATTCTTCCATCTTCATGAGCACTCTCTTCTCCTTCCTTTCTTCTTTTTCAATTGTTCATGTTGCCTTGTGTTCTTGAGTTGTTTTGGTTCGGTTTTTCCATTTTCCAGCACCTATGTTCTGTTTTTGTTTTTAATTTCTATTTTGTTCGGTTCATATGTTTACTTGCTTAATTCTGTTCGGTCATTCCAAGTTTTAATCTCTTTGTTGATTCAATTTGACAATATTTGGTTCATCCAAATGAGTTTGGGATTTGGTACTAGTAATTGGTGAGTTCTTGTCTTAGAACAATGATCCAACTCTAAGAAAAGTGCCTCTATATTTTCCAGCTCAAGGTGATTCCTAAAAATGTCAAGAATCTTGTTTTATGTGGCTATTGGAATCACATCAATCATCCACTTGAGTAAAAATATTAGAAAATAAATATCATACAATAGAACCAAATTTATTTTCAAAGTTATACTCAATCAGTTTAACAAATACAACTTTCAAACACATTCAAAATCTTAAGTACAATTCATAATTTGATCAAACATCATTCTTCACTCGTTTCAATTCAACCTTTTGATCATTCAAAATTTAATATATATTCATTCACATCAAACTCATAAACTAATGTATGGAAAACAATAGAAGCTAGCTCTACTCATCAAAATCATATTCAAAACTCAGTTTTAGAAACACTATATCTTAACATGCATAATATAGCCACTTTATCAACTTATTAACAAGAGTATGAGACTCAACATTATA
The DNA here is from genome assembly GCF_000499845.2 of Phaseolus vulgaris. Lineage (NCBI taxonomy): Eukaryota > Viridiplantae > Streptophyta > Magnoliopsida > Fabales > Fabaceae > Phaseolus > Phaseolus vulgaris. The sequence continues at coordinate 16,644,618 of NC_023757.2, forward strand.
AAACAATCTTCTATAAACCAAACTCAAATAACATTCTTATTGTTTTCAAACAAAATACAATATCTACATAGAAATCAAGATATTGTAACAAAGTCACCTTCGTATTATTATTTTTCCTAAAGTTCTATTATAAATAGTTTCTTTTACCTATAATTTCTTACTCCAAAGTAACTTTCAACTCAAACAATAAACTATTCATAATCTAGAACCTAGAGCAAAGTATTCAAACATAACAAAATTTCAGTATAAAGTTAACCAAGTTGAGAGAACTATTTTTCTCAACTAACTCCAGCAAGATTGATGAAAAATCCAAAAGGAAAGAAAAGAAATAAAGAATCTTAAGAGTATACATGAATCTGCTATATGTCAAAAATGATTCTTAGCTCTACGATTAATCTAAGATGTGATAAGATTAGAAAATTGAGGTTTGGAGGGAGGAATAAAATTATAGTTAAGGTATAAAGGAACTTCTATTGTTGAGAAAAATAGAAATGGGAAAATAAATATAGGGTATTTAGATTGTTTAGATTTATTTATTTATTCCTATTAATTTTTATTAGCAATTGATTAATTTGTTACAATTTCACATTTTTTGGAATACCTTTATTTAGTGTGTATAATAAGAGGTTAATATCTCACATAAAAAAAAATAAAGTTTGGTAATCTAACCTTGCAAGAGTTTCATTCGATCTCTTATTAAATATTCTAATCAATGTTTTTTATACTATATGTGAAGTTAGGATATTTTATTTCCTTAATGAGTAATTGTACTTGATATTATAACCATAACTTAGACACAACACGACATCATCCTTAGTATTAACATTTTCTTAATCCAATATATACATTCATAATTTCATAAATGTATGTATGTAAATGATAAATGCCTAATTTCAACAATATTTCATATTAAAATATAATCACTTATGATAATTTATTGCTAATTTATATATAAAATAATCCCTAATTTATGAATTTATATATTTTTACATTTTTATGATCTTTATTTGAATAAGAGCATTTTATTCCCAAAAGTTTGGTGTTAATTACAGGTTTCTAGGAAAGATTGGAGATTTGGATTAAAGAGGAATAATTTGAGCTAAAAAGAGAAAGCCGAAAGGTCCTAGAATGGAGAAAAGTGTCGAAAAAGCCAATTTTGCAATAGGAGATTCTCACTTAAGCGAGAATGCTCCAGTACAGATTTCAGAAATCAACGCCTTTCTCGCTCAACCGAGAATTTCTCGCTCAAGCGAGTATGAGTATGTGTTAGACAAATTAGGCATTTTTTTTATGTTTTATCACTTAGCCCATTAGCGCGACACAAGAAGCGACCTAAATCTATAAAATTAGGTTAAATAGGGTACTAGAGGCTCAACCCTAGTGTATCAGAATGAGAGGAAAACACTATTGAGTGAATTGTAACCCAATTGGCAAAATGGAAGGAGTTAGAAGTATGCTTGACTAATTCTACCTTTTGGGATTGGGAGTAATCTTCTTGAACTCTTATGTATTGAGGTGATATCTTATATATTATAATATTCAGTTCTTGATTGATTATTGGTATTGTTGTTTTATTTCTAAATTTTCATGACAAATTGAGAATCTTAAATCTGACTGGAAAGTATTTTTAGGGTTATGACCTAAACAACAATACTTAACATATTTGAATGCTAGGAATAAACTTGAAATGTTACTTTCTATTAACGTTTGAGCTTCGTTTTAAGTTGTTCTTATAATTATGCGAGGGATCGATAGTTAGGGAACATTCTTAAGGATTTTATATGCGAGGAATCGATATAAATGAATTTTATACGGGCATCAATTTCAATCAAAGAACTTAATATTAACATGCTAATCAAAATACATGAGAGTGAGAGAGATGAAACCCAATCCTTATTTTTCCAACTTGAAGCAATTAATTCTTTGTTTGTTTTCTTATTAATCATTGCCAACACTGTCACTTCAACACTCTTTTTAATTATTTTGTTTCATATTTAAAGATTATTGTACTTGATAATTCATTGTTCTTTGTGGGATTGATATCCGTCCTTAAGAACAATTATTACTTCTGACAAATGCGGTGCACTTTCTGTAAAGAGTCATCAGTAATCCACATCCAATCCAATCATATAAAACACAACTTACAATTAAGATATTTAATTAAAAATCGAGGATATCTTGCTTGAGTGAAACACCTTATTTGAACATCTTGTCTTCACCAACGAGGGTATCGTCAATCTTTTCCTTGCTTGAGTGTCTAAATAAACATTTGAGCATCTAACTCCCATTGGAGAGCGAATCAACATTAACCCTCATTGTTCAAGTCATAAACCATTAGAATCCACTTCAAAACTCTTACTCTGCATTACTTTTTGGAGATGAGTGAGAGTTCTAAGGAAGAAATAATTGTTTTAACATATTTCTCGTTCAAACTTTTAGTCATAACTTTAACTATCAAAGCAACACTTGGACGATAATGTTTTATCAACAACTATTGCCATTCCTTAAGCAGTCATTGATTGACCAACCATGTTCAAGTGAAACATGCATAATCAGAAAATATTATGTTCACATATAGATACAATAACAACTGATGGGTTGTTCTTCTTGGAGATTTGAAAAGGGTGGTGGAAGCAACGAATGTGATGGATCAAGGAGGACTCATAAAGTTATGGGTTCCTTGTAGGTGCATGAAACGTATGAAGAGTGATTGGTTGGGCCATATCACTTGGAGAAAGGTGGAGGTGAAGATCAAAATGTCTAACCTAGAGAGACTAGACAAGGGAGTAGAAGCTTGCAATATTTGGCAGCATTTTACTCATAAAATTGATCTTACAAAACATGAGTCCAACACCCTATTATATAGGAGCAAGTGCCTTGGAGAACAAGGAGTAAGGGTAGGATGGGGAATACACAAAAGAGTGGTTGCTAGGGTTTTAACTAAAGTCAATGTTGCAACATAGGAGCAAAGTTTTAGAAGGTAGGTTAACTTCTTACCCAAAAGCCTTTACTCAATCTACAATGATAAGCACACCTCCCCCATTATGCTAAAGAAACCTTATTCTACTGAAATTGCAAATAAAGGAACTAGCTCTCATGGCTTGGGCTTTACTTCTTGTGGTCCTTTTTGAACATATAAAGAAAAGTTTTTCTGCCATCAGTAGCAGAGTCCCAATCTTCTAGAATCCTCTTTGCCATGGACCTAGTTGTTAGGCTTGAACTAGGGCCCGAGCTTGGGCCTCTTCCATCATCCCCTCCCTCTTGAAGAGGATTTGTCCTCAAATCACATGTTTCTGCCTCTTCATCTTCACTACTTGCAAAAGGTGTTAGATCCATAACATTGAAGGTAGTATGTACTCCATATTCTTCAGGAAGGTCAATTTGATATGCATTATTATTGATTCTTTTGAGAACTTGGAAGGGACCATCACCCCGAGGACTAAGTTTAGACTTCCTCTGATTAGGGAATCTATCTTTTCTAAGGTGAAGCCAAACCCAATCTCCCTCCTAAAAAATCACCTCTCTCATCCCCTTGTTGTTATGTTTCCTGTATTTCTCTGTTTGTTGTTGTATTTTGTTCTTAATCCTCTCATGCATTTTCTTTACAAATTCAACCTTTGTTACTCTTTCCTTATGCAAAAAATCTTGTGGATTAGGTAGAGGTAACAAATCCAAAGGAGTAAGATGATTGAACCCATACACAACCTCAAATGAAGAAATGTTAGTAGTTTTATGAACTACTCTATTTATTATATGCAAACTCAATATGAGGAAGGTACTCATCCCAAGATTTGTGGTTTCCTTTCATGATTGACCTAAGCATAGTGGAAAGAGATCTTTTTACAACTTCGGTTTGTCCATCCGTTTGAGGATGACAAAAAGTTGAGAAATTCAACTTAGTTCCAAGCCTTTCCTAAAGAGTTCTCCAGAAATGGCTTACAAATTTAGGATCTCTATTCGAAACTATGGTCTTAGGTAAACCATGTAGTCTTACGACTTCTCTAAAGAAGTGCTTAGAGATGTTGCTAGCATCATCCACTTTATAGCAAGGTATGAAATGAGCCATCTTGCTAAACCTATCCACTACCACAAAGATGGAATCAAAACCTCTTTGTATCCTAGGAAGTCCTAATATGAAATCCATGCTTATATCTTCCCAAGGAGCACTTGCAAAAGGTAAAGGAGTGTAGAGTCTGTGAGGCATTGTCTTAGATTTAGATTTTAAACATGAAATGCATCTATGACAATGTCTTTGGACATCTTTCCTCATGTGTGGCCAAAAGAATTTTCTTTTTACAAGCTCAAGAGTTTTATCAACTCCAAAATGGCTCATGAGTCCTCCTTCATGTGCTTCTTTTACAAGGAGTTTTCTATGTGTTCCTTGAGGTATGCAAAGTTTTCCTTCTTTAAACAAGTACTGATGAGAATCAACTAAAGGTGGCTTTTTATAATGAAGAACAAGATCATTCGCCTTCACATTTAATGTTTTTCTTGTTAATCTTTGCAAAAGATAAAGCCCAAGCCCAAGCCCAAGCCCAAGAAGGCCAAAGCCCACAAAAGCCCAAAGACCATCCCATGAAGGGCAAGGCCAAGTTTTAAATAAATATTGTTTAGAAAGGTGCTTAGAGGGAAACATTAGAAACCTCTATTGTTAAAGCATCTTTTAGTCTTTAGTTAAGAGTCTTAGGGGGGTGTGTTAGTAGATAGGTGTAGGAGTAAATAAGGAGGTGCCAAAGTGAGAGAAAGGATCACACCTTCCTCATGCCTTGTTTTAGGCGCAAATTCTAGAAGCTTTTTGGGAGGGAGTTTTTTTGAATTTGTGTAGCTTACATTTCAACACCTTAGGCTATAAATAGAGGTGCTCTCTTTGTAAAATTCAGATTGGAATTAATCTAAGAAAACTCTACTCAAATTTTGAGTGACCTTTTGGAGAGCTTTTGGAGCCTTCTTCTCTAGTCTTATCTTGATGGATCAATGGAGTCCTCAAGTGGCGGCATCACTCTCATCTAGGAGCATTCCACACTTCTAGTGGCGAGATCATCCATCCTCCTTCCATCTTCATGAGCATTCTCTTCTCCTTCCTTTCTTCTTCTTCAATTGTTCATGTTGCTTTGTGTTCTTGAGTTTTTTTTAGTTTCGGTTTTTATATTTTCCAGCACTTGTTCTGTTTTGTTGTTTAATTCTGTTCGGTCATTCCAGCTTTCTTTCCTTTGTTGATTCAATTTGACAATATTTGGTTCATCCAAATGAGTTTGGGATTTGGTACTAGTTATTGGTGAGTTCTTGTCTTAGAACAATGATCCAACTCTAAGAAAAGTGCCTCTATATTTTCCAGCTCAAGGTGATTCCTAAAAATGTCAAGAATCTTGTTCTATGTGGCTATTGGAATCACATCATGTGGTATCATGAGTCTTAGGTTCATTCTTGTTTAATTGTTGAGTTGTGTGCACTTTATTTCAAGAGCTCTTTTAATTTCTTGCAATTTAAGTTTCTGTTTTAGAATTTTACTTGAGTATTCTTGCTGTTTTTCTTTTACACCAAGTGCTTGTGAAAAGGTTTATGGCACTCATAATTCTTATGAGTATGGTTGCTCTTTAGGAATGGCATTATCCTTCCTAGAGTTTACCTTAAGCTTCCTTTCACTTGTTGTTAAAATTTGTGATGTGTCTTTTAATTTTGTAATCATGTCAAGTTTTGTCTTAGTCATGTTATTCCATAATTGTCATTACTTCTTGTAGTACTTTTATTGCTTTGATTATTTCTTGCTTTGGTTTACTTTCTGTTTTGAGTTTATTGCTTGATCCTTTGTGCATTTTCATTTTTAGATTTGAGTTCATACTTGTATTCTAGACCTATACAAGTTCCAATACATCATTTTCTATTATGTCTTTGCTAGTTCATCATCCTGTTTCTTATTCCTATTAGGATTCCTCTGTTTCTGAAAAAAAGTGCTTACTGTTTTTCCTTATTGCAATTGATTTACGTACTGTAAAATTCTGAAATTCTGGATTTGAGATATTCAAAGTGTTAGAAAAGAATAGAAAAAAGAATCATTCAAAAATATGAAGTACACAAAAAATGATAAATAAAATAAAAAAAGTGTACATTCCTGCCGAAAAAAATACGGTAATCTGGCAGCGATTTTAAAAAATTTATTTCTCTCAATTGGCTTACTGTTTTTAATTGATTCCAGTGCCATTATTGAGTTAACATCTTGAAGTTTCTGTGGTATAAATTTCATAATCCAGTTCGCTCTACAACGTTCCAGTTAAATCAGTGAATATCAAGCACAGTTTGCATTTTTTTTAAAAAAAATTTTCCAGTAGCTATATTTTTTGTTTTCTTCATCTACTCTAGTGCTTTTCCTTAGGTATTCTTTTGTGTGCCTACTTTTCTCATTGAGTTCTTTATTTTCTTGATTGTCTTTCATTCTTACTCTTTGAGTTTGTCTTACATATAGTATTCCTTTTGCAATTACCTTTCCTTGCTTATACCTTTTCTTGTTTGTCTTTATTGTTTCATTGGTTTTGTGGTGGTTGCTCTTGAGATTGGTGTGCTTGCTTTGACATATTTCATTTGAGGATTCCAAGGCCTCAAGATCAGATTGGTGCAAGAACATTGTTTCTTTGAGAGTGATCTCTTTTTTCAGCTTCATTTCACTTCGGCAGTTTCATTGCCAAAGCTCACTGTTTTTGCTAATTTTTAACTTGTTTGCTGTTTTTGTGTGTTTGCTGTTTTTTTTTTAATTACAAATGGCTGGATTTTCAAGTGATGCATCCTACAAGCAGAATTCTCCTTCCAAAGCTTCAATCCTTGGTGAATTACATGAAGCTCAAAGAACCATTAGACGGTTGGAGGAGAAAATGCAAAAGATGGAGGTCCAACAAGCTAGACCATCTTCTTCTATCCATGATGGACATCATTCTCATAGACCATCTTCAAGAGCTTCTTCAAATGATGTTGGCCGTGAAGATGACCATAGGAGAAGGAGAACTCCACCCCAATTCCTTGGACATAGACATCACAACCAAGGGGAGAGACCTCACTATGGCAATGGCTACTACCAAAATGCAAAGGCTAGGCTACCTTCGGTCAAGCTTCCTTGTTTCAATGGCTCAAGTGATCCTAATGTATATTTAGATTGGGAGGCTAAGTGTGAACAAATATTTGAGATCCATGAGATCCAAGATGAGCATAAGCTTAAGCTAGCCACCCTAGAGTTTAGTGATTATGCCATGAAATGGTGGCATGGAATTGTAAAGGACATTATCTATCACAAGGGTCCTCCCGTGGACTCTTGGAACTCTTTAAAGGATCAAATGCGCGCTAGATTTGTGCCCCCACATTTTAGGAAAGACCTCATGTTGAGACTCCAACGGTTTCAACAAGGCACGCTAAATGTGGATGAATATTATAAAGAGCTAGAAACGCTTGTGCTTAAAATTGAATTAGAGGAAAGTGAGGAAGCTATGATTGCTAGGTTTGTGAGTGGTCTTAGGAAGGATATTCAAGACTTTGTTGAGTTACAAGAGTATTCATCATTGGGCTCTTTAGTTCATCTTGCAATGAAGGTGGAAGCCCAACTTGCTAAGAAAAACTCTTTCAAAAATGCTTCCAATGATGGATACTACTCCAAGTCTTGGAGAACCAAAAATTCTTTTTCTAAACATCCTTCCAAAGATTCTTCTTTCAAACCCAAGGATCCTACGCCATCTACTTCTAGGCCTAAATCCCCAATTAAATCGTCTAGTCAAAAGTGTTTTAAATGTTTCGGATATGGTCACATTGCTGCTAATTGCCCTTCTAAAAGAAGTATGTACATGCATGAAGGCATTGTAGTTAGTGAGCATGATTCCACTTCACCTAGGCATTCTTCACCTTCTAGACCATCAAGTGAAAATGAGAGTGAAAGTCCTTGTGAAGGTGACTTATTGATGGTAAGACGTATGTTGGGCACAATTCCAAAATCTTTGAATGATACTCAAAGAGAAAATATTTTTCACACCCGATGTCTTATCAACAACAAGTTATGTTCCTTGATTATTGATGGGGGAAGTTGCACTAATGTGGCTAGTACAAGAGTTGTGGAGAAGTTAGACTTACCCACTATCTCTCATACCAAGCCCTACAAATTACAATGGCTTAGTGAAGTAGGTGAAATCATGGTGAATAAACAAGTCCTCATTAACTTCGCTATAGGAAAGTATAAAGATGAGGTTTTATGTGATGTTGTGCCCATGGAAGCTTCTCATCTTCTTTTAGGAAGGCCTTGGCAATATGATAGACATGTTTTACATGATGGCCTATCCAATACAATGTCTTTTTCCTTCCTAGGGCGCAAGGTTATATTAAAACCCCTCTCTCCCAAAGAGGTTCATGAGGACCAAATAAAAATGAAAACTAAAAGAGAAAATGAGAAAGAAAAAGAAGTAAGTACTACACCGAGTCAAACCATTTTCTCCTCTAAATCCATCATGTTGACTCGTGCTATACCTCAAATGGACCCTCCAAGGTCTTCTTCTTCTTTATCTTTTTCATTACCCAAGGTTCCTATTTCAACACCACCTTGGTTAAAATATGTTAGGGATGATTTTTTCATACCTCCTAATGGGTTTCACCATTTAAGAGGTCTTTTTCCAAAAAATATCATCATTCCCAAACAAATTTTTCCAACTTGGTTGATTCATAGGACCTCCTTTTCTGCAATCCCTTTGATTCCCTCTACTAAGTCATGTATTCCTTTTTCTTACTCTTTTGATTGTAAAAGTACACTGACTTTGTTATATGCAGGGATTCAGAATTCGTGGGCGAATTCTCTCCAACTCGGGGAGTATGATGAGAATCAACTAAAGGTGGCTTTTTATAATGAAGAACAAGATCATTCGCCTTCACATTTAATGTTTTTCTTGTTAATCTTTGCAAAAGATAAAGCCCAAGCCCAAGCCCAAGCCCAAGAAGGCCAAAGCCCACAAAAGCCCAAAGACCATCCCATGAAGGGCAAGGCCAAGTTTTAAATAAATATTGTTTAGAAAGGTGCTTAGAGGGAAACATTAGAAACCTCTATTGTTAAAGCATCTTTTAGTCTTTAGTTAAGAGTCTTAGGGGGGGTGTGTTAGTAGATAGGTGTAGGAGTAAATAAGGAGGTGCCAAAGTGAGAGAAAGGATCACACCTTCCTCATGCCTTGTTTTAGGCGCAAATTCTAGAAGCTTTTTGGGAGGGAGTTTTTTTGAATTTGTGTAGCTTACATTTCAACACCTTAGGCTATAAATAGAGGTGCTCTCTTTGTAAAATTCAGATTGGAATTAATCTAAGAAAACTCTACTCAAATTTTGAGTGACCTTTTGGAGAGCTTTTGGAGCCTTCTTCTCTAGTCTTATCTTGATGGATCAATGGAGTCCTCAAGTGGCGGCATCACTCTCATCTAGGAGCATTCCACACTTCTAGTGGCGAGATCATCCATCCTCCTTCCATCTTCATGAGCATTCTCTTCTCCTTCCTTTCTTCTTCTTCAATTGTTCATGTTGCTTTGTGTTCTTGAGTTTTTTTTAGTTTCGGTTTTTATATTTTCCAGCACTTGTTCTGTTTTGTTGTTTAATTCTGTTCGGTCATTCCAGCTTTCTTTCCTTTGTTGATTCAATTTGACAATATTTGGTTCATCCAAATGAGTTTGGGATTTGGTACTAGTTATTGGTGAGTTCTTGTCTTAGAACAATGATCCAACTCTAAGAAAAGTGCCTCTATATTTTCCAGCTCAAGGTGATTCCTAAAAATGTCAAGAATCTTGTTCTATGTGGCTATTGGAATCACATCAAGTACCCCTCAGAAACATAAAAACCTCCTTGTGCTCTATGTTGGCACTCAGCAAAAGTGGATGCCAAATCATGATCTTCTTTATAAATTTCATATATGTTTTCAAATCCAAGAATATGGGCTCCAAGTTTAGAAAAGAGGGCATGTCTCCTTGGTAGAGCATTTGCCACAATATTTGTATTGCCCTTCTTGTATTTGATAACATATGAAAATTGCTCAAGAAATTCCATCCACTTTGCAGGTCTTTTGTTCAACTTGTGTTGACCCTTCAAATATTTCATAGACTCATGATCACTATGTATGACAAATTCTTTTGAGACTAGATAGTGTTCCCAAGTCTGTAGGGCCCTCACAAGTGCATAGAGCTCTTTGTCATAGATAGGATAGTTGAGGGCGACACCATGAAGTTTTTCACTAAAATATGCAATTGGGTGCCCACCTTGCAACAACACATCACCTATTCCTAATTCCGATGCATCACACTCTAGCTCAAAAGTTTTTGAAAAGTTTGGTAAAGCTAGAATGGGTGCATTAGTGAGTTGAGCTTTCAACCTTTGAAAGGCTTGCTCATGCTTCTCCGTCCAACAAAATGGAGTGTCTTTCTTCACTAACTCATTGAGTGGTGAAGCTAGACTTGAGAAGTTAGGAACAAATCTCCTATAGAAACTTGCTAGACCATGAAAGCTCCTAACATCTCCTACATTTTGTGGGGTTGGCCATTCTTGGATGGCTTTGATTTTCTCGGGGTCAACATGTACCCCATTTTTTTTACTGTAAAACCTAAAAACACTACAGTATCTACACAAAAAGTGCACTTATCTATATTAGCAAACAAACTATTTTTCCTAAGCACTAAAAGAACCTCCCTAAGGTGACTTAGATGGGACTCTGGGCTTTAACTATATACTAATTTATCATCAAAATAAACTAATACATATTTACCTATGCAATCCTTAAGGACATGATTCATAAACCTCATAAAAGTGTTAGGTGCATTAGTGAGTCCAAAAGGCATCACTAACCACTCATATTATCCTAATTTGGTCTTAAAAGCAGTTTTCCACTCATCACCCTCTTTGATTCTTATTTGGTGATATCCGCTTTTGAGATCAATTTTAGAAAATATAGTGGACCCATGCAATTCATCAAGTATATTATCAAGAATTAAATGCTTGTATTTGATGGTGATATTGTTGATGACCCTACAATCACAACACATTCTTCACTTGTCATCTTTCTTTAGCACCAACAAAATAGGTACATCACTAGGACTTAGACTCTTTTGAACCCAACCTTTCTCCAACAATTCTTGAACTTGTGACTCTATCTCCTTAGTCTTCTCAGGATTAGTTCTATAAGCCGGTCTATTTGGTAGACTAGCTCCCGAAACTAAATCTATTTGGTGTTCTATACCTCTAACAGGTGGAAGTCCAATGGGTCCTTCCTTAGGGAATATATCACCAAATTCTTTTAAAAGTTTTTGGACTTGAGGAGGTAGCTCACAAACTTTAGAAAGTGTGGCAGTGCATGCAAGTGTTCCTTTACAAAGAAAGAGGCCTGAAGGTTGTTCAGATAGAAGTATCTTTTCAATTTTATTTTCAAATTTTTCTTCTTTCTGAATGACCTTGTGGGAAGGAACACTTTTCTCCCACGCCTCAGCTTTCTCTCTAAGGTCTTTTTTTTGGTTTTTCTATTTTTTTTTCTCTCATTTTCTCTTTTTTGTTTCATTTGTACTTGGTCATTTACCACTTGTGAGGGAGTTAAAGGAAAAAGTAAAAATTTCTTTTCCTTATGAGTAAAAGTAATCTCGTTGGTAAGACCATTATGCATAGCTTTCTTATCAAATTTCCATGGTCTTCCCAATAAGATATGACATGTTTCCATGGGTACTACATCACATAAAATATCATCTTTATAGTTCCACACAGAAAGACTGAGTTTTACTCGCTTGTCTACAGTTAGCTCCCCATCTTTATTGATCCATTGAAGTTTGTAAGGTTTTGGATGAGATACTAATTATAGATTAAGTTTTTCAACCATCCTAGTGCTACAACAATTGCAACAAAAACCACTATCCATAATGAGAGAACAAATGTTTTTTAAAACTATACATCTTGTATGAAAGATGTTCTCTCTTTGTGTTTCATAGTTCACACTAGGGTGATTGTTGAGGGTTCTTTTGATCACAATTAATTCTCCCTCACAAGGATATGCCCCCTCACTATCTTCTTTCTCTTTTTCCCCACTAGACTCATCATCTTGACTGCTATACTCATCCCTCTCTCTTAAGATCATGGTTCTCCTATTTGGGCATTGGGATGCTATATGACCTCTACCAAGACACTTAAAGCACTGGATATCTCTACTGCGGGGTTGTGAGGTAGACACATATTTTCTTATAGTTTTGGGAGTTTCTTTGGGTTTATCTTTTGAAAGACTATCCTCCTTTTCTCTTCTATACTCTTTTTTGGGATAAGAGTTAGAGTAAGAACCCTCCTTGCGACTTGATCCTTTTTCTCAAATTTTGTTGCCCAACTTTTATACAAAGTTGGATCAAGTCATTCAAGTCCCTATAGGGTAAGAGTTCCACTTTATCCCTTATCTCAAGATTGAGTCCATTGAGGAACCTAGCTATGGTGGTAGTTTCTTCCTCCCTAATAAAGGCTCTTATAATGTAAAGCTCCATTTTTTGCCTATACTCCTCTGCACTCATGTTCTTTTGTTTGAGTCTTTGGACTTTGTCCATTAACTCCCTATTGTAGTATGAAGGAATATGGGGGCGTCTCAGGGCTCCCCTAAGGTCATTCCAATATTCTATGGGAGGGTCCCTGTGGAGGCGTCTATCTCTCTCTAGGGCTGTCCACCAATACATAGCGTTTCCTTGAAAGCTTAAAGTGGCTAAGGGTACTTTCCTCTCCTCACTAACATGATGGCAAGCAAAAAGTTGTTCTACTTTTATTTCGCAATCTAGATATGTTTCAACATTTTCCTTTCCATAAAAATGAGGTAGGTCTACCCTAGTCTCTTTGTGGCTCTCTCTTCTAGTTCTTCTAGGTGGAGGTTGATAATAATCATTAACTCTCAGACTCCCCTCAGCATGTGAGTCACTTGACCTAGAACTAGATGCATGTGATTTTTCTAAGTTTATAATGTATTCATCCTTTTCCCTGACAATCTTCAACTCATCTTCCAAAATCGAAAGATGGTCATCTCTTTCTTTTTTATATTCCAAAATTTGAGCCTCATGTTGCAATTGTCTTTGTGATAGTGATTGAAAATCTCTTGCCAATTATTTCAAAAGAGATTTTGTGTATTTTCTATCACTTTCACTATGACTTGAAGAATGAGTAGGCATGTTTAGGGTTTGTGATAAAAGTAATTTTCAAAAAGAAAGATAGGTTGAGTGAAGTAGGTAATTACCCAGGAAAGGGAGGTGGATCACTAGGATCTCTTAAGTACCAAGCCTTTCCTTAGCCAGATACTATGCCACAACACTCTCACAAACCTTTCTCTAAGCAATTTACTTAGAGCACAATCAAAGATGAAAACAAAAATTTTATGCAAGAAAACTATGCAAAGCAATAAAACACAAATGAAATTTTTTATCTAGAAAGCTTGTGAACTAATTGAATCCTAAGCTGAGGCTTCTTGGCACTTTGGAACCTTGAAGACACACTCACAGACTAAAGCGTATTAATCCAATAATTAATCAAAGTTCTTGCAAATTACTACTCAAAGAAATACAATGAAATTAGGTCAACAATTTTTTTTATGCACAAAAATTAAAGTTCTATTCTATGCACTCCTTCACTTGTAGCTCCTTTGTGTATATTTGTGTATTTTTCAAGTGAGGTTGTTGTTGTCCCTTGCTTTGTCTCCTTAGGTTATTCATCCTTGAATCTTTAATCTAACTCCCTTTTAGTGATATATCTTTCACCAAAACGAAATTTTAGCTGCCCTACTCATCAAAGCACTTTTTAGGTAAATTCCACCAAAGAGAGGTCAAGCAAGTTTTAAAGCAACAAAACTCAAATTTAAAATCAAGGACTACGCAAATGGAGTTGATATTTGACAAGAATTGAAAGAGTATTCAATAAAATTGACAAGCAAAAAATTAAGGTACACAAGAAAAGGTAGCACACAAAGTGGAATCCTAGTGAGTGGAACTAGAATATATGAATAAAACCAAAACAACACTACAAAAAAATTGTGTAAATTTTTCACAACTTCCCAAATTTATGTTGGACAAAATACTTCAAATTTGAGCTTGAAATTTTAACCACATAAACTTCAATGTTTTATCTCAAAATAGGCGTTGGAATTTCATCAAAACAATAATAATTGTAATATTGTTTTCAAGATCACTGCCGCATCACCGTTTTTTCATAGTCAGAATTTTTGCACTCTGTTCGTATTTCATTTATCATTTTTTTTTTGTATTTTGAATTTTAATGTAATTTTTTTTCACTTTTTCTCAACACATAAAACTACTCAAATCCAAAATTTAAGAAATTTTCACCCACATAATTAATTTTTGGGAAAGATTCCAGCGAGCACAGTAACAGTGAAAACAAAAAAATCCTAAACTGGAATTAGAAAACAACAAGGAAACTTCAAAAACACAATGGAAATGATTGGAAAAGAACTTGTATGGAACTAACACACAAGTATGAACTCAAATATGAAAATATAAAAGGCACCAAAGCTTCAAAAACAGAAATATAAACTGCACTTAAAATCAAAATCAAGCAACCAAATCAACAATAAAAGGCACCACTAGGAATTTATGACATTGTAGGATGAACATGACTTTGACAAAACTTGTATGAATTCAAAAATAAAAAAGACTCACCCACAAACATTTTTCACCGATTAAAACATCAATAAGACTCAAATAAAATTAAAAACAAAACGGCCAACACAAAATACTCAATGGAACCTAAATATAGTTTAGAAGCTCAAGAATAATTTGAACCAAAATAAAACCATACAACAATTTAAAAACAACAACACAATTAAAATGACATAAAAAACAGCAAGACAATCAAGGCAAGATGAACAACACGGACTTGAAGAAAACTCAAAAATAAAATGAAGAGAACACTTTTCTCTTTAAGAACCAAAGCTCTAGATACCAAATGATGGGTTGTTCTTCTTGGAGATTTGAAAAGGATGATGGAAGTGATGGAAGAGGCCCCAACACCAATCCATTGAAAGGCCACCAAAATGTCAAATTGAGGCAACCACTAGAGTTATGGTCAAAGAGGGGTCAAGAGGACACATTCTACATGTCATAAACTCTAGTGTAGAATAGTTTTTACATTTCTTGCATAGAAATTTCTTTTGTAATTTTGTTTAAATTGTAATTAGGTTGAATGTAGGCATCTAAAAACCAACCTAAGTTAGATTAGGGTTTCTAGAAACACCTAATCTAATTAAGGTCGGTCATTTAGACCTAATTGCATCACATGAAGCACACCTTGTCACACTTGCCATGTGAGCTACAATTAGGCGCCAACTTTCAAACCATTAGGATTTGAATTTCCCACCATTTGCCTTGGCCATTTCCGGTCCTCCTTGGTTATAAAAGGAGGAGCCTACCTCATGTATTTTCAAGATTAATTCATTAGTGAAATGCTGCCAATTTTTTGCCATTCTCACTCTTTGCCTAAAACCTCTTAGGAATAGGCTCTTAATCTTCCGAAACTTTCACCTTCCAAGTGAGATGGTCTCACCACTCACTCTTCATACTTAGCATGCACCTTCAAGGAGTCCAGCTCTCTACGTGAGATCCTTGTTCTACCATCAATCCATGGAGCTTCCACAAATTCACTCAAAAACCGCAAAGAAGAAGACACAAATCCATCATTTGGTATCATGAGCTATGGTTCTACAAGAGCTAAGTGTCTTCTTTCATTTTTATGTTTGTGTTCTTCTTGTTTTCGTGTTGTTCTTCAATTCTTCATGTTGTCTTGCTGTTTTTTGCATTTTAATTTGATTTAGGTGTTGTTTGAAGAAATTCAATCGGTGCATTGTGTTCAAATTGTTCTTGAGCTTCTAATTTTCACATTTGTGTAGGAATCTATATAGAATTGTGTTGCTGTTTTGATTTTATTTTTGTTTGAGTCTTGTTTGCAATTCTATTCGGTTCGTTAGATGTGTCTTGAGTCATTTTAATTTCTGAATCCTATTATGTTTTGTCTAAGTCATGTTTCTCCTAATTTGTCATCAATTCCATGTAGTGTTGAATTTGTTGCTAATTTTGGTATCTTGATTTGATTTGAGTCCAGATTTATAATTCTGTGTTTTTTTATCCTTTGGTGCATTTTTCTTTTAGTTTGAGTTCATTTTTGTATGTTAGATCCATACAAATTCATATACATCCACTCCATTGTGTTTTTTTGAAGTTTCTCATTCTGTTTTTAAATTCCAGAATTAGGATTACTCTGTTTTTCAAATTCTGTACTGGCTGTTTTTGTTATGAAATTCAAATACGTTGAAGAAAAATAATGAAAATATGGATATATACAGTTTGATGTATTAGAAAATCAGAAAAAAAAATCAAAACAAAAGACAAAATAGAGAAAAAATGATAAATAAAACAAAAAAAAAGTGTGCATTCTGGCGCTAAAATATACGGTAGTTGGACAATAATTTTGAAAGATTTATCTAATTATTTGGTGCATGTTTTTGGTGTGATTCCAGCGCCAAAAGTTTGCCAAGACCTTGAATCGTTTGTGGTTAAAATTTCAGAATCAAATTCAAAATAGCCAGCTCAGCATAAATATTTTAAGTCACGCTTTGTGAACCTAATTTTTTCTAGTAGTGTTGTTTTGGTTTTTCTAATCAATTCTAGTGCCTTTCTTTAGGTTCCTTTTGTGTGTCATCCTTTGTTGAGTGCCTATTTTTATTGATTGTCCAATATTATTCAAAACTCTTTCTAAGTTGTGTCATATAATTCAAATCCATTTGTTGTTGTCCTGTTTTAAAATTTGAATTGTTTCTTGCTTTCATTTCTTAACCTCTAAATTGTTGGTGGATAAAATTCAATTGGTGCTTGTTAAGTGGAATTAACCTTGTGGGGAGTCTATATCTACTTAGTAGGTACTGTTTTGAATAATTTAATTGGCTAACCATAAGAGGTTAAGGTAAGGAGCTGCAGCAAATACAAATACAAATACAAACACATACACTTTTTAGAACACAACAAGGAAGATCAACCACAAGCTAAGGAGTGCATAGTATAGAAATCTGAATTTTATTTTGTGTAATTCAATTTCTTTGTATTTCTTTGAGTTGTAATTACATTTAACCTTGATTAATTAGTGGATTAATCACGTGTAGACGGTGAGTATGTCTTCAATGGCTCCAAGTGTCTAGAAGCCTCACCTTAGGATTTGTTTAGTTTAAAGCTTTGTAGTTAGCAATCTTTAAATTTTGCTTAGTTAATTGCTTTACGTTAATTACTTGATTTGCATTGCTTATTTGCTTTGTTTGTTTAATTGCTTTGCATTGTTTTCCTTTGCATAAAAATTGACTTTTCATTCCTAATTGTGATCTGAGTAATTTACTTAGAAAAAGAATTGTGTGAAGTTTTTTAGGGATAGATTTTGGAAAGGAAAGACTTGGTACTTAAGAAGTCCTAGTGACTCACTTCTCTTTCCTAGAAAGTTACCTTCACTACTTTCCTTTTCTTTTTTGAGGTAAAATACTTTTAAACATAAATTTTTAGTCATGTCAACTCATTCTTCTAAATCTAGTGAAAGTGATATAAAGTCCATTAAATCTCTTATAAAACAATTAGCCAAGGACTTTCAATCACTCTCATATAGACAATTGGAGCATGAGGCCCAAATCAAGGAGTTGAAAATGGCTAAAGAAAAGGATGAAAGCTCTCAAAAATCTAAAAAAATTCGTTCACATGCATCTAGTTCTCAAAATCATGATTCTTTTGGGGAAGAAAGCCTTAGGATAAATGAATATTATCAACCACCCCCTAGGAGATCTAGAAGAGATAGAAGAGAACAAGAGAGCCCAAGAGAGGTTAGGGTAGATCTACCCCCATTTCCATGGAAAAGAAAACGTAGAAGTCTATTTAGATTGGGAGATGAAGGTAGAACAATTGTTTGCTTGCCATAGAGTAAGTGAAGAGAGAAAAGTACCCTTAGCCACTCTTAGTTTTCAAGGGAATGTTATGTATTGGTGGACATCCACAGAAAGAGAGAGGCGTCTTCATAGGGAACCTCCCATAGAATATTGGAATGATCTTAGGGGAGCCCTAAGACGCCGCCATATACCCTCCTATTATAATAGGGAGTTGATGGACAAGCTCCAAAGACTCCAACAAAGAACCATGAGTGTAGAGGAGTATAGGCAAAAGATGGAACTATATATGATGAGAGCCTCCATTAGGGAGAATGAGTCCACCACCATAGCTAGATTCTTAAGTGGGCTAAATCTTTAGATAAGAGATAGAGTTGAACTCTTACCTTATCAAGACTTGAATGACTTGGTTCATTTATGTATCAAAGTTGAACAACAAAATTTAAGGAAAACTTCAAGTCGTAAGGAAGGTTCATACTCTAACTCCTATCCAAAAAGAGATTTTAAGAGGGAGAGTACATCCAAAGAAAAATCAAAAGAGACTCCCAAACCCATAGGTAAAGATATGCTCACTCCACCCATTTGCACTAGGGATGTTAAATGCTTTAAATGCTTTGGAAGAGGACATGTGCAAGCTCAATGTCCAAACCAAAGAACCTTGTTTTTGAAAGGAATAAATGAGTATACTAGTTGTCAAGAAGAACGTAGTGAGAAAGAAGAAGGGGGAGAAGATGAGAGAGTGTATCCTTTAGAGGGGGAATTATTAATGATTAGAAGGACCCTCAACAACCAAACTAGTGTAACCATAGAAACACAAAGAGAGAACATCTTTCACACAAGATGCAAAGTTTTAGAAAACATATGTTCTCTCATTGTGGATGGTGGTTCATGTTGCAATTGTTGTAGCACTAGGTTGGTTGAAAAGTTAAATCTAGAAGTACTCCTTCATCCTAAATCTTACAAGCTTCAATGGATAAATGAAGATGGGGAACTAACTGTAGATAGACAAGTGAAAGTCGAGTTTTCTATAGGTAACTACCAAGACAATGTTTTATGTGATGTAGTTCCTATGGAAGCTTGTCACATCTTATTGGGTAGACCTTGGGAATTTGACAAGAAAACCATGCACAATGGTCTAACCAATGAGATTACCTTCACCCATAATCAAAAGAAGTTTATACTTAATCCTTTACCACATTCACAAGTGGTGAGAGATAAAGTACAAATGAAACAAAAGAGGGATGAAGAGAAAAAAAAAATCAAAATAGAAAAAGAGAGAATCTTTAAAGAGCAAAAGGCGTGGGAGAAGAGTGTTCCTTCCCACAAGGTCATTCAACAAGACAATCCATCTAAAAATACCTTTGAAAATATGTTTCTTGTTGAACAACCTCAAAGCCTTATCTTTTGTAAAGTGATCCTGCCTGTTGACCAGAACGTTGAAGCTGGCCTCGTCAAACTTGGATCGACGTGTGCGCCGCTTCAACCTCCGTCCTTCGTCACGATCCACCTCAAGAACCTGCAAAAGAACATAGCGGCGCCGCTGCGGCCGATCGCACTCCAACGCCCAAGTCAGTGACCGAACCACCAAATACTAAGAGTAACACTCAAGAACTCTCAAGGAACCGTGAACCAGTTCTCTCTCAGTATATTCAAGAACTCGCAAGCGTAAAGAAGACAATCTGAGCGTGCGTACCTCAGAAGTTCGTTGGGAAACCCTTATATACCTGGGCACTTTCTCTCTCCTGGCAGTTACACACCTGGACACGTGGCTCGCATCCAGTCGTACACGTGCCATCATCTGGAGCCTCCTTGACTTGGGCGCTGCTTCTGACTCTCCTTTGGCTAAGTTACTTATGCATGATACTACTCAGTGCATAGCTGTCCTGGAGTGCGATCTCTACTGGATTGGCGAGCTAGGGTGTCTTTGTACACACCTTCCCTGTGGTCTCGCCGGCCGCCTTCATAATCTGCACCACCTTCATCTTCGGCGATGTGCTTGCTCCGGCGATCTCTAATCACTTGGTCGCCTGAGTTTACATCTGACGACTTCATCTTTAACCCGGTGACCGCCGGTTCTGGTGTGCTGGAGATCGGAGCACGCCAACTTAATAACTGGCGACTTCACGAGCCCCCCGACTTCCTTCCCTTCTGCCAACCTGGCGTCTCATCAACACGCCTATACCGTAGCTTGATGCCACGTCATCACTCCCGACTACCAGGGCGGTACACAAGCCCCTCAGTCTTAAGCGAAGACTTGTCTAGCGAAAAGACTAAAGGAGTCACGTCAATACCGATCTACGTGGCGCTGGCGCAGAATTCCAAGCGGTTGTACTTTCTGCTTTCCTGACGCTCCACCAAACACTCCTCCCATCGCTCGACACGTGGCTTTATCAACGGTTACCTTCAATTGCCGTTTGCGCTTCCCATACTTATTCGAAAAACCCTTAAACCCATTTCGCTCCACTGTTCCATCACTTTCTTCGTATTCTCAGACGCTTCAACTTTCTTCTGCAAAAGCTCTCAACGTTCTTCAACCTCCTGAATCACCAACTTCCTTCATCACCTTTCCGATCATAAAAAGGTACTTCCTTTACTTCTTCTGCTGGTTTTTCCTGCATTTTAATCGATTTGCATCATCCTTTAACTGTCTGGTGCATATGTTGTGGGCTGTTTTCTCTGTTTCTCCTTTCTCGTAACTTAGGGCTTCGTCTTCGTTACAACGAACCTTTGTTCGTTCGTTTTTCACCCCTCTTTCACGATCGAGTCAGCCTCTGCGAACCCTGATCACCTTTTCTTTTCTTCTTCCTTTGCAGATGGCTTGCTCAAAGATCACCCCAAATCCTCCTCCCTCGTCTCGAAACCCTTCATCTCAAGCACACAACCAACCGCGAGCACCTGGTGCTTCCTCTTCCCAGGCTGAGAGGCCTGCACCCTCCCGCTCTAACCTGGCTCAGGCCACTCCCCCTGTCGCCGGAGGAGCCTCCGTTCCCTCCCCAGACTTCAAAAAATTGTACCCATGGGCCACCTCGACTTTGTTGAAGGAAACATCTTCTGTAAACTCTGCTGGGGCAGTTCTGCGATTGAAGAAAGGGGACGAGCCTCACCTGTCGTTCCACAAGGAGCACGACGAGAAGATGATGGTGCTACCTTGCCCCCCCGACTTGCCAGTGTGCGTCGACGACAAAGGGAACACCGGCGGGTTGTTCTGCTTCATATATACCACCCTGTTCAAGAAGGTGAAACTTAGGTTTCCCTTCACTCGCTTTGAAAGAGAGCTACTTACCGAGCTCGACATCGCCGCAACCCAGCTCCATCCCAACAGCTGGGCGTTCGTGCGGGCCTTCCAGATCATGTGCGACCACTTGGGGCTGCCAGCGTCAGTGGACGTCTTCCTCTTTCTTTTTGAAGCCAAGCACCCAGGAGATCGCCTGTGGGTGAGTTTGAACGGGATTGCTGGGAGGTCGATCCTCTCTATCTTCCAGCAATCCTACAAAGACTGGAAGGGCAAGTTCGTCCAGGTGCGCCCCAATGACAAGGACGCTTCTCTGCTCGACGGTTTCCCCTTGTATTGGGTAAACAAGGGGAACAAAGAGTCCAAAGGCAGCTTCAGGAGGCCAAGGAGTCCAGACAGCATGGGTGCTTTGGACAAGGACCTATGCTTCTTCTGGAAGAGTGTGGCAGACACCAACATTACCTTCCTCACCACCACGCTAATCTCCTTCGAGTTCTTCGAAGATCAACTCGAAGTTCGCATAGGTTAGAACTCACCTCAACGTTTAAGTCTTTACTTTGACATTACCTCTGCTAACTGTTTATGGGCATCTTGTGTGTTGTGCACAAGACTTTGGTTTTACTTTCTGCACCACTTATCTGCTTTTGTTGCACACTGACTTGTGCGTTTACCTTCTTCTCTGAACTAACCCATGTATCTTGGCATTATGCAGATCGTATGTTGGGCCAGGGCAAACTTGCTGAGCTGAGGGCGCTCGCCCGAGCCCACGGGTTGGCATCGGGCTCCCAGACCGTGCCAAACTCTGTGGTGGAGATCGCCGCTGCACAGGGCAGATCGCCACCCAGAGGCCCAACTTCCTCTGAGGCCCAGCCCGCCAACCAGCGCAAGAAACTTATCCTCAGGAAACCAAAGAGGAAAACCCCTCAAGTGGTTCATGAGGAGGAAGAAGAAGACGACGAGGCGACTGAAGATGGCCTCGTCACCAAGAGGAAGAGGGTGGCGCCCTCTTCACCATCAGCTCCACCTCCACTTCCAACATCAACACCGCCATCCACACCAGCTCCGCCTCCAACATTGCTTCCCCCACCAGCTCCCGCCTCGCCAGTCCAAGTGATTCCATTGGCGTGTGCACCTCCTGTGGTTGAGGCCGCCGAAGCCAACTTCTTGGAGAACCCCCCGAGCGCCTCCACGCCTTATGTATCAGCGGGAGGGGATCCTCCTTCAAATGCTTCAACCGTAGGGGCTGCTCCAGTCGGGGATGAGGGTGCTCACAACTCTCCCATCCTCATCACCGAATCCCCGACGTCGCCACCACGCCAAGAAGCACTCACTGAGCAACCAACTCAAGAAGGTGGCGACGAAAACCAACAACAAGCCCCCCCGGTGCCTCCACCAGCAAACCTCTCTCTTGAGGTCAAAAGGGTATGGGAGCCCTTTTCAGCAAAACTGAAGATGATGGCAGAGGATTTCCCCTCCATCATCTCTAAAGCTGTGGAGAGCTCTACCAGGAAGCTCCAGGATGACCTTTTCGCACTCCGAACTGAGAATAGCACCATAAGGATTGAGGCGGAGAGGTTATCCTGCAATCTTACACTCGCCGAGATTGAACACTCCCGAGTAGAAGATGCCATGAGCACCGAGCTCCGGGTGGCGCGCAAGGAGGCCACCGATCTACGCCATAAGGTGCAGCTCTTGGCTCAAGAGAAGATTGAGCTGGAGAGCAAGATAGTACCTTATCGCGTCAAAGTGGCTGACCTGGAGGCCTTGATCAAAGCTGACGCCGCCAAGGTGAAGAACCTCGAGAAAAGGTCAGCCGATCGGGAGGTCTTCTTGGGGAAGGTGGAGAAAGAAAGAGACGACACCATGGTCAAGCTCACTGAAGCCACCAAAGAAAACGGGAAGATCGCCGCTGAACTGGGCCAGGTGCAGGCAGAATCCAAGAAGGTTGCTGAAGACCTTCTTCAAGCTCGGGAAACCGTTGAAGAACTTAAGAAACAAGCTGAAGAGCTGAAGCAGCAGAACGAGGGGCTGAAGAAACAGATCGAAGAACTTGACTTGAGCTCTGCCCAGATTCTTGCTGCTGGATTCGAGGCCGCCCGGGAACAGTTCGCCTGCCTGTTCCCCGATCTAGATCTTACCATGGTGTCTCTTAACAACAAGGTGGTGGACGGGAAGGTTGTTCCTGCTGAAGACTGATTGATTCCCTCCATCCACTACCTTTATGCTTTCTCCTTACATATGGTTGTAATAAACTTTCTATTTTTCTGTACATGTGCCTTGAACTGATATTTACTTCATGATAAGGTCTTTGTATTCTTCTTATAACTTCTCTGTCTGCTTTATCTTTGCTTGCACAATTTTCTTCAAGAAATTAACTTAGCGATTTCGTAAGCGCGATTATATACTTAACTGCTTCGAATCGCTGACTTTTGAATAACAATCACTCTAACAACTTGTAATCTCAAGGCAATGAACCTTAGCGTAGGATCGCTCTTCAAATAACAAACTTCAACTCAACTAATGGCTTAAGACATCGCTCACCCGATCTGCCTTATCAAAACGGGTCTTAACTTTCTCGCCATTGCTTGAACTTTTCCTGGTCGCCAAAGACTCTTGGCGATATCAGCTTCTTCCTGCCTCCACAACTTGGCCATTGTTCCTTTATCTGGGGGTAGAGGCGCCTTTCGGATCCTTCTCTACCTTCCTGAACTTCAGAACAAAAGACCGGGTGACTAGGCGTTCTCTTCGAACCTACCTTAGCCACCCTCCAAACTTCTTCCACCCTTTACACCATACCTGAACTCGTTCGAGACGAGAAGGATTTTATCTTGCCTGAACTCGCTCGTCGGCGAGAAGGTCTTTAACTCGCCTGAACTCGCTCATAGGCGAGAAGGTCTTTAACTCGTGCCTCTACATTGCCCCAGGGGTTACATCTCCTCTCCCCCAAAAACACTGAGGACTTTTTGCCGGCGCCTCTACATTGCCCCAGGGGTTACATCTTCTCGCCCCCAGAAACACTGAGGACTTTTTCACTGGTGCCTCTACATTGCCCCAGGGGTTACATCTTCTCGCCCCCAGAAACACTGAGGACTTTTCGCTCTTCCTCGCCTGCACTCGCTCGACGGCGAGGAGGTCTTTATCTCGCCTCAGAACGCGCGAGGGCGTTGAGGTCTTTTAACTGGTGCCTCCGATCGCCGAAAGACGATGAGGACTTTAGCTTTAACTGATGCCGCCAATCGCCGAAAGACAATGGGACTTTAACTTTAACTGATGCCGCCAATCGCCGATAGACAATGGGGACTTTAACTTTTTAGAAAGCATGCAATATATCTTTAACTTGCCTTAAATCACATATAAGTGACAAGGTCTTTCTTCAAAACTTTGGAAAACAGCAAGCATGCAATCTAAAACACCTTAAACTTCGAAAACTTTTCTTTATTGGGTGGCCTCGTTAAAAACCCTCCTTAGGGAAAAAAGAGTGCCCCCTTCAAACTGTTTTAACAGAGACATCGTAATATAACTTCGTGTTTGTCTTTACTTACAAAGTTCTCAACTGTAATATAACTTAAGGTGCGTGGCGTTCCAGGTGCGAGGAATCGCCCCTCCTTCCAATGTCTCTAAGCGGTAGGCGCCGTTCCCGAGCGCCTCGGTTATTCTGAACGGCCCCGTCCACTTGGGCGACAGCTTATTCTCCATCTCGTACTGGTGGGCTTTCCTCATCACCAGGTCGCCTTCTCTGAACTGTCTCGACATCACCTTCGAGTTATATCTTCGTTCAATCCTTCTCTTCACCGCCTCAGCTTTTAATCTCGCCTCTTCCCTGACCTCATCCAGTAGATCCAAGTTCAACCTTCTCTCCTCATTCGTGTCTTCCTCCACGAAGTTTTGGAATCTCGGCGAGCTCTCCTGGATCTCCACTGGAATCATTGCGTCGTACCCATAGACCAAACTGAACGGGGTCTCGTGGGTTCCTAACTGCTCTGTGGTGTGGTACGCCCAGACTATACGGGGCACCTCCTCAGCCCAACTTCCTTTGGCTTTTTCTAGCCTTCTCTTCAAACCTCTTAGCAACACCCGATTGGCTGACTCTACTTGGCCATTCGTCTGAGGGTGCTCGACGGATGCAAACACTTGCTGAATTCCCACCCCTTCGCACAGCTTCTTCAACAAGTGACTTGCAAACTGAGTCCCATTGTCCGACACCAGGCGCTTGGGCACACCAAACCGGCACACAATGTTCTTCCACACGAAACCTTCGATCTTGTGTGCGGTGATCTGGGCCACTGGTTCTGCTTCAATCCACTTGGTGAAATACTCAATCGCCACCACCAAGTACTTCATCTGCCTGATCGCCAGCGGGAATGGTCCCAGGATGTCGATTCCCCATGTATGAAACGGCCAAGGGCTGTAGATCGACTTCAACTCCTCGGGAGGCGCCTTGTGCCAATCGGCGTGCTGCTGGCATTGCTTGCAGCACTGCGCATACCTCTTGCAATCTTCTCTCATCGTTGGCCAGTAGTAACCTGCACGGAGAGTCCTTGCGGCCAGAGCTCGACCCCCGACGTGGCTTCCGCATATCCCTTCATGGAGCTCTGCCATAATTCTCGTACATTTTTCTCCGTGCACGCACTCCAGGAGTGGGTGAGTGAACCCAAACCTGTACAACTCGCCATCAATCAATGTGAACTTGCTAGAATTCTTCTTTATCTTCCTAGCCTCTGTCGGATCCAGCGGGAGAAGGCCATCTGCCAGGCACCGCTTGTACTGTGTTATCCAGGTGTCTGGCTCATGGGTAGCGCAGACCTGCGTCATGTTCACCTTCTCTCCCCGACATGCTCTTATCCTCGGCGATCTCAAGGTCTCTTGAGTCAAGGATTTGTGACTCCTCGCCGCTTTCTCCGTCGACTTGCTTATCTGAAGGACCAGGTGATCTGCTACAAATGCTCTCGGCGTCTTCAGAGTTTCTTGAATCACCGTCCTCTGCCTACCCCCCTTGCCTGAACTGGCAAGCTTGGCTAGCAAGTCAGCTCGGGCATTCTGCTCTCTGGGCACATACACCACTTCAAAGGAGGCGAAGGAACTCTTCAACTCCTGTACATACTCCAGGTAAGCCGCCATTTGTGGATCTTTATCCTGGAACTCGCCTGTTACTTGCCCCGTGACTAGCAGCGAGTCACTCTTTGCCATCAACACCCTGGCTCCCATCTCTTTAGCCAGCAAGATCCCGACGATCAGCGCCTCATATTCTGCTTGATATTTGCTGGCTTTGAAGGCAAACCTCAAAGATTGTTCGATCAGCACGCCGTTGGGTCCCTCCAAGATGACTCCAGCACCGCTACCCTGCTGGTTCGACGATCCGTCCACTGAAAGCACCCAACGGAAGTCATCCCCTTCAACTCGTGTCGCCTCAGATGAGAGCTCGACCACGAAATCTGCGAAGATCTGCCCCTTAATCGGGCCTCGGGGCTCATACTTAATATCAAACTCCGACAGCTCCACCGCCCACTTCACCATCCTCCCAGCAACGTCAGGCTTCTTCAAGACCTTCTGGATGGGCAAGTCAGTCATTACCAGTATCGTGAAGCTATGGAAATAGTGGCGCAACCTCCTCGCCGAAAATACCACAGCCAACGCAGCCTTCTCCAGGGCCTGATATCTCGTTTCGGGGCCCTGCAGCACCTTACTAACAAAATAAATAGGCTTCTGAGCCTGATCTTGGTCCTGGGCGAGCACCGCACTCACCGCCCTCTCAGTTACGGCAAAATACAACCTGAGAGGGGTTCCCACCAGCGGTTTGCACAAAACCGGCGTGCTCGCCAGATACTCCTTAAGCTTGACGAAGGCTTCCTCACACTCCTTCGTCCAGGCAAACTTGTTATTGCGCCTCAAACACTGGAAATAGGGATGGCCCTTCTCTCCGCTAGCTGACACGAAGCGAGACAGGGCGGCCATCTGACCTGTGAGCTGTTGTACTTCCTTCACAATGACCGGGCTCCTCATCGCCAAGATGGCGGCACACTTATCCGGGTTGGCCTCTATTCCTCTTTCAGTTAAGAGGAAACCCAAAAACTTTCCAGCCTCCACGCCAAAGATGCATTTCTCTGGATTCAGCTTCAACCTGAACTTGGCGATCGTCATGAACAACTCCTCCAAGTCCGCAACGTGCTTGCTTTTCTCTGGCGAGGTGACGACCATGTCATCCACATACGCTTGCACATTCCTTCCCAGCATCGGTGCAAGTACTCGATCCATCAACCTGTGGTACGTGGCCCCCGCATTCTTCAGCCCAAACGGCATCACCTTGTAGCAGTAGCACGATCTCTCGGTCATGAAGGCAGTCTTCTCTTCATCCATGGGATGCATCTTGATCTGGTTATACCCCGAGAAGGCATCCAGGAAACTCAACAACTTACACCCTGCAGCACTATCCACCAGGGCATCTATGCTTGGTAAAGGATATGAGTCCTTTGGACAAGCCTTATTCAGATCAGTGAAATCGACGCACATGCGCCATTTCCCATTACTCTTCTTCACCAGCACGACATTGGCCAGCCAATCAGGGTACTGCACCTCCCTGATATGGCCTGCGGCAAGGAGTTTCTGTGTTTCGTCTCTGATCGCCTACCTCCTCTCCTCATTGAACTTCCTTCTCCTCTGTCGTACTGGTCTCACCAAGCTGTCCATCGCCAAATGATGGCACAAGAAGTCGGGATCGATCCCGGGCATGTCCGAAGCGGACCATGCAAATGCATCCAGATGCCGTTCTATCACCTTGGCGATCTGGTCCTGGAGCTCGACCCCCAGGGATCTTCCCAGCTTGAAGATCTTTCCCCCGGTCTCTCTCTCGAGCCACTGCTCGACAGGTTTTGGCCTGGTCTCTCTGGCGATCACCGCCCTGGCGATTCCCAGCTCTCTCGCTTCCTCAGGGCGATTCCTCGCCTCTTCTTCCTCCAGACCGGCGTTCCCCTCTCCCAGCTCAGCATCCACCATCTCCACGTCTCTTCCGGCGGTCTCTTCCATCACCGTCGATCTGGGCTTCACACCAGGAGGCGGGGTGGTTGTCACGTAACTCACAGACCTTTTGTTTTTCAGGCTATTCTCATAGCACTTCTTCGCTTCTTTCTGGTCAGATTTGATGGTGATCACCACCCCCTCCATAGACGGCAACTTCACCTTCATGTGCCGGGTTGATGGTATGGCGCCTATTCTGTTGAGCGTGGGCCTTCCCAACAGAATGTTGTATGCTGAAGGAGCGTTCACGACAAGGTATTTGATTTTTTCTGTTCTCGAACCCGCCTCATCTGTAAACGTAGTCCTCAACTCAATGTACCCCCTGACCTCCACCTGGTCACCAGCGAAACCATACAAACACCCTCCATAGGGCCTCAACTGGTCAAGGGGCAGCTCCAACTGCGTGAAAGTCGGCCAGAACATCACGTCTGCCGAGCTTCCTTGGTCCACCAGAACCCTGTGGACCTTTCTTCCTGCCGTGATCAACGAGATGACTATGGGATCGTTGTCATGAGGCACAACGTCCCGAAGATCTTGCTTGGTGAACGTAATGTCCACATCCGGCGAGTGGTCTTCAAACATATCCACCGTCATCACAGACCTCGCATACCTCTTCCTCTGTGATGCGGTGCATCCACCCCCTGAGAAACCCCCTGCAATGGTGTGGATTTCCCCGTGCGTAGGCATCTCGTGCTGCTGAGCCTCTCCACCTGCTGGTTGGGAGCTTGACGCGCCCCCCGTCCTTCTATCCAGCAAATAGTCATTTAGGAACCCGCTCTTAACCAGATCGTCGAGCTGGTATCCTAAAGCCAAGCACGAATCCACAGTGTGGCCAAAGCCCTGGTGAAACTCACACCAGGCGTCTGGCTTTGGTCCCAGCACCTTGTCGCCTACCTTCTCGGGCGCTTTCAACCTAGCTGAAATGTTGGGAATGGCGATCAGGTCCGCCAATCCCATGACAAACTTGTGCTTAGGCGGGCGATTGTATTCCCGGCGTGCTGGTTGCGGGCGTCCTTGGCTCCTGCCCTTGTTCTTCCTTGGATCATAAGGATGGCGAGTCCTCTGATCCTTTCTGGCCGCCGCTGTCTCCAGCACCCTCTGTGGCTGGATCCTGGTCTGGGCGCGTGGCCTAGCGGGAGCCACGCTTCCTCTCTTCTCGGCGACTTCACTCTCGTCGGCGATGTGGGCCACCGCAAGTCGCCTAACATCAGCAAACGTGGCGGGGTGAGCCCTGATCAATGCCTCGCAGAATGGTCCCGGCAGCACGCCCTTCTTAAATGCGTAGACCAACATTTCCTCATCTTTGGCCGGCGATCTGACCATCTGCGCCCCAAAGCGATTCAAGTAGTCCCTGAGGGACTCTCCCTGATATTGCCTTATATCAAACAAATCGTAAGACACCCTGGGTGGTGCCTTATTCACAATGTACTGCTCGACGAAAATCTTAGAAAACTGTTGGAAGTTGGTTATGTGACCTGTAGGCAGGCTCACAAACCATTCCAGCGCCGTTCCCTGGAGTGTGCTCACGAACATCTTGCAGTACACGGCGTCTGATCCTCCTGACAGCATCATCTGCGTATGGAACGTGGTGAGATGAGCCCCAGGATCCTCCATGCCTGTAAAAATAGCCTTAACAGGTACCACACTCGCAGGAATAGGCGTGTCAGTAATCGCCTGAGCGAAGGGCATAGGAAAAACACGAGGCGGCGTTGACGGCGCGACCTCTTCAGCAATAGGACACCCTCGCTGCTCCTGAAGAGCTTGACGCAGCTCTTCAGTCACTTTGCTAAGCTCATCATTCCTGGCCCGAGAGGCGACCAGGTCCTCATGCATTCTCGCCTGCTCTATACGCGAGGCTTCTACAGTTGCCTGCAACGAACGCATAATCTCCACCATCTGCACCATGGTCATGGCGCCGGCGCCTTCAGCAGCAACGGGCGCAACTGGACTTGAACGGTTGCTTCTCATTTTTCTCATGAAACTTGACGAATCACAGAGTGCAACGAACAACACTTCCTTCAGCGACGATCGATTCGGCGATCAATCGGTCAAAACTGCGCGAAACTCCGAAAGAAAACTCAAGAACACAGAAAACTCTCCACAGAAACCTGCGACTCCACCAGAAACCACCGCTTCTTCCACGAAAAACCAAACAAGCCAAAGAACTCAAATCTCACCGAACAAAACTCGTGCAATCAGCAGAAAACTTCACCTCACCGAACAAAAATCCAAACGAACGGTGGAAAGCACGAAAATACCGAACAAAATTCAGATGAACAGCGAACAATGGTTGCACCAGCACACAACCACACAGAAAACTACAAGAACCTCCAAGAACTCACGCTGTGGATGGGAACAGGTTTTACACGGCCCCACGGTGGGCGCCTGATGATCCTGCCTGTTGACCAGAACGTTGAAGCTGGCCTCGTCAAACTTGGATCGACGTGTGTGCCGCTTCAACCTCCGTCCTTCGTCACGATCCACCTCAAGAACCTGCAAAAGAACAGAGCGGCGCCGCTGCGGCCGATCGCACTCCAACGCCCAAGTCAGTGACCGAACCACCAAATACTAAGAGTAACACTCAAGAACTCTCAAGGAACCGTGAACCAGTTCTCTCTCAGTATATTCAAGAACTCGCAAGCGTAAAGAAGACAATCTGAACGTGCGTACCTTAGAAGTTCGTTGGGAAACCCTTATATACTTGGGCACTTTCTTTCTCCTGGCAGTTACACACCTGGACACGTGGCTCGCATCCAGTCGTACACGTGCCATCATCTGGAGCCTCCTTGACTTGGGCGCTGCTTCTGACTCTCCTTTGGCTAAGTTACTTATGCATGATACTACTCAGTGCATAGCTGTCCTGGAGTGCGATCTCTACTGGATTGGCGAGCTAGGGTGTCTTCGTACACACCTTCCCTGTGGTCTCGCCGGCCGCCTTCATAATCTGCACCACCTTCATCTTCGGCGATGTGCTTGCTCCGGCGATCTCTAATCACTTGGTCGCCTGAGTTTACATCTGGCGACTTCATCTTTAACCCGGTGACCGCCGGTTCTGGTGTGCTGGAGATCGGAGCACGCCAACTTAATAACTGGCGACTTCACGAGCCCCCCGACTTCCTCCCCTTCTGCCAACCTGGCGTCTCGTCAACACGCCTATACCGTAGCTTGATGCCACGTCATCACTCCCGACTACCAGGGCGGTACATAAAGGAACACTTGCAAGCATAGTGAAAAAAGAATCCTTAAAAGAGGATTGCATAGATAAAAATGTAGTAGATTATTTTGCATATGTGCTAAGATATCACCAAGTGAAGGTCAAGTTATCTATAGGCATCTACAAAGATAAACTTTATGTGAGGTAGTACCTAAAGAAACTTGTCATGTCTTATTGAGACGACCATTGCAAAGTGTTAAAATTTCCATGATCAATGGTCGTACCAACGAGACTACCTTCACACATGAAAGAGAAATTCTTCAAGAAGGAAAACTCATGGGCCAATTTAGAGTTGATAAAACTCTAGAGCTTTTTAAAGGAAAATTCTTTTGGTCACCCATGAGAAAAGATGTTCAAAGACATTACCCTAGATGCATTTCTTATTTTAAAACTAACTCTAAGGCAATGTCTCATGAACTCTATGCTCATTCACCCTTTACAAGTGCTCCATGGCAAGACATAAGCATAGATTTTATATTAGAACTTCCTAGGACAACAAAAGGGTTTGAATCTAATTTTATGGTTATGGATAAGCTCTTCTTTAGAGAAGTGATAAGACTTTATGGTTTATCTCCAAGCATAGTTAAATGAAGAACCAAAATGTGAAAACCATTTTTTGAGATTCTTTTGGAAAAACTTGGAACTAAGTTGAACTTTTCAATTTCTTATCATCCTCAAACGAATGGCCAAAAATGAAGTTGAAAATATAATTCTTTCTACTATGCTTAGAGTAATCATGAGAGACAATCACAACTCTAGGGATAATTATGCAAACAATAAAGTAGTTCACAAGACTACTAATATTTCTTCATTTGAAGTTGTATATGGGTTTGATCCTCTTACTTCTTTAGATTTATTACCCCTTCCTAATCCACATATCTTTGTGCATAAGGAAGGAGTTACAAAAGCAGAATTTGTTAAAAAAATGCATGAGAGGATTCAAGAACAAGTACAACAAAAAATAGAGAAATATTATGAGAAGTTGTCAAAAACAATAGAAAAACAAGAGGAATGACAACTTCATAAAGCTGATTTTTATACAACTGCTTCACCTAACTCATTTGCTTTGTTTGATTATTCCCATAGATGGACGTTTGATCCGGGAGGACGAGCATAGTTGTCAAAGCAAGAGGCTGCTATCCGAGATTGACCCTGTGGATCTGAGGATAGATTTTCTCAAGAAGGAGGAGATGATGAACACCATCCAGCCACATACATCCCCCTACTAATGACGAGGACGAAGCCTTGGATTTGAGGACAAATACTTTTCAAGAGGGAGGGGATGATGGAAGAGGCCCCAACACCAATCCATTGAAAGGCCACCAAAATGTCAAATTGATGCAACCACTAGAGTTATGGTCAAAGAGGGGTCAAGAGGACACATTCTACATGTCATAAACTCTAGTGTAGAATAGTTTTTACATTTCTTGCATAGAAATTTCTTTTGTAATTTTGTTTAAATTGTAATTAGGTTGAATGTAGGCATCTAAAAACCAACCTAAGTTAGATTAGGGTTTCTAGAAACACCTAATCTAACTACGGTCGGTCATTTAGACCTAATTGCATCACATGAAGCACACCTTGTCACACTTGCCATGTGAGCTACAATTAGGCGCCAACTTTCAAACCACTAGGATTTGAATTTCCCACCATTTGCCTTGGCCATTTTCGGTCCTCCTTGGCTATAAAAGGAGGAGCCTACCTCTTGTATTTTCAAGATTAATTCATTAGTGAAATGCTGCCAATTTTGTGTCATTCTCACTCTTTGCCTAAAACCTCTTAGGAATAGGCTCTTAATCTTCCGAAACTTTCACCTTCCAAGTGAGATGGCCTCACCACTCACTCTTCATACTTAGCATGCACCTTCAAGGAGTCTAGCTCTCTACGTGAGATCCTTGTTCCACCATCAATCCATGGAGCTTCCGCAAATTCACTCAAAAACCGCAAAGAAGAAGACACAAATCCATCAGGAAGCAATGGATGTGATGGATCAAGGAGGACTCATATAGAGCTATGAGTTTCTTGTAGGTGCATGAAAGGTATGAAGAGTGATTGGTTGGGCCATATCACTTGTAGAAAGGTGGAGGTGAAGATCAAAGTGTCTAACCTAGAGAGACTAGACAAGGGAGTAGAAGCTTGCAATATTTGGCAGCATTTTACTCATAAAATTGATCTTACAAAACATGAGTCAAGCACACTATTATATGGGTGCAAGTGCCTTGGAGAACAAGGAGTAAGGGTAGGATGGGGAATAGACAAAAGAGCAGCTTCTAGGGTTTTGACTAAAGTCAATGTCGCAGCCTAGGATCAAAGTTCTAGAAGCTAGGTTAACTTCTTACCTTAAAAGGCTTTACTCAATCTACAATGATAAGCACACCTCCCCCATTATGCTAAAGGAACCCTATTTTACTGAAATTACAAATAAAGAAACTAGCTCTCATGGCTTGGGCTTTACTTCTTGTGGTCCTCTTTGAACATATAAAGAAAAGTTTCTCTGCAATCAATAACAGAGTCCCAATCTTCTTGAATCCTCTTTGCCATGGACCTAGTTGTTAGGCTTGAACTAGGGCCTGAGTTTGGGCCTCTTCCATCAACAACACTACCTAGTTCTAACTTATCTAACATGGTTTAATCATCATAATAATCTTTTATAACTCAAACTTGCATATAGAATAACTTAGATTAAATATAACTTGATGGAAGAGGGCCAAGCACAACCTCATATAAAAAGACAAGAGCCAAGACATGCGCATCCAAAGCCAAACCAATAGCGTCTAGGCCAAAGGAAGGAGCATCTAGGCTAAAGTGAAAAGCGTCTAGCATAAGGTGGAGAGCGTCTAAAGGGAGAGCGTCTAGAAGGAAGGGTAGACCGTCTAGGACCTATTAATAGGTCCATGACCAAGCTACGGATGTGAGACTTGGGCCAAGCTATGGATGGGAGAGAAAGCAACTTGTACATGCTACATGAAGGCCCATTAGGGGTAGCTTAGTATTAGTGTAGTGTGAATAGCATAAACTTGTTTCGATGTGATTTACCCTAGATTTGCTCACATTCTAGAATGTTTCTCCACATGGTCGGCCATGTGCTCCATGTGCTCCATGTGATGTAATTTGCATTTCATTTTGATTAGCATTAGGGTTGCATTATGGTCCTCCTTAGCCTATAAAAGGAGGAGCCTACACCTTGTATTTTCAAGACTATTTTGAGTAATGAAATGCTGCCCAAGTGCCATTCAAATTACTCCCTTGCCAAATTCTCTCTAGAATTAGGTTTTTAGTCTTCAAACCTCACCCCCAAATGGAGATGGCCGAACCACTCCAACCTTCACTACCTCTCATGCACCCTCAAGGTCACCACACCTCTTAGGAGGACCTTGTTCCACTCTCATCCATTAAGCTTCCGCACCATCATCAACAAAAATCCAAGAAGAGCTCATAGGAATGCCATCATTTGGTATCAGAGCTATGGTTCTTCAAAGATGAGTATCTCTTTGTGTCTTTTCTTTTGAGTTCTTTTTATTTCCTAGTTGTTCATCTTGTTTCCAAGTTGTCTTGTTGTTTTATCTGTTTTTAATATGATTTGAATGCTTTTCTATTCAATTCAATCGGTAGTTTTTGTTCAAATTGTGCTTGAACATCTTCTTTCAATTTTGTGTAGGATTCTTGATATTTTGTGTTGCTGTTTTTATTTTTAGGCATTTGAGTCTTGATTGCAATTTTCATTCGGTTCATATTAATGCTTGAGTCATTTTATTTTATGAATCTATAAGTTTTGTCAAGTCTTGTGTTTCCATATTTGTCATCAAATCTTAGTAGTACTTTTTTTGGCTTATTTGTTTCTTGTTTTTGGTATAAATGCTTGATCTGAATCTGCTGTGTTAGATCCACACAAATTCCTTACACTAATTCCATTGTGTTTCTTTTGGTATATCATTCTGTTTTTATTTCCAGATTTACAGAATCCTCTGTTTCCACCATTATGTTTTGGCTGATTTTGCTTATGAAAATTAATTTACACATAAGAAAATTCTGAGCCTCTGGATTTTTCAAGATTGAGGTGTTAGCAAGAGAAAAAAAAAAGAATCAGTTCAAAAAAAGAAATAGAAAAAAAATGATAAATATTACAAAAAAAGTGTGCAAATCTGACGCTACAACTGGCGATTCTGAGCACTGATTTTGGAAAAATTATTAAAATTAAATGGTGCATGCGTTTGGAGTGAAACCAACGCCCAAAATTTTTTAAGATCTTGATCTGTTTGAATATAAATTTTCAGTAGCAAATATTAAAAGGCCACAACATATCTGTTTGAAAATCACGCATTCTGGACCACAACAATTTGTTTCAGTGGTGCTGTTTTTTTTTATTTTGAAATCAAATCTAGTGCTATTCCATAGGTTCCATTTTGTGTACCTTTTTATTTGCTTGTCTAATTTCATTGAAACTCTTTCTAGTTGTCACATTTAATTCCATTTGTGTGGTACTGCTTTTCAAATTAATTTGTTTCTTGCTTTAATTCTTTGACCTCTAAGCTTGGTGGTGGATTAATTATCAATTGGTACTTGTTTGAGTGGAAATTGACTTGAGAGGAGTCTAGTTTTCTTAAAAGGTGCTGGATTGAAGAATTAATTACCTAATTCCAAGAGGAACAAAGGCAAGGGCAGAAACAAACACCTACCAAATACACCACATACATTGGAAGGCCCAACAAAGAAGAGACAACAAAGGAAGTGCAAATAGAAAATCAACAAAGGGAGTTCCATCTAATTTCTTTGCAACTTAACTCTTGTTAATTACTTGTTTAATTATGCAATTAGACGGTGAGTGTGTCTTCAAGGGCTCCAAGTGTCCAAGAAGCCTCACCTAGGGCCGACTAGCTTAAAACTATCTAGCTTAGTTTTTGTTAATTGCTTTAATTGCATCCTTTTGCCTTTAATTAGCTACGCTTATTAATTGTTTTGTCTTGTTTAAGCTTTGTTAATTTTGCTTGGTTGATTAGATAGTTTGCATTGTTTCTTGCATTAAAATTTGATTTTTCCAACTTAATTGTGTTTTAAGTGGTTTACCAAGAGAAAGATTTGTGTGAAGACATTGAGGGATAGTTTTTGGCAAAGGCAAGACTTGGTATTTAAGTAGTCCATTGTGACTCACCTCTCTTCCCTGGAAAACTACCTTCTTTAACTTCCCTAATTTTTCTCAAAGTAAAACACTTTTATACACAAAGCTCTAGTCATGTCTTCTCATTCTGCGAAGTCTATTGAAAGTGATGTAAAGTCCATGAAATCTCTTTTAAAACAACTTGCAAAGGACGTACAACTCATTTCATATAGACAATTGGAAAATGAGTCTAAAATCAATGAGTTAGCTAGAACAAAGGAAGAGAAATCCCAAAGTTCAAAAAAATCCAATAACCATGCATCTCTTTCACAAATCCAAGAATCTCTAGGGGAGGGAAGCCTTAGAATCCATGATTACTACCAACCACCCCCTAGGAGAAATAGAAGAAGAGAGGAAGAGAGCCCAAGGGAAGTAAGGGTAGACCTACCCCATTTCTATGGTAAGGAAGATGTAGAGGTATACCTAGATTGGGAGATGAAAGTAGAGCAACTCTTTGCTTGCCATAGGGTGAGTGAAGAAAGGAAGGTACCCTTAGCAACCCTTAGTTTCCAAAGTAATGCCATGTATTGGTGGACCTCTCTAGAGAGAGACCGACGTCTTCATAGGGAGCCTCCCATAGAATATTGGAATGACCTTAGGGGAGCCCTAAGACGTCGCCACATACCTTCCTACTACCATAGGGAGTTAATGGACAAGCTCCAAAGACTCCAACAAAAGAACATGAGTGTGGAAGAGTATAGGCAGAAAATGGAGCTCTACATGATGAGAGCATCCATTAGAGAGGAAGAGATCACCACCATATCTAGGTTTCTAAGTGGGCTCAACCTTGAGATAAGGGATAGAGTTGAACTTCTACCCTACCAAGACTTGAATGACTTGGTTCAACTTTGCATTAAAGTTGAACAACAAAATTTGCGCAAAACTTCAAGTCAAAGGGTGGGTTCTTACTCCAACTTTTATCCCAAGAAAGACTTTAAAAGGGAAGGTAGCACATCTAGAGAAGAACCCAAAGAAACTACCAAACCTTTAGTAAAAGATGCCTCCACCCCACCCATTCGTGCTAGGGACACCAAGTGTTTTAAGTGTTTTGGAAGAGGACATGTGCAAGCACAATGTCCAAACCAAAGGGCTTTGTTCTTAAAAGGAAAAGATGAGTACACTAGTGGTGAGGATGAACCTAGTACACAAGAAAAGGGGGAAGGAGAGAGGATAAATCCTTTGGAGGGGGACTTATTGATGATTCAAAGAATCCTCCACAATCAACCTAGTGCATCCATCGAGCACAACGAGAGAACATCTTTCATACTAGATGCAATGTTTTAGAAAATATATGCTCTCTCATTGTGGATGGTGGATCATGCTGCAATTGCTGTAGCACTAGATTGATTGAGAAACTAAATCTACAAGTAGTTCCTCATCCAAAACCTTACAATTTACAATGGATCAATGAGAATGGGGAACTACGTGTAGACAAACAAATGGAAATCAAGTTTTCTATAGGTAACTACAAAGACAAAGTTTTATGTGATGTAGTACCTATGAAAGCTTGCCACATCTTATTAGATAGACCATGGCAATTTGATAAGAAAACCTTGTATGATGGTCTAACTAACGAGATTTCCTTCATCCACAAGCACAAAAAGTTTGTACTTAGCCCTTTACCACATTCCCAAGTGGTAAAAGACCAAATACAAATGAAACATAAGAGGGATGAAGAGAAAATAGAAAAAGAGAAAACTTTTGGGAAACAAAAGGCGTGGGAGAAGAGTGTTCCTTCCCACAAGGTCATTCAACAAGGCAAGCACATTGAACATACCCTTGAAAACATGCTTCTTGTTGAACAACCTAGCCTTACCTCTTGTAAAGGAACACTTGCAAGCTTAAGCAAAAAAGAAGAGTCTTTAAAAGAAGCTTGCATAGATAAAGATGAAGTAGATTATTTCTCATATGTTCTAGGATATCACCAAGTGAATGTCAAGTTATCTATAAGCATCTACAAAAACAAATTTTTATGTGAAGTAGTGCCTAGAGCAACTTGTCATGTCTTATTAAGACAACCATTGCAAAGTGTACAAATTCTCATAAACAATGGTTGTAACAACGAGACTATCTTTACACATAAGAGAAAAAGTCTTCATGAAGGAGAACTCATGGGCCAAATTAGAGTTGATAAAACTCTCGAGTTTTTAAAAGGAAAACTTTTTTCCCCCATGAGAAAAGAGGTTCAAAGACATTACCTTAGGTACAATTCTTGTTTTCAAACTACACCTAAGGCAATGTCTCCAGAACTCTATACTCCTTCACCTTTTGCAAATGATCCTTGGGAAGACACAAATTTCATATTAGAGCTTCCTAGGACAACAAAAGGTTTTGATTCAATATTCATGGATATGGATAAACTCTTATCTAGAGAAGTGATACATCTTCATGGATTATCCTCAAGCATAGTGTTGGATAGAGCTCCAAATTTCGCAAACCATGATTTGAGGATTCTCTTTGGAAAACTTGCAACTAAGTTGTACACTTTAAATTCTTATCATCCTCAAAGGCATGGTCAAAATACATTTGAAAATCTAGCTCTTTCTACTATGCCTAGAATAATCATAAAGGACAAACACAACTCTAGAGATGAGCATACATACCATAAAGTAGTTCACAAAACTACTTATATTTCTACTTTTGAGGTTATATGTGGGCTAAATCATCTTTCTCCTTTTAAGTTGTTACCATCTCCTATAGGATTTATGCCTAAAGAGAAAGTAACCACAAATGAACATTTCAAAATGCATAAGATGATTAGAGAACACATACAACAATCAAAAGAGAAACATTGTCCAAAGTTGCCAAAACCAAAAGAAAAACAAAAATGGGAACATAGTAAAATTGATTCTATAGGTGGACGTTTGATCCGGGAGGACAAGCTTTGGCGAAGCAAGAGGCTACTATTTGAGATCAAGTCTGTAGATCTGAGGATAGATCTTCTCAAGAAGGAGGAGATGATGGACACCATCCAGCCACACTCATCCCCCTAGTTGAAGAAAAAGCATTGGATTTGAGGACAAATCCTTTTCAAGAGGGAGGGGATGATGGAAGAGGGCCAAGCACAACCTCATATAAAAAGACAAGAGCCAAGACATGCGCATCCAAAGCCAAACCAAGAGCGTCTAGGCCAAAGTGAAGAGCGTCTAGCATAAGGTGGAGAGCGTCTAAAGGGAGAGCGTCTAGAAGGAAGGGTAGACCGTCTAGGACCTATTAATAGGTCCATGACCAAGCTACGGATGTGAGACTTGGGCCAAGCTATGGATGGGAGAGAAAGCAACTTGTACATGCTACATGAAGGCCCATTAGGTGTAGCTTAGTATTAGTGTAGTGTGAATAGCATAAACTTGTTTCCATGTGATTTACCCTAGATTTGCTCACGTTCTAGAATTTTTCTCCACATGGCCGGCCATGTGCTCCATGTGCTCCATGTGATGTAATTTGCATTTCATTTTGATTAGCATTAGGGTTGCATTATGGTCCTCCTTAGCCTATAAAAGGAGGAGCCTACACCTTGTATTTTCAAGACTATTTTGAGTAATGAAATGCTGCCCAAGTGCCATTCAAATTACTCCCTTGCCAAATTCTCTCTAGAATTAGGTTTTTAGTCTTCAAACTTCACCCCCAAATGGAGATGGCCGAACCACTCCAGCCTTCACTACCTCTCATGCACCCTCAAGGTCACCACACCTCTTAGGAGGACCTTGTTCCACTCTCATCCATTAAGCTTCCGCACCATCATCAACAAAAATTCAAGAAGAGCTCGTAGGAATGCCATCATAACTAGTCAAAATTCAAATTAAGTTAACTAATAAATAGAGTGAATCACATTTGTTGGAGATCTCACATCGAATAGAGATTAGGGCATTTCATAGTATATAAGTGGGTGCAAACCTCACCTTATAAGCCGGTTTTACGAGGTTGAGTTAGGCTTAAAGTTTCACTTCTTAATATAGTATCAAAGTCATTTCAAGCCTATCATATCGATTGTTTATTGGACTTATCAGGTCACCCGTTATCGGGCCGTTATCGGATCACTCATAATATATAGTCTCACGCACGAGTTGGTAGCCTCGGCGTGAGGGAGTGTATTGGAAAT
Organism: Phaseolus vulgaris; assembly: GCF_000499845.2. Lineage (NCBI taxonomy): Eukaryota > Viridiplantae > Streptophyta > Magnoliopsida > Fabales > Fabaceae > Phaseolus > Phaseolus vulgaris. The sequence goes on from NC_023757.2 coordinate 16,685,243, forward strand.
CTCACATCCACTAAAGATTAAGACATTTCATATGAGTTAGGTTTAAAGTTCACTTCTTAATAACATCCCTATTCCAATGCTTCAAATTTGTAAAAATACTTATTCAACTACATAATGCTTAACACAAGTCCAACATGTTTTGAATAAAACAATAATTTTACATATGTAAGTTATTATCTTCTTTTACCTATTGGTAAGTTATTAATCACTTATTTGGACCACCAGAAAATTCCTATTTCTTAGTTGATTCTAACAAATTGAGTATGAAACTCCCACATGTGAAGAACAGGAGAAAAAAATAACTTCAATTATAAGGGAATTAAGAATTTACCTAGATCATTTTTATGACTGACTTATTTCAATCTCTCATCCATTATCTCCTTAAAGATATTATTTAGACATTAGAAGGATTGACGAGTAAAAGTTTTTAAAAAAAAACTAGAAAGCAATTAAAATTTGAAAAAGATAAAATTTATAATATGAAGATTTTTTTTTAAAACCTACTATTTATAATATTCTTGTAAATGCATTTTCATTTCTCAATTAATTTAAACTCAACCTTTTAAAGTTAAATAAAATTTGGTTTTACAAAATTTATTTATTATTCTTTTAATATATATTAACTATAATATAATCATTTATTTTTTAATAAATTGTTCGTCAATTTATCTACGGTTTCATTGGTTTTTTGTGCTCGTGTTTTTTTGCGTAAGAGGGTAATAGAAAATAACATAGAATTTTACTATTATTTTTACGTAAATGGATTCTTTAGTTTGTTAGATTCTTACACTAAAAAAATTATTAAATAAAAACTAATCTTAAGACCAAAATAATTAATCATTATATTAATTAAATTAGAGACCATTTTATAAATTAAAAAAATTATTAATATCTAAAAGTTTCTATTATTAATAAAAATTTATAAAATAGTTTCTAAATTGATATATAACATTTAGCTACCAAGGTTTTAGGTACTAACTACTTATATTTTAAATTAGTATCTGTTAGTTTTTTAGAAACTAATTTAGAATCTAGTAGTTAAAACTTTGGTAACTAATTTAGATATCAATTTAGAAACTATTTTATAATATTTTATTAATAATAGAAATTACTTTAGATACCTATAATTTTTTAGTCTCTAAATTAGTATCTAATTTAATGAATATAATGACTAATTATTATTATTTTCTCTAAATTTAGTTACTATTTAATAATTTTCTTGTAGTGTTAATCAAAGTTTCACTACAAGAAATTCATTAAATAGAAAATAGTTTTAGAAACAAAAAATAATTAATCACTATATTAACTAAATTAGATATTATTTTAGACACTAAAAAATTGTTGGTATTTAAAGTAGTTTCTATTATTAATAAAATTTATAAATTAATTTTCTAAATTGATATCTAATTATTTACCTCACTAATTAATTTAGATTGTAAAGTTGGTTGCTAAAAACTTGGAAGTTAATTAGATTCCAATTTAAAAACTAGTTTATAAATTTTATTAATAATATAAATTACTATAATTACTAATAATTTTTTTAATTTTTAAAATAGTATTTAATTTAATTAATACAGTGACTAATTATTTATTATTTTTAAAATTAGTTTCTATTTAATGATTTTCTTGTAGTTTGAATATTAGTATTTAAATGTTTGAAAATATTCTTAATAGAATTACACTTCACCACTTAAATGCAATAGGTATTAAATAATTTATTGTTTTTCATCTAAGTTTTTTTCATATAAAAAAATGTATTTTATAAGTTTATTTCATACCACTTTCTGTATGTTGGTAGAAGTGAAGGAATAACTAACAAAAAACTGAAAGAAATTTAAATTTCATTCCATATAAACTTTCTATGTTAGCAAAAGTTAGATATAGTGGATTATTCAGCAATACTTGTCAAATAAAACCTATAGCCATAATTTTTTTCTCCATCAACTTATGTAGCAATAGTCTCAAGTCCAAACAAAACTCTATGTAATACATCATCACAAAATCATCCCTAATGCTCTTTATTACCAACACATACTTAAATGACTTCAAACCCTAGCTAACAAATATCCACCATTACCATCTTCATACTACACCCACAATTCAATATTTTCAAAATACACAACTTTTCGACACTCCTAAAAACTCAAACCCAAAAGCACAAAATAAAGTAATCTAGAAAACTAAAATGAATCAAAATAATTTTCTCATTCTTTATTGTTCTCTCTTCACTTTGTAAAACAGAAAACTTTTTTCCCTTGAAATGTATATGTATGTTTTATGCAAAAGGTTCTAATTGAATAGTTCCAAGAGAAAGGCAAAAAGATAAATTATCCAAGAACTTAGTTGCATGTATTTAAGTTTTATTTAATTGTGTCTCACCTCTAAGAGTCCCACAGGAGCTAGAATGCAAAAATGTGTCATGATGACATTAAAATGCTGATGTATTAATTTTTGTTTTATCGTGCTTTGTAATTAATTTATTATATATAGTGAATTTAATTGTAATTTTAAGTGTTTAGGTCAAATTTAACCTAATCCAATTAAACTCACTGTCCATTAAGTTGAGTATTGAGTTTTGGTACCAAACTCATTAACTAACCCATCTATTAAATAATACATTTTTAATTTTAATTTATTATTTGTAACGTTTTATAAAATAAAGATTGAAAAATTACATGCATTGAAAGCTATTATTCTTCCTTTCCTGTCTTAGTCTCCATGCCAAAACATTCCTTACAGTATTTTTAATGGAAAACTGATATATGGATTCTTAAACTCTTTTTTTGTCATTACCATGCCATTTAATAATAAATCTATCTACTTTTTACCTCAATAATAAACTCAAACTTCTCTCTAATTTATGGGTTTTGTAAAATATCAGAAAAAAAAATTTACTTGAGGATAAATTCTTATGGACATGTGTCAAACACCCAGTCAAATCATGATTTTTTTTGTAAAGTTGATACATCAATTTTATTTTTACTTTTTTTTATTGAAATTTTTATTTAATTTGTTCAAATGCATTTTTTTAATCAAAATGCACATACACTATAAATATCAAAAAGCTATATCAAAATGACTTGTATAGAAATAAAATAAAAATTTTAAACTTAAAAATATTTTTTATTTTCTGGGTATCCACTGACTCAGTCTACTATCAATTGAGCAACAGGTTTGATGAAACCTTATCATACTCAAAAGCACCTATAAATGTAGTTGTAATTAAATACTTTAATTTTTAAGTTTTACGATTATAATTATTATATAAAATATTTAAAAACTACGAGGATTGACGATAAGCCTGAGAACGGACATTTGAAAAATTTGAGTCTACAAGCATTATAATATTAATACCGAATCTTGACATTTTTCTCATATTGTTTTTATTTTTAAATATAGTTTTTTATTTATAATTCTTTAGTAAGTAAAAAATTATCAAGCAATTAATAATTTACTTCTATCTTTAAAGTAACTCGTATAGAATCGGAGTGGTTTGGTTTTTTCTATGGTCTCACTAATCAGTGTTATAGATTAATTAAAGAATTAAAAAACTTGTTATTAAAAATGTATAAAAGGGTTTTAAAAATTCATAAAACAATGTATTTATACAGTTTTATTAAAAATTCAGTTTCCATTTGACAGCATCTTTAAATTTTTTTAATATTTTAAAATTGTTTGTATTTTAAGGATGTTCTGGAAATTTTGGTTTTTAAGAATGACAGTTAGTTTTTTGTTTATAAAGGTGGTTAAGTAGCAAAGTATCTTAAAGAAAAGAAATGAGGAGGTGGTGACGCTGCTGCAGGGTGTTGCTCCCCCCTCCAAACTCGTCGGAGAATCTTCTTCTTCTTATTATTATTCTTTTTTCTTCAAGTTGCAGCTTTTTCCCTTTCATTCGTCATTCTTCGTTTGAGTTGAGAATGGGTAATGTGAACGTGCGTGGTTCTGAAGAAGAAGCAGAAGAAGCTTCTGCTGATGGGAACACCATGCCTCACTCCCCTCCCACCATCTCTCCCTTCGTCTTCTCTCCTCAGGTTCTTACACTCTCTCAATAATATCCGAATTTAGCCGTATCCTTTTCATTCAATTTCTCTCTTTTTTTATACAACTTTTTTGTTGCTTCTCTTCTGCTTCTAATTTACATGTGTTGTGGTGCTTGCTCTTTACCAAGCTCGATTCTCAATTTCGTTCTCTTTTTATTGGATTGGATGTGGTCCTTTTCCTACCTGTTTTGTATACTGTTGTTCCGTGGACTCTCTGTTTTCATCAATTCTCAAGAATTCCCTTTTCCTTGTGTAGCTTCCTGTGGTTCCGCTACAAACACATGAGGAGATGCATGTTCCCAGTTATTCCTCGATGGAGACAACTTCAGGGTATGAAGATATGTTCAGTGATCTGGGAATTCCAACTATGGTTACTTGGAGTTATGGTGGAAAGGAAGTAGCTGTGGAGGGATCGTGGGATAATTGGAAAACCAGGTTTAAAAAATTTAAGATCTTCTTTACTAGTCTTCAATGTCTTCTTTTCCTTGTTTCTTGAATTCTGATAGTCCTTGTTCGTTAGAATGCCCCTACAGAGATCAGGGAAAGACTTTGCAGTAATGAAGGTATTGCCATCTGGGGTTTATCAGTACAGATTTATTGTGGATGGACGGAGGAGGTATACTCCAGACTCGCCTTGGGCCCATGATGATGCCGGGAATGCTTACAACATCTTGGACTTACAGGTATTATTTCATATATATTGACATATTCTGCATTCAAACAAAATTGAAATTTTGAGGTCATTATATGTCGTTTTGAGAAAATAATTATGCTAATGCTGCAAAAATGTAAAAATCCAGTGAGATTAAATTGTAAAGGGCAAGCCTTGTTAGTTTTCAGTAACTTGAATGCACTTTAACCTCCTTTGATAATGTGAAACCTTTGTTCCTTTTCACTTTTCCTTGGAGCTAGTGCCCCGTTTTTGGTCTACATATAACCCTACGGTTGAGTTATTCCTGGAGGTTTTTATTTTCTTCCTTTTCACACTCTTCGATTGCACGTCCCTTAACTTCCTGCAAGAATTTTGTTTCAGATGAATATGATCCAAAACTGATTTCAGGGACATTTTTTTGGATTTCTTGTCATAACTGTTGTCCCGGGTGAATATTTTCCGTTCATTGAGTAGTCAAGGGAAGTCGGCAGGGCTTAACTTGGTGTTTTTCTATTCCTTTTCGACGGTAACACTTCTCCTTACTAATAGATTGGATTCTTGTTACTCTGTGTCTGATCTTGCACAGAGGGCATAAAGCTTTGAATTCCCCTTTCTAGCAAAACACCGACTACCGGAGTCATCAGTGTTTAAATACTTTTTGATAAGTACTAAACCAAATATTTTTAAGCTTTAGATTCAGCATGTCTGCTTTTTTTTTTTTTATCAACACATAATGATCACTTTATTGATATGGAATCCACTTGAAATGGGCTTCTGATCAATCTTGGTTCAAGTGAAATGCTATAGAGAGTGATTGGGTCGTAGTCTTCAGGGTATTAGCATAAAAAAGCTCTGGGAAGAAGGGGATAGGGGAGTAAAAGAAAATTAAATACTTATTTTTGTGCTATCTCCTGCTTAAATAAAAGTCAAATTGGTTAATTATAACGAATACGTCTGTTCGCCAAAGTAGTTAATGGCGAAAGCTGCTGGGTTCTTTTAACGACTTGAGGCGAGAGTCACTGGAAAGCACACTCCTTAGTGTAGAAAGGCTTTAAAATGGGAAGAAGAAATATTTAACCTTTGTTCAATTCAATCAACGAAATATTTTTTTTTTTCTATTTCTATTTTGGGCTCCTAAAAATTTAGGTTAGGTTAGATAGGTGGTATTTCAGAGTCTTTTCTTTATTATTATTCTTATACAAAAAGCTGCACCTGAGGGGTCAAGATGCATCATAGCCTCTTGGTACTTTTGCTTCACTTGTTAACTAGGTAACTGTGGCAATCTTCTTTGATTATAGCATAGCGGCCTTTGATGTGCATGAATTGATTTTTCTGATGATTGTTATAGAATAGTTTTCCATATCAAGTGTTTTGATATTTCATTTTTACATAGCCACTTATTTTTCAAATGCTCTCATGGGACTGAATTAACACATGAAAACTAGCCAGTAATCTATCTCGTAGCGTATCCTCTGTGAGTAAAATTGAAGTTTGCATTCTTTTACTGCTAGAAGCCATTGATTTCTAAATTGAGAATAACAAATTTATGTACTATATGTGTAGGATTATGTTCCTGAAGATATTGGAAGCATTTCTAGTTTTGAGCCTCCTCAATCACCTGAGTCAAGTTATGATAACTTACAGCTTAGTTCTGAAGATTATGCTAAGGAGCCACCGTTGGTTCCTCCACTCTTGCAAATGACACTGCTAAATGTGCCTGGAACAAATATAGAAATTCAACATCCTCTGTCAAGACCTCAACATGGAGTGCTGAATCATCTTTACACGCAGAAAGGAAAGAGCAGTCCTACAGTTGTTGGCCTTGGTACAACTCATCGGTTTCTAGCCAAATATGTCACTGTGGTGCTGTACAAGTCGTTGTAAGGTAAACCATATACATAAATCATATGGAACACAATTTTAGCCCTTTCTATTAGTTTATAGAGAGTTTTGCGTAGGCATAGTTATAAGAGAGAAATGAAAAGCTACATAAGGATCACCACAAGCCAAGATTGTATTATATATAATGCAATTGCTTGATGGTCAATCATCAAACAATTTAGTTTCAACTCTTAATTATTTGGTGGTGCTGTTCTCTAGGAATTTTGGTTGAGTGATTAAGAGGATAAAAATAATTTATAAGAGGTTCTTATCACATGCATTTTCCGTTCCCTATTTTTATTTTCTAATTTTGCGTACCCTGATGGTTGAATTTGGTGCTCTATTATTCCATGTGTGAGAATGTTTTAAGGATATTTGCGATTCATTTCCTTCCTTTTTGGTCAGATGATTCGTTTACTTTGAACTGACCTCTGGTGGTATATAACTGAGCTTCTTTTTTCTCTTTATCTTGCTGGAGATAGAGTTTTTTTTATTATTGTTCTTAATATGTTGGCCACGCAGTTTTACATGTGCATTCATGTTTGCCTATAATGTCATGTTTTTATGGGATAGCGTTTATTGGAAGCTTAAATACGAATAAAACAGGATGCTCGCTGCTTACTTTTCAATCTGAGAATTGCTGGAAAGCTGTTTTGGAATTTGTTTGCTTGTGCTTTAAATTTCATATTTTTGGAAAATAGGTTGCCACTGGAAAATGTAAAAATTGAATGAAGCCCATGAAAACTTCAAATGTGAATTCCAGATATGGATCCTCTCCTCTGTAAGAGGGATGGATGAACACATTTTCTTCTATTTAAAAAGCCACTGATATATTATTAAGGACTGGTAAAGTTGGATATTAATGGTCAAATGGAGTGGAATTAATTTAGCCCTTTTAAGTTTGTCTCTGATCTAAAGAATTTTCTTCCGATATACACAAAAAAAAAAGAGAAAAAAATCAGGTTTTTCACTTTTAATTTAACCTGCAAAATAACTGTAGCATGTACAAATTCGAAGGAGTCAACGCTTAAAATTTTATACTTTCAAATGAGTTACAACACCACATCTTATTTGAGATTACAAGCATATCTTATTGTCTTTGGAATTAGATTCCGCGCCACTACTAAGCATGTCTCTCTATCAAAGGCCACATAATTGCAATACCATAATGATTTCTGAAGTGTGGAAAGATGAGTGCTGGTGAATTTTTTCAAGCCTTCAAAAAGTATTTCAAGTCATACTTCGTTCCATTACCAAAAAGACCTCATCATCTATTATGAGGCATATATAACAACAATAGTTGAAAATAGAAAACCCTCCAGAATGGCAAGCATGTACAGAATTTTGCTAAGCAATTGGTTATTCCTTTCGCTTTCACCCCATATAGGTTATAGCTGTACTAAAAGCCTAGCTTTGTCCCCACCCCAAACAAACATAAAAGAAAAAGGCTAAACCCATTGTGGTTCTTCTCTATGTGAATACTGGACACCCATCAACCTCAATCCCAGGTGCAGTTGGGCAAGTAGCCAATGGGCAATGGTCCATTTCACTTCCCCACCATTTGAGATTATGGCCAGCATTTTGCAGGGCAAAGAATATTAGAACACCCATGAAAGCTGTGCCTGCATCCAGTGCTGCAGATAGTACATAGTTGTACTTCTGCCACCAACGTTTGTTGTAGCGGAAGACGAAGTAATTGAAGATCATTCCAGTCAACAGCCAACTTGCAATATTGGCAGGAGTTGCCGGTGGCATTCCAGCAAAGCCATAGCTTATAACTGGTATGTTTATCAGTGGTATCCATTTCTTCTCAGGGTAGATTTTGCTCAACACCCAAATAGGAACCGGCAACACTGCTCCAATCAGGAATAGCCACACAAGGTTCCTGTATAACCCACCGGGTCCAAAGAGCCGCTTTGGTCCAATCAGACCCCATATAACAGATGCATCAAAGGTAACTCTGTATTTGGGGCATGTCCAAGGACTGTCATGGTGAAGTTTATCATCCATGCATATGTCCTTAATGCTATCCAACATCCACCAAGCCACTGCAAGGTTCACTACACCAGCAACAAGAGTTCCCACCAGCTGTTTGGAAATTATAAGCCAAAAATGAATTAAGTAACTAGAAAATAAGGAAAAAATTCTAGTGTGAGTGAAAAGAGTTGGATTTGGAGATTTTGAAGGTGCACAGACCTGAGCGGTATACATGCATCGTGGAGGAATTTTCATGTAGTGGCCAAGTTTGAGATCAGACAAGAAAGAGAGAGCATGGACGGTGCTGATTCTCCCATAAATCTTGAAGAGCAAATTTGCAATTGGTTTTCCTGGAAGTATATACCCAATCATGAACTGTGCTATAATGTCATATCCAGGTTGCTGCCACATGATTCAGAAAACTAACTCGTGTTATAATGTTAAATCTCTATTGCTTCCCACTTAGCATCAAAATAATAGTGGAGGGGCCAGGAATATTGGAGATAGTACCTGGTTGGTAGTTGCTTGAATGACACCAATTGGGAGGGTAACAATAAAAGCCAAACCAAAAGCAAGGAACATACCCCACCATGGCAGTTGCACATCCGTTTTCCACACAAAGGCCATTACAACGGATAGTACCATGCTCCCAAACAATACACTGAGGAACCACCATTCAGGTACTTGCTTATAAGCCTGCATGAGTCTACCATGGACATCCAATTTCGCATTACTCATAGCGGATTTACTCTGTCTCCAAATATCCCTGGGAAAAGGAAACTATTTCAGTGTCAAACTATTCTACATCTGTTACTAACATGTACAAATAGCACATCATTCATTCATATATAAAAAAAAACCACTCTGAAGTGATTTCAAAGTGATCTTATATCAAAGTGATTTCATGCAATCAAGTAAGAGATAAAGTCATGGTAAAAGCTTTGAAAGTAACCTACCTTCCATAAAACAGTGCCACGTGAGTGATGGTAGCAGTAAATCTTGCAAAACCCGATCCAATTGATAACGCAAACAGAGGACTAAGGTATAACTTGCCGTATTTGTTGTATGCATCAATGTTAAGATCATACTCCGTGGTTAAGATCTTGGTAGTGTCATATTTATGGCCAGAGGACGTGAACAACTGGTTAGAAAATATAGGAAACTTGCGGGCATCAAAAGTGTTGAACTTCCAGTAACACACAGGTACAATGATGTAGATGAACATGATAAATCCAACTCCCACATTAACAATGGAAGACCATGGTGAAACAAGGGGGCTCCCATGGTAAGCTGAAATCCCTGCCCAATCAATTGTGAAGGCACCAATTCCAAGTCCATGATAACCTGATCCAACTTGTTGTGCAGTGATGTTATGTGGCCATGCCCAGCAAACCCACGAGAAGAATGTTAAGACCGTGAACAGATAGCCAGGGAGTGCATAATACAAGAAGCTTGCACCCATGGCAATGAGGAAAAACTGCATCCTCGTAAAACCTTTTGATTTCTGCTCCTTTTCATGGAGAGCCCTGTAGCATAAGGTTACTGATGTAATCAAAGTAACATTAGAGGATAAAATAAACGACTAAATAGAAGAACCTTTAATAAAAATAATGGTTCTGCTGTTGCGTAAGCTCTTTTGGAGAAGATACTAAATAATTGGCTATAGGTCAATTCTACAGTAGCCGATGCAACATTGACAACAACGTAGTGTTCATATATCTTCTACTTTACCTTTTCAATGCTCACTTGCAAAGGGAATATTACAACAATTTTGACATATTGGTTGTGCGCACTGGGCTAGGAATTACCATTCGTTTATTCAATCAAATTACAATTCAGTCAATTTAGTCAACGACGGACTTGATTCCATTTATCTTTATTGATTTCAACTTGGTATAAATTCTTTTGCAGCCACACCACCTCCCATATGTTCATAGAATAAGAATATAAGTAAAAATCTTCATCTATTTTGCCTTCATTGGTTGGACTGAACTTTTTACTCACATATTACGTGTAAACGCACACGGTTAAATAGTTCTTTGGAAAGTTCCAATTCTGCAGTTAGCATAGTACTTAGCACTAGGCAAGAAGAGATATCCCACATAATTAAACAGTCATCAACTTTAACTTGTCATGTATATTAAGTTTAATAGTTTTTTTTGTAAAAGTTATCCTATTTACCATGATATTTAATTTAACTAATTGATAGTTTAAAGTAATAATTGTTTTCTAACTGTTCCTGATGTACAATTATTGTAGAGGTTTTCTTCTATTAATTGTTTTCCGTGGTTTTGGAAATGGTGAGAGCTTAATGAATAGAAATATAAGCAACCAGTTCCAATTTGTTAAAACGTAATATTGAAGGAAAGAGGAAGAATGAACCTAAAGAGCGAGACTTGAGCAAGGTTTGCAGGCCACCACATTTCAACGGGATCAACCAGATACCTCCTCAGAATCCCAGCCCACCCATACCCCAACATCTGCAACTCAACATTCGCAACAATAATAAGTTTTAAAAGAAAATTTTAAGAAACAGATTGATCAGAATATATGCTCCAAAGAAAACAAAAACAAAACATATCAGAAGAAACAGGTTTTAATATTGAAAAGACAACATAGCATGCGAGAAAGCTTCAATCTTTACAGATCTCAAAGCCAGACTTAATTTTAATCTTTAATAAATATGCATGCAGAGAAGGAATTATTTATTTCCTATCAACCCCATCACCCGCAAATCTCTTTCCAACACAAGAAAAAATAATTATTATCTTTAAAAGTTCCATTAGGAAATAAATAAATAAATATTACCAAACCAAACACTTTCTAAAAGTTCCACCTGTTTAAAAGAAATGAGTAGAAGGAAAAGACGCAAAATTTGAAGGAGGGTAAGCAAACCTGAGTAGTTAAGACGATGAACAGGGCACAGAGAAAGCTCAAACTCTGTTTATAATAAGCCTTCATGACAGTAATGGCACCAATGGAGTAAGCATCACCCCCTCCAAAGGACACACCACAGTTTGCGAAGATTGTGATGATGACATGCTCCTTCATGTTGAAGGGTCCAGGGTTCAAGGTGAAGCGCCACCCGAGAAAGCTGTACTCTTTGGTGGGAAGCGTCGCGGCCATGAACCTTCCTATGGGAAGAACCGCGATTTGCATGAGAATGGCCGAGATGGTGAGTGGCTGAGTCCTGAACGTGAAGAACGTGTTCAGGAAGATTAGGACCACGCATGATGCCAATCCCAGAAACCATGCCCGGAAAGTCATCACCGGAAGTGATGGGTCGTCGGTCTCCGGCACCACCAGAGCCACCTCCTCCACCGGACACCGGTCCGGAGGAGACTCTCCGTTCTCCGCCTTCTCAGAATCCTTCGTGGTGGTCTTGGCCGCCGCCATTGAGTGAAGGGTGGGAAGGAAATGGTAGATGGATAGATAAGCTGTGAGGAAAAACAGAGTGCTCTGTTTCTCTGAGAGTGAGAGTAGCTCTGTTTTTCTTTTTGTTTGTCCTTAACACATGGGCAAAATGTCCCTCGCTGCTCCTCCTTATAAAGGAATGTGAGATTTTATGTGATATTCCCAGAGTGTCCCTATGACAGTCATTTATGTTATTTTTCATTCAGAACAAAATATTTTATAATTAAGGAAATCTATATCTTTTAAATCACTGGTAACTACTGTTTTCTGTATTGGTAATTATGTTTTCTTAAACCATCATAATTAATTTTTATCATACAGCAAAATCATCTTTCAACGTCACAATCTCGTTTGAAAAGTAATATGATAATTAAAAAGGTATTTTTTAATTGTAAATGATTTGTTGGATATAAACATATCATTGCGAAGTATATTTTATTATATAAAATTTAAAAATGACAGATAAAAAAATAATAAAAAAATAGATTTTAAATAAAGCAAATAAGTGAATATTTTGAAGACTTGATTACAAAATTTCGAGCCTTTACTTACCCTTAAGATTTTATTACCCTTTTTATTTCAATAAAAGAATTTTATAATAAGATTATATAATTTAACTCATATTTTTTTTTAAATTTTAGTAGACATGTCAGAAAAATTTAATAAAGTATCTTACAAAACTGGTCTCTTTCATTTATGACTTCATCAGCTCCTGAATTTCCACCGTTTCTATATATCTATGCATTTCCCGAGAACACTGTTTGACCTCCGCAGACTAACGATCACTTCTATTCTTATTTATTTTAGTCAAACCTGTAAAAAAAAAAAAACACTAACGTAAATTTCATTTGTGAGTTGCATTATCAATTAAAAAATTACATTATCAATTAATTAAAAAAATTTCTGAGATAATGTTAAGATATTATAAAAAAATAAGTATTTTTAATGCATGTGACACTGCATAAATATGTTTTAATTCAAAAGATACACTTAATTTAGTTTGATATCAACTTAAAAAAAATAGATTTTATATTTATTACACTTCAAAAATATGTTTAAACTTTTCAAAAGATACATTTTACTTAAATTTAATATTAAATTAAAAATATATTTATCTCACTTTAATATATATATATATATATATATATTTCTTCACCAACACAATGACTTTATTAATTGCATGGTTAGAAATGAAATTAATGCAGTAACGTATTTGAACTTCTATCTTTCTTGCCTGCTCCTGCGTGTGAAAGACACGTGCTGAGAAGAGTGTCACACGCTTACCTTCTAATCTCCGGCCCAAGGAAAACTACAAGGTGGGGCGAGAAGGTCCACGTGGCATTCCAAGCACCAAATCAGATGACAGTTGGAATGCCACATCAGCAAAACGGAGGAAACCTCGTGCTGGACTCATGTTCTACACATGAAAGACTACGTTAAACTTTAGTGGAATCCACGTTTCTCTTAACACACTACTATTTTTTCAAAGTTTATATCACATTTATCAAATTACTTTTAGCTTTATTTGGGAATTAAAGTGATAACTATTGCTTAGTTCTTCCTTTTTAGTATTTAAAATTATTTGTGAGGAAAGTTTTCAAAATGTTTGTTTTTTTTTTGCTTGAATTTGATTGTAACAGTTACAAGTGTATGGTGATGAAACATAAAGTTTATCATGTTCCAATGATATGCTCTATATATGCGCTACTCTCCAACGTCTTCGTTTAGTCAAAAAGGTTCTAGATATGATCATAAATTCAATTTTGGAAAAAAAAATATGTAATACTAATTTTAGGATATATCAACACAAAAATAATGATAAATAAATTTTTATACGGTTGTTCAACTTTTTTTATTTTAATTTTTTATATATCTTAATTTAAATTTACTTAAAATTATAATTTTTTGTGAGATTGCTACAATTGTTGTTTATTAGGAGAATCAGACTTTAACATTTAATAAATCAATTTTAGTAAATCATACCATTTAACTTGTATTTATTCTATTCATATATCTAGGTTAAAAATAAAATGGTTAAAATAATTCTCATTTGTTTAGATTCGATGCCCTGATCATTTTTTGTTTTTCTTAATTTTATTCTTTGAACTTGCACAGTAAAAAAATTATTAGTTAGTAAAGAAACTATTTATAATTTTGTTTCTACTCAAATAAAATAATTTAACTCAGGAAAGATAAATTTTCATGTTCCATTAAACTAATTTCAGGAGACGAACGGTTAAAAAATATTTCAAGAAACATGGTTTATTGGATTTTTTTTAAAAAAATAAATCAAAGACAAAAACACTTATATTCCTCTTTTTTCTAACTAAAATTTTCTATAGTAAAAGACTTCTAATATTAATTTTCAAAAATTCTTCATTCTTAGTTTTAATATAATATTTTTGATAAATAATTCATTTATTTAAATATATAAAGAAAAAAAAGTTTTTTTTTATCTCTATGAATAGCCAATTATTTAGTGTCTGCATATGTCATTGGTCTTTAGTGTCCCACTCTTTTCAATTTTATGAGTAAATGTCCTCTTGCATTTAGTACTGCGGAAACAAAATTATAATTAAAAAAGGAAAAGTGGAAGATATAACATTTGGAGTAGTAGAATTTTTTTTTAAAATCTAATATGCCTATAATGTCCACTAACAAGGGAGTCTTTTTCTAACATTTTTGCGTTTTACCATTTTTTTGTATTGTGTGACTGAAATTAAGGTTTTAATGAAACAATATTTCGTATTTTAATAATTATTAATAATTAAATGTTTAATTATATTTTTTAATTTTCATTATTATTAAAAAATGTAATACACATAGTGTAGATACTTTTGTTTTCATTAATAAATATAGAAACAAAGATGCAAAAGAAAAGTTATTTATAAAAATTAATCTCATTTACAAATCCATAAAGCGAATGACTTTTAACATTTTAAAAAACTTAAACCATTTATTGAAATGAATAATGCTAATTTTGGAAAAGTGAATATATGCAATATAAAAGAACAGCATTATGATTTATTTGAAGCTAAATAAAAAAATATTAAACTATAATTTTGATCTTCTTTTAATTTTTATATAAGGTTCTGTTTTTCTTGCGGTTTTAGTTTTTATATTTTAAATATTTATAATTTTGATTAATCTTTGTATGCATCTTTATATATATATATATATATATATATATATATATATATATATATATATATATATATATATGTTTGTGTGTGTTATTTTTTATACTTAACTAATATCTTAATGAAATCTTAAATGAACACGATAAATATAGTGTTCAATTAGTAAAAAAAATATTATATATACATAACTTAAAGACTAAAACTATTATATATTAAATATACACATAGTATAAATTGAAGACTAATTTTATGAAATCTAATTAAAAATCATCCAAAAAGGAGAACAAAATTATGGACAAAAATTATATGAATAAGATTAAAATTTGATAAAAGAATTATTGTTTCAATGATAGCCTTTTAAAGAAGTAATTATTATATAAGTAAATAATATTATCATAACTTTCGGTTGAATGATGCATTAATTCCACTACTATAATGTTTTTCTTTTCACCGCAAGTGGCCATATAATCTTCATCTTTTTCTCCATTTATTAACTTATGATGTCATACACGGAAGTAAAAGAATAATTAAATTTTAATAGACAAATATTTACGAAAAGACGAAAAATTATTTATATTATGTGAATATTATTTAAATTTAGGTACGACTTAAAAATATGAACTAGCATGAATAATTACGAAAACCCGTGTTTTAAAGAGAACATAACGATGATTTTGTTTTTATTATATAAAAATAGATTGAATAAATGAAACTACAAAACCTAAATTAAAATTTCTATCAAAATTATTAAATACCAACTAATTCAAAGATAAAAATATAATTAATTATTATATTAATTAAGTTAAATATTATTTTATAAAATAAAAAATATGAATATCTAAAATATTTTTTATTAATAATAAAATTTTATAAAGTAATTTATAAATTAATATTTAACATTAATTACTAATATTTTATCTATTAATAACTATTTTAAATTATAAATTAGTCACTAATTTAATTAAATATTAATTTAAAATTAACTAATATTATATATTAATTTAAAAATTTATTTATTTATTTTTATTAATAATAAAAATTATTTTAAATATTATTAATTTTTAGTTTATAAAATAATATTTAAATTAATTAATATAATTCTTAATTATTTTTTATCTTTAAACTAATTTTTATTTAATGATTTTTTTAGTGTATAAATTACATAAAATTATTAATTTCATGTGATAGGCTAAAATATTTAAAGCTTCAAACTTTATATTTATTAATCCATGGTGTACATCAATCTCCTTACTCCTGCATTATAACTTATAACTTAATATTTTATGTGTTGGAGATCCCACATCGACTAGAGATGAGGACAATTCATTGTATATATGGGTGCAAACCTCAACCTCATGAGTTGGTTTTATGGGGTTGAGTTAGGCTTAAAGTTCACTTGATAATAATAATTTTATGTTATCTATGCTATTTTTGTTTTACTTTTCTAATTTATCGATTTTTGATCTGTGATGAAATGTACCTTTAGCCATTTATTAGCAAGACAAAGAATTCAAAAATCACATTTTTGGTGAAAGATATTGATGCAAAATTTCATTTAATATGCTTTTTTTTTAATTGATGTCTACATATATTATGACTTTATGCTAGTTTGCAAAGACATGCCTATCGATGTATTATATTATTCTTATATTAAGAACTTTGCAATATGATTTATGAAGCATCCCTTCTAACTCAATTGAGCCAGCATAAGGATAATAGAACTTGTCTTAGTCCAGTGGAATTCATTTTGTATGGATTTGTATAATTTTTAATTTGATTTGCGCATGCTATTCCTTCTAAAATAATTTCTTATTTAAGTTATATATACACATACCCATACATCACAATTATCAAATAATACATGTCTACCATTAATTATCAATGCATTTCATCAATTCAATTGGTAAAATTTTATTAATAAAGTATTTATAATTTCTATTTTTTTTAGTTATCAGTATATTATAAATATTTATTTTTATGTTAAAAATATTTAGAGTTATATTGAAAATAAATATTTTTCAATATTTTATTTCCACTCCGATGAGATAAGAAATGATGTGTAGATTATATCATTCACATTCCACTTAAATAGATAAGAAATGAAGTGTGCATTATATCATTCACACTTAGAAAGGCTGTATTAATATTTCAAGAGTGGTGGATTGTAAGAGTTATAGTTACCTACAAACTTGTTTTATTCATATTATTTAAATTAATGAAAAATATTCATTATATTATTAACATAAGAACTATTGAAACATTATTTTAAATAATTAAAAATTGTATCACTTTCTTGGATAACTTTCAAAATGATATTATAGGTTGTGGCAGAATAGATTGGTGTGTAATTGATCGGGAGAGAACAAGTTGATGTTAATTATGGCAACAGTGATTTCCAATGAGAGTGATCGATGGAGAAGAATTTATATATATAATACCTCTTAGTGTTTTAATTTCGGGAAAATATATAAGAGCCAAGAAATAAAAAATATATGTAATATAAATTGATTTTATCTGAATATAAAATAATATTATCAGTAAATTAATTAACAAAACACGAAGATGATTTGAAAACATTCATATGAAGTTTCTTTTTGTTGAATTTTAAGTACGTTTTTAATTTAAAATTGATGAAAAAGGTAATTTGAACGACCATGAAGCGTGTGTTTCACACGCTTGAATGCTTGTGACACGTTACGGAGGAAACCTAGGGTAGTATAGTGCTACACGTAGGATCAAACCAACGGAGCCCTAACGGCGTTTCGCCATTTATGGCTCCACCTGGGCTTTAAACGGGACGTGGCATCATATTAAACACGTCATTGCGACGTGGGTTAAAAGGCCTGTGATTCGCGCAAGCAAGCAAATCTAACTAAAGTGATTACTTATTGATTATTGCACTTTGACAGTGAGATTATGGTTGATGATTGCATCATCTTTACTTTTCAAAGATTCAATTTTTACTTCACTTAGTATATAAATTATAATTAAATTGAGAAAGTGAGTTAATAACTCAATTAGTGACATCATTTTTAACGAGGGTTGTAAGGATTAAAAAAATTACTTTAGAACGAGGGTTGTAAAGATTAAAAAAATTACTTTAGAGGAGAAGTGATACATTTTAAATGTAATATTTTATTATTAAAATGAAAAGAACATATAAATAGAAAATTCAGTTAATTCATGTTTCATTTTAAAAGAACTACCATCTCTTTAAACATTTTATTTTCATTTCCCTTCTCTCTAAGATTCTAACATTCTTGCTCATCACTTTGACAATCAGAATCCCCCATTAGACTCCTAGCAACGAAAACTACAAGATTGCCTGATCAAAATCTTTAATAGAGTAAGTTCAATTTTACTATTTTCTTTTAGTTAAATTTTGAACTTGTAGGTTTGTCTCGATCTAAGTTTACGTAAGTGACCCTTTTAGCTTTAGGATTAGTCTTTGTTAGCTCAGAGTCCTAGTGACATAGTTAGATTTTTTATCAGGACTCTATGATGCAGGTTAAGCTACTCTTGAAGCTTTTGGTACATTTGGAGTTCTGAGTGAGCATCTGCTCAAGTAAAGGTAAGGGAACCTAGTTTAAAATTTTCAATAGAACGCTAGGCTAGAAGATCTGGATGTGGGGGTGACGTGGTCACGAGTTCCAAATTTTTGTTTGCAGGATTTCTTGTTTTGAGTATATTGGAAATTGATTAAACTTGAAATGTGAAATTTTAGATATAGTAGATGTTGTAGAAAGTATATGAGTTTGGAATTGAATGAGTTAATAAATGTATTAGAATAGTTTGTTGAATCAAGTTAAATGAAATGTTTGATAATAATTGATTGTTTGATTTTAAATGATTTTGATTCTGGAGCGACACACTCCTTTGTGTCAAGTATGTGTGTAGCTGAGTTGGGTCTTCCAATTAAGGAATTGTTGTTTGAACTGCTGGTCTCTACACCTACATCAAGAAAAGTATTGACCTCTATAGTTTGCTCTAAATGTCCAGTAATAGTAGAGGGACACAGGTTCAAAATAAATTTGATTTATCTACCTATTCAGGACCTGGATGTTATCCTAGGAATGGATTGACTACCTTCCAATCATATTTTCATAGATTGTGGTCAACAGAAAATAGTGTTTTCACATTCCAGGGAGTTAAATGTGATGTCTGCTCACCATGTGTGGTCGGAATTGAAAGAAGGATCAAGATGCTTTTTAATCTTAACTCAAATGGAAGTTAAGAATGAAAAAGAAATGAGCAGTATACATGTGGTGAAGGATTTCATGGATGTATTTCCAGAAGAAATACCTAGATTACCTCCTAAGAGAGAAGTGGAATTCTCTATTGATTTGGTACCTGGAGCTGGACCAATGTCAATGGGACCTTACAGAATGGCTCCAGCTAAGTTGATTGAACTAAAGAAGCAAGTTGAAGATTTATTGGAGAAACAGTTCATCAGGCTCAGTGTATCTCCATGGGGCGCTTCAGTGCTTCTAGTTAAAAAGAAAGATGGAGGGTCTCGGTTGCGTGTAGATTACAGGCAGTTGAATAAGTTGGCCATCAAGAACAAGTATCCTCTGCCCAGAATTGATGATTTGATGGATCAGTTACATGAAGCCTTAGTGTTCTTAAAGATTGATCTGAGATCTGGATACCACCAAATTTTGGTAAAGGCTGAAGATGTTTAGAAGACAACATTTAGGTCTCGTTAGGGATACTATGAGTATGTGGTGATGCCGTTTGGAGTAACAAATGCTCCAGCTTTGTTCATGGATTGCATGAATAGAATTTTCTGTCATTTCTTGGATAAGTTTGTTGTAGTCTTTATAGACGACATACTTATTTATTCAAGGGCCGAGGAAGAACATGAAGAACATCAGAAGACAGTGTTGGAGATTCTTAGGGAGAAACAATTATATGCTAAGTTCTCTAAGTGTGAGTTTTGGCTGAAGGAAGTCAACTTCTTAAGGCATGTAATATCAACTCAGAGGATCTTAGCGGTTCCAGCCAAGGTGGAGGCAGTGTTTCAGTGGGAACGCCCTAAGACAATCACGAAGATAAGCAATTTTGTGGGTCTAGCTGGCTACTATTGGAGGTTCATTGAAGATTTTTCCAGGATAGTAGCTCCTTTGACATAGTTAACTCGCAAAGATCAACCTTTTGCTTGGACTGACAAATATATCATAAAGCTGAAGAAAAGGTTAACTAGTGCTCTGGTGTTAGTGATTCCTTATATAGAAAAACCTTTGGAGCTTTACTGTGATGCTTCACATCAGGGATTGAGTTGTGTCTTGATGCCGGAAAAAGAGCAGTTGCATATGCTTCAAGGCAACTCTAAGTTCATGAGAGAAATTATCCTACTCATGACTTAGAGTTAGCAGTTATGGTGTTTGCTTTGAAGATTTGGAGGCATTATTTGTATGGAGCTCAATTTCAGGTATTCAGTGACCATAAAAGTCTGAAATACTTGTTTGATCACAAAGAATTGAATATGAGACAAAGAAGATGGATGGAGTTTTTGAAGGATTATGATTTCTAATTGATGTGTCATCCAGGGAAGGCTAATGTAGTTGCAGATGCTTTGAGTAGAAAGTCAGTACAGATGTCAGCCATGATGATTGAAGAACAAAAGTTGATTGAGCAGTTCAGGGATCTACATTTGGGAGTGAAATTCCATATTAATCATATTAGTTTTAGTAAGTTAACTATAACTAATGATTTTCTTGGAATGGTAAAAGAAAATCAGTTAGAGGATCCTAGTCTGAAGCACATTGTGGAGTTACTAGGTACAAATCAAGCTAAAGACCTTATGATGGTAGAAGATGGGATCATGAGATTTAATGGCAGAATTTTCATACATGCAAATGAAGAGTTGAAGAGAATGATCCTAGAAGAGGGTCATAAGAGTCATCTTAGTCTACATCTCAGTATAAATAAGATGTACCAAGATTTGAAGGAGTTCTTTTGGTGGTCAGGCATGAAGAAAGAAATAACTCAGTATGTTGTTACATGCTTAACATGTCAGAAAGCAAAGGTAGAGCATAAAAAACCTGGTGGTTTTTTGTAGAAGTTGGATATTCCTGAGTGGAAATGGGATAGCATTGCTATGAATTTTGTTACTCATTTACCAAGATCAGTAAGGGGTCATGATGCAATCTGGATAGTAGTTGATTGACTGAAAAAGAGTGTTCACTAAAGCGAGAAGAAATCTCGCTTAAGCGAAGCCTAGGATGAAATTTTGGGTGCTCTTGGATTGATTCTTATTCAAGCAGGAGAATTTTTACTTGAGCGAGAATGGGTCTCGCAAGCGAGCAAATTCTCACTCAAGCTAGACGACTCTCTGTAAAGAAAAATACTGATTTTTTTTTCATATTTGCTTTTAAAAGGTTGTTTATTTCTTTCCGTATAGTTTCTACTTATAAATTATGTAGAATTTTATTTTATGTATATTTAATTAAAAAATCCCTTAATTAGATATTTATGTGATTATCGGATGAAATTTTGAATGGTTTGAAATTTTACGCTTTGGTATAATGTAATTGTGTAATTTATATATTTATATGTAAATTAGATATTTTTTGTTTTACTTTTATTTTATTATATATGGATAAAAATTGAGAATGTTACAAGTATCACCGCTAAGCATTGGAAAACAAGAAAAATTAAAATTGTAATTATATTTACATTGAATTACACTATTTTTTTTTTCTAGTTTAGTATAGTTGTATATATGTTTATCTCTCCACAAATTAAAATAATTAATTTCAAGGAAAAATATTAATTTTAAAATTGATAACAGTTGACAGTTAATTACGCGTATTGAGAGTCATATAATGACATCTTATTACACACTAATCAATAAATGTCATGCGTTGTGATGCTCTAAGATCAAAAGTATTCATTAATATTTTGAAGGAATAAAACAATTTTTTTCTGTGGAAACCAAAAGTAAAATTTGTTTATTTAATAAAACTATCAAAAATATATTTAATCCAAGTTAAAATACTATAAAATAGCCACATTAAAATACTTACATGTGCTCTTCTATGGTTATTATCGTGTTAGGATTTTCCATAAATATAAAATAATATAAAAAATCACAAACATTTTGGGTAATTATTCTTTTTAAAATATTATTACAACTCCTTTCTTAAATTTATCAGGTGGTTTGTGTATAGAATACTTTTATTTATTTTTTTACATTGTACAGTAATACGTATAAACAATGTATATCTATTCGCTCTTATGTAACAAACTAGTTTTTAACCTGTGTAATGCACTAAAAATGAATACAGAATATTAATTATTTATTAAGTTTTAATTTTTGATTTAAAATAAAATATTTATATATGAATTATTAATTAATAATTTGTATAAAAAAGGCATAAATACTTAAATTAATTAATTGAACTACGAAGATGTTTAAGAATTTAATTAGCATGTAGAATATGAATTATAAAGAAATAAACAAATAATTTATATAATTAAATATAAAAAGAATATATAAATAAAAATAAATGTAAATAGAAAATGAATATAAAATTTGCATATACGGTTAAATTAAAAAAACTAAACACTGTAAAATTAGCATAAACAATTCATAAATATAGATAGTACACATATATAAAGAAATTTTTAAATATCAGCAAAACAAATTTTGAGGAAAGGATAGTAAGGAGTTAGATCAGGAGAGGATTCAGATGGGAATGTAAAATGTTATTATCTGACTATAAAAGGCTAATTCTTAATTGAGAATTAATTTGTGGTGATAAATGTGATATTAGGAATTTAAACAATTAATTTGTTTGTTGCAACGAAAATTCAATGCATTTTCGAAGGGTGAACTGTTTCAATTTATTGCTTTCCAATAGTGACCTGTTTAGAAGTTTTGTGTGAGTAAATGAGCAATTAATTCAAATGCTATTAATGTTAGACAAAACCGTGTAGCATATGTTTTGTTTTGAATAATTAAATTCATTTGATATTTTGATCATTGAAATCTTGAACCAACACCATTTCAAAATCTTGTACTTACAAAAAAAAAGGTTATATTAAATTGTACTTTTAAATAAACTTTCATATTTTTACATAAACTTCAATAAACTTAATTTTTTAAAAGAAAGATAAACAGCACAAAGAAAAAAATAATTATTTATGCTCGTGGATTGTGTTCTTTTGTCAGAAAAGAATAGCATTTATTATGTTTGTCATTTTAAGTACATCAATAAAGATTTTTTTATGCAGGTTGTTAATTTTATATATAAAGTATGCAGTATTTACTTTGTCATTTTAAGTACATCAATGATTTTTTTTTATGCAGGTTGTTAATTTTATGAATGTTTATAGCACTGTAATGGTTTATAGTTTTTGATAATGAAATTTTAACTTCGTTGTATCTATGAATTTAAAATTATATTATTGATTTTATTCACTTAATGACCACTAGTTATTAAAATTTCAATTAAAAATTGTTAGAAGACTATAAATGACACATTGTTAACTTTTAAATATTGATTATTAAAAATCATAAACACGAATTACAAAACAACATTAAATTGTAAAGTTTGAGTAACAATTTGTATAGAAATAAATTTATAGGACCAATACAATATAAAATGATGAAGTATTTTTTCGGCTTTCAACTAAAGTTATAGTCTTTTCTACATACATGTTTTTTTCCAGCATACACATTTGAAATTATTGAATTAGGTTCAAGTATGATAAGGAAATATAAATGTTAAAATATGAAAAGAAATTATTATGTGTATTTTTCATCCGAAGTATTTTGTGTTGAGCATATAAAATTATACCAACATGAACAATAACACACATAAAAAAATATATAATCCCCAGATGTTAATAGAATAAGTACAAAATAAACAATAATAATGTGGTAATAAGAACAAAATAAACAATATTAAAGTGTTAAGAATTCTACCGTTCTGTGAATGCTATACTTACAGTACAATACAACTCGTTAAAAGAAACGATCAACATGGCTTTATGTTTTTAACATATGCATAAATAAAGCAATAATAATATTAAATAACTTAAATAGGAAGAATTATATGAAACAGTAATAAGGTTTGATATACTGTAATTTGTAGTGTTGAACTCATATAATTATGCAACACATTAATTTGTAGCCAGATAATGTAATATTAACAAAATACAAAACACCTGGAATAACATTTTTGGGTTTTCCTGCAGATTAAATAAGTCCATAAAAAAAATATTGTTTAACAAACATCAATATAAAACACATAAATATTAACATTGTTCGAACAACCTATACAGTTTCATATCAACTCAAAAAAAAAAGTTTGTGTTTTCATAACAATAACCTAAAGTGTGAACAGGATGGTCCACGTTTCCCTCAAAGATAAGTTGATCTTCTTTTTAAAGTGAATGTCCATTACAAATTTCTTCCATCTGCTTCCAATTTTCACATATCTTTTAAGAAAATTTTCTGACAAGAACTTTGCAGATCACCTCTTCTTTAGACCCATGCAAAACCATATTCTTGAATTTGTCTCTACGATATAATTCGCAAAAGCAAGAGGCAAATCCTACACACAAAGTTCAACTGTATAAGAAATTAAATACATGCATGTGTGACAAATTAAATTAGATTTTAACGAAGTATAATTAAATCAAAAATCTGTTAACAAAATCTTACTAGATGACTTGTGTGGCACTGGTAAATAGAGAGCGTCAGTGTAAAATGCACCAGAGGATTATTGGTGATAGGGTAACGACCTTCACAATCAACAAAGAAATTTAACATAGAACGTTCACTTGACTTATCCTTGAAGATGGTTATATGGAAACAATTTTCGCCAAGGTAACAAAACATAATGTGATGTTCTCCTTCAAAGCCATAAAACTTAGTAGTTCTACCCACCCTTCAATGATCATAGGAAAGTGCAAATCCACGTTGTACGTTACCACATGTAAGATTCCTCTATGGTCCGCCAGAGTCCATTCAGGACCCAATTCCCTCTGAAATAGTATTGCAAAGCCACAATCGACAATACCTTCATCATTGTACATTAAGAAAATAAAGTATTAAGAATGAGTAAAAGATTAAAACATATGTATAACATAATGAAACAAAAAAAACTCATTGCGAATGTTCATTGTGTTGAACCTACCTTTTGTGTGGCGCCTTACAATCTCAACTAGGTTATTTTAGTTGGTTACGTAAGGAAAGAAGTAAATAAAGGTTTACCAAAGAAAGAAAATATACAAAGCAGAGGTGAGGTTAGAGAAGAGGAAACTTCAGTGTTGTTATTGTGGAAAGATCAAAAGTTTTGAACAGGATGAAAATTGATATTCAATGTACTGCAAAAAGTAGTGCCAAATCACTCAGAAAATGAGGTATATGTAGTCTAAAAAAGGCGCCACAATTCATTTGAAATCAAATTTGAATTTCAAAAACCATTACCTTGTTTATGTAATTTTGTGATTCTTCTGCAAATTGTTCTGCAAACACATTTACAGGGAAAACACCCAAAATTAGGCTTTGTTGAGTGAAGAACGGAAACCTAGTTCAGAGCACCTTAGACCTGTAGGTTAATTACACTGTAAATGGAAATCCTAATTTTCTATTCATAACCATTTGCTATTGGGCCAATTGTCTTCCACTAAACCCTGAGGAAGTAACTTATGAGCGTCACATGTATAATTTTTTGTTTTAGTAATTTATTTTTTTGGAAAAATGTGGTTATGACACGTGTCAAATGTTTCAAATTGTGCTCCCTTCAATCATATTAAGTATAGATTCACTCAAACAACAATAAGAAAGATATGAAGTGATGACTCTTGAAATTTGGTGAATTCATGTGACATCCCACATATAATATAAATTTCTCCTTCAAAATATATTTACATTCCACAATTTATATAACAAAATAACTATACATATAGAAAACTAGCATTTTCTTCCTAGATAAAGAAAGCCCACAATAAATTAACTTAAACATGATCAATTCATTCGTTACCTGTGTAGCACAAACACTGACATGGACACTGATAGACACGGACACGGATACAAAGATACGTATTGTTCCTGTCGGTTGACCTGAAACGCCTTCGTGCGCCTCTGTCACTCTTACGTCCAAAATCTCTGCGTTTGCACGTGTCTTTCCTATGATGAATGCCTGAAAACACAAAGACAAAGGGCGCCCTAGAGACCATTTGCACTCCGACGCTCAAGTTAGTTTTAGGGCTAGGAAACACCAAACTGTATAATTGTCACTGTGTATGTTAAGCGGCGCAAATGAATAGCCTACCTTGCCAAGTTTGTTACCTTACTATTTATAGACTGAAACTAGGGTTTCCTCTTTACCCAAAATGGGCTCTAATAAGGCGGGCTCAACATTGTTGTTACCCTACTTTTAGGATAACCTAGTGCGTTGGTTCCTTAACTGGAGTGCAACCTCTAACGAGGTGACCACCTGGGTGCCTCCTCGTGCACCTGATCTCTGGGGTCACCCGCCTCTGGGAGTGTCCTAGTTGTTCACGTGCCATGCATGCAACTCATCTTTGGAACACGACCTTCACAGGTCATATCTTTCCAATGGCTATATACTTGTGTTACGCCTAAACGCGTCATCCACTCTACACTCATGGACCCTCGTGACCTAGGCTTCTCCCTTATTGATAATTGGTGTGTGGTATGGGATCCACCTCTCGTGGCCCAGCTCTACTGTTCGGGTCCCGATGTCCGACCTCTCCACACTGTCTAGTGGCACGTCGGTACATCCTGGCGACCGATGTCTGACCACTCTTTGGCTCCTTAGCGCACGTGCTTCGCGAGATACTGGCCCACGCCGCTCGTGGGACCCCGCTTACGTGGCACCAACATTACCAATGGTCAACGACGCCCAAGGACTACACGTATAATCTCTAAAATATAGAACACGAGGACATGAATTTATATATTATATAATTATGAATTACATAAATTGACAATAAAGATTTATGTGAACAAATATGTTTCAATTTTTTTAGTATCGTGTAAGTGTCGATGTCCGATACGTGTGTCCAACATGGACACGACAGTTACGAGAAATGTCCAACCCTCATAATTCATTACAATTTTCTATTATAGCTATATTCTCCAATCGAATACTTAAAATAATGAAATTTTTTAGAGAATATATTCAAAATTCCATATTAATTAGATATATAATGAGTTAGACTTAATTTTATTTTTTAAGATGATATACCAATTTATTTTAATGAGATTTTATTGATTTATTATGTCACCAAATATTTAGCTTCATGAGTTAGATTTAAAATATTTTTTAACATAATGATTTATATCATAATACATTTCAAATTAAAACAATCTCAAAATTAATTATAAAATTTGAAACTCTTTTCAAATTATTTAATAATAAAATAACACTAAAAATAAAAAATAATATTATAATAAAAACAGGTCTTCGTTTTTTTTTTCTATCAACTATGTTTCATTTTCATATATTTATTCCACTTTCTTTTTCACCCATGTGCTTTTTCTAACTGATTTGGCACTTGTGTGGAACTGTGTGGGCTATCCCACCTAATCGGTCAGAAGGAAACAAGTCAATCTCATTACTCGCCGTCAACGGTAGTTTTCAAATTAAGAAAAAAGGGAAGCAGTTTATCAATTAAAAAAATAGAGTTTAATTTTTTTTATATAAAACATGATTTTAAAATATTAGTACCTAAACTATTTTCTTTAAACAACACTTAAGACAGTTTAAAGATTATTTAGCGAATTACAATCTTAAGCCTTAATTAGTTTGTTTACAAATTTTAATCACGTTACCCGGAAATAGAAACAAACAAGTGGGAAGAAATAAGTTGATGGTTGTGGTATTGTGGCGAGCGGAGAGAATTTCATTCCGTGTAAAATTAAGAAAAGGCCAAATGGAAAAACAAAATACCACGTTGGATTGGAATGCCAACAAAGTGACGAGGTTTATGATATATTTTTGTATAATAGTTGAATATGGCGGATGTCGAAAAACTAGTTATATCAAGTTCGGACACTCATATTAAATTACACTTGTATGACACTTATAGCACTCCGTAAAGTGTTTAGTTTAAAAAATATTTGTTAGATTTCTGACAATTCTAGTATAGTTCTAACATAATTTTTTAAAAAAATATTAATTTTATAAAAATTCAAATTTTATTGTATAAATTGTTATTATGATTATAAAAATAAGAAACAAATCTTTGTGAATCAGTCATGAAAAACATCTTTTTGTTCCAAAAAATAATCTGGAACATACTTGTGCACATAAATATTTATTGTCAATTTATATAATTCATAATTATATAATATATAGATTTATATTCCTGTGTCTTACATTTTAGAGATTTTACGTATCTCCGTGTTTGTGTATATGTCGTATCAGTGTCCGTGTTACCTAGATAGTTACTTGCCCGTGTTACATAGATAGTTACTTGTTGATAAAAAAAAATGATGTTTTAGTTTTATAATGAAAAACTTAAAAAATTGATATCTTAAACTTATTTTTTTTTATGAGTTGTGTGAGGCATCATAATATATGAATATAATATTTAGAATAAACAGAAAGGGGGGAAAAGGGGAGAAAGTGAGGGAGACAGAGGAGTGGCTTAGAACCGAAGGTTGTGGGGGGTCCCAGTGAAGTCGAGGGAAGTCGAAAGTAGATAAGATAGGGTTAGGGATGAAGAAGTATGAGAATAGAGAGAAGAAAGAATAAAAAAGAATTATCCTAAAAATAAAGGTACTGCTAGTTAAGGCAATGCTCCATGCATGGATCCCACAGAATGAAAAACTGAGTGAAATGAATTTGAGATGGAAGTTTGAACAACATAACACAACAGAGATTGTAATGCCTACGCCATCCAAAGTGGGAACCCTTCTTCTTCTTCTTCTTCTTCTTCTTCTTCTTCTTCTCCCTCCACACAAATGCAACCTTTCCCTGCCTCCCTCCATCTCTCTACCATATTCCACAACACCATCTCAATTATTACCTATCTTAGTAAAATATTTATTATCACTTTATTCCATAACCTTGTAAGGGAATATGTGTGGTGGGAATTAAATTTATGTGTTCTAAATTACATATGTTAATTTCACTCATAAATCACCATAATATAATATTATAAACAATAATGAATACTCAGGGAAAATAGTTTTATTTACAACAAGTGTTATGTTTACTTTTATATGATAAGATGTTATTTTAAGATATTATGTTGTTATGTTTATGTTTATATGATAAGAAGTTATTTTAAGATATTATTCTGGTAGAACGTAATATGTGTAGATGTATTATTTTAGTTTTTAATTTTAATTAATTATATATAAGTTCACTTAATAAATAAAATATCAATATTGTTATAAAATGAAAATATTTTTAAATAAAAGTTCATTACAATTTAACTTAACCATCTTAGTATCGTTATTAAAACAAAATAAAATATAATCATTAATATATATAAATATTACTATTTATCACCACCACAAGGTAAATTATGGAGTAGAATATTTTCTTGATATAAAATTTCAAAAAAAGTAATATTAATTTTTTATCTTTGTTTAAATATTGTCATTACATAGTTATCTATTATCACAAAACTCAGTGTAAGATAATAGAAAACAATATTATAGAAAATATCATTAAATTAAATGCATTAAATTTTGTCACATCAAAGAACAGCATATCAATTCTTGTCTTATCAAAGACTTTTCAGTTCAAAAAGTCTCACCAAAGTTCACAACTTTCCATTATCATTATCAACATAATATACACTCAATCACAAATAAACAAGATTGGATAACTTTCTAAAAGACAAGTATGGAGTAAGTTTAACACTTAATCTATAACTAAAGTCTCCATCCTTAATACATATACTTAACAAAGTTCTATGCAAAAATAAACACTAAACCACAAACAAACAATACTAACGCTTTATCATAATCTAATTCACAAATAATTTGAAATATTGTCATATCAAATATACTCCAAGTTAATCTTAGAAGGTTACAAATGAGTTTTCAAGTTGTTAAATTTGTATATAAGATAGAAATTAGATTTTTTACTTGTTAATATTAGAATGTTCTAAATGAGTTTTTAAGTTCTTAAATTTGTAAATATAAGATAGAAATTAGATTTTTTACTTGTATAGACTAAAAAGACAAAAGGTCTAGATAGTATTTAGAATTGAAATTGAAATTGACAATAATAAATATTGTTGAAATCTCAATTGTTTCTCCTTACTATTCTCGTACTTACTTTATAGTACTCAATCGTTCTTCCTTACTTTTCATCTACTTGCTCTTTGGTATTTGGTCGCTCACTCTTGGTGCTAGGTCAGGAGTTAACCTGTAGAAGGTTATCCGAAGATCAAGTAAGTACTCTATATTATAACATATAATTGATAAAAGTGTATCTTACTACTTTGTAGAAGGCTTATTTATAGTTTGGTAGTGAGCTATTTGATTCATGAGTCGTATCTGACACATATGTTCAATAAATCAGTGCTAGTTGATTTTTCTGGGTCAAATTTGTAAGGAGGTTACCCTGATTTATAGGATGTTTCTGTTGGAGATCCCACATCGACTAGAGATTAGAGCCTTTCATTGTATATAAGTGGCTGCAAACCTCAACCCTATGAGCCGGTTTTATGGGGTTGAGTTAGGCTTAAAGTCCACTTCGTAATATGGTATCAGAGCCATTTCGAGCCTATCCTATCGAGTATTTGTTGGGCCTATCGTGCCACCCGCTATCGGGCCGCTATCGGACCACTCATAATATATAGTCCCACGCACGAGTTGGCAGTCTCGACGTGAGGGGGGTGTGTTGGAGATCCCACATCGACTAGAGATTAGAGCCTTTCATTGTATATAAGTGGGTGCAAACCTCAACCCTATGAGCCGGTTTTATGGGGTTGAGTTAGGCTTAAAGTCCACTTCGTAATAGTTTCCTTACTTGTCATTTATTTGTCAATTTGTTCTTTATGTGGTTGATCACTCGGTCGGTTAATGATATCAGGTACGTGACTCATTCAAACCCGTAATGTAATTGATCACCTAGTCGGTCAGTAAATGATGCTGCTCATTCGACCCGTTATGTGATTAATCACCGGGTCAGTCAGTTGATGCTGAGTGAGTGACTCATTCAACTCCAACCGATACAAATTTAAAACAATTTTTATACATTAACAAAATTATATTTTAATATATACAAATTCATTCATTATTAGTGTAAGCATATAGTTGATATCTTAACATAACATCTCAATTTATAAGTTCAACACATTTTGTTGAAGCTGGAGGAAGCTTCTTCCCTACCAAGGCTTGATGTGTGTTTGATGAAGAAAATAGCTTGAGTGCTTTGAAGATTGTAATAGGTTTTTAGATTCTTGTATGTAGGTTTGTAAATGTGTAAGGTTGCCTTTTGCTGTATAACCCATCCTAGATGCCTAACCAAGTCTAGATCAAGCACATGATGTGGTTAAATGGTTTTTGAAAAGCTTTTAAAAGTTCTCTTAAAAGTTTTAAATCAGTACAAAAAAATAAATATGTTTTATGGAGAAAGAATCGGTTTATTTCCTCTCTGTTAAAAGGCTTTTCTAAAATTCTGTTAGGGCACCACAGGTAAAGCTTAGTTAGTTATTTCAGTTAAAGCTGAGCTGGCCTGTTTGCTATATTTTAATCTGTTTCACTGTGAAAGAACAGGTTTATTCTTTGGTCAGCTGAAAGGTTTTTGACAAGTTAGTTAGGGCACCAAAGGTACAACTCAGACAGTTATTTCAGTTAGCTGAGTTGGCGGTTTTCACAAAATAAATCTGTTAAGTTCAAAAATGAATCTGTTGTTTTCATAACTGCTTTTCAACTGTTTTTTTGAAAAGAAGTTAGAAACTGTTTTCTATAAAAAGAAAAGTCTCTCTCACATGAAAGAGTGCTGTGCAATTACGTTTTTGACAGAGATCAAACAATTTCCATGTGAGAAGAAGGATTGAAAGATTTTTGAAAGGTTTTCCAAAGAGATTTTCAAGTGTGCTTGTTCTAGGAAACCTTTGATCTTGGTGAAGGTGCTGGTGCAGTTCTGCAGCAAATTGAACTACTGGTTTTGAGTTCTTGCATCTTCTTTTCAGGTGTAATCTTTCCTTTATTCTGGTTTGTAAAGGTGTAAGTGTTAGTCACTCCTTGATAGGGTTTCTTGGAGTGCAAGGTGTGCTGAAATAGGGTTTTTTCAGCATTGATTGTGTTGTTCTTGTAGTGTTCAAGAACTGGTGTGTTTGTAAGTAATTGGCACTGTTTTTAGTGGATTCCACCTTGGGGTAAGGTGAGACTGGACGTAGCTCTGTATGAGTGAACCAATATAAAAACTTGCGTGCCTTTTCTTCTCATCCCTGCACTCATTTCTGGTTTTGCTTAATTCTGTCAAGAACTAAATCTGTTCTTTTGAAATTGAATCTGTTAATTCTGGGTTTAAGTAAAAACTGTTCTTCCTGATTTGTTAAAGCTTTCTAATCACAAACAAGGCAGTTGTATATGATGGTTTAAGTGATCTGTGAACAAACAGTCCATTCATTAAAATCTGAGAAAGAACCATTCTCCTTAGAACCTTGTGTTGAGTAAATTTGTTTGAATTCTAAGCATAACTGTATTCTTCATCCTCATAATAATCAGCTGATCTAACTCAGTTGTAATTCTCTGTTAATCACAATTTTACATTGAACAAATTCAAATTGTGCTAGACTGCTGTGAAGAATCAATCTGTTTCATGTAAAAACAATCTGTTCTTTTTGCCTCTGGTATACTGAAAATTGTGTGTTCCTGCGAAAATTTTATAAGCTCAATTCACCCCTCCCCTCTTGAACTTAGACACTAATAGACCCAACAATTGGTATCAAGAGCTAGGGCTTGTATTTTGCTCAAGTGTGTGCATGATGTCTGAGTTTAAAATGCCTTTTGCTGAAGGTGCGTCTATTAATAGACCTCCTATGTTTGGTGGTGTTAACTATGCTTTCTGGAAAATCAGGATGAAGATCTTTATGGAGTCTATTGACATGGGAATCTGGGATGCAGTGGTCAGTGGACCTTTTAT
This sequence comes from Phaseolus vulgaris, assembly GCF_000499845.2. Classification (NCBI taxonomy): domain Eukaryota; kingdom Viridiplantae; phylum Streptophyta; class Magnoliopsida; order Fabales; family Fabaceae; genus Phaseolus; species Phaseolus vulgaris. The sequence goes on from NC_023757.2 coordinate 16,718,445, forward strand.
ACCTATGCAGGTTGTCAAAGATGAAACAATAAAGAAGCCGTGGTCTGAATGGAGTGAAACCGAGAAGAAGAAGGCCCAATTTGACTCCTTAGTCAAGAATATCATCACCTCTGCACTGAATATGGATGAGTTCTTTAGAGTCTCTCAATGTAACTCAGCAAAGGAGATGTGGGATGTACTAGAGGTGACTCATGAAGGAACTGATGATGTGAAACGGGCAAGGAAGCACTCACTAATTCAGGAGTACGAGCTGTTCAGAATGCAATCTGAAGAAAGTATTGCAGATGTGCAGAAACGATTTACACACATTGTAAATCACCTCACTGGCCTTGGTAAAGTCTTTGATAAGGAAGAGCTTAACATAAAGGTACTAAAATGTCTTGATAGGAGCTGGCAGCCTAAGGTAACAACAATCTCAGAATCCAGAGATTTATCCAAGATGTCCACTGCTGCACTTTTTGGAAAGCTGATAGAGCATGAAATAGAGCTGAAAAGATTGAAAGAACAAGAAACTGTGGAGAAGAAGGCCAAAGGAATTGCTCTGAAAACTACCATGGAACATGATACAAGTGAGGAAGAAGTTGATCCTAAACATGATGAGACCGTGAGTCTGCTCACCAGAAAATTCAGCAGGTTTCTTAGAAAGAAAAACCGTGACAGAACTCAGCAAAGAAAGAGGTATTCCAAACAACCTATTGATTCAAATTCTTCCAATTACACGTGCTTTGGATGTGGTAAACCAGGTCATATAAAAGATGATTGTCCAAACAATCAAAATAAAGAAAAATCAGCACGCAAGAGGAGTGACAAAGGCAAAGGTAGAAGAGCATACATCTCATGGGAAGAAAATGATGTATCCTCATCTAGTAATTCCTCAACTGAAAGTGAAAAAGCAAATCTGTGCTTCATGGTGAATGATGAAGGATCTAACTCTGACTCAAAAAACAGCAGGAGAAACCAGTGGTATCTTGACAGTGGCTGCTCAAAGCACATGACTGGTGATGTGACTCAGTTCATAAATCTGAAACTCAAAGCTGAAGGGCATGTCACATATGGAGATAACAATAGAGGAAAAATTCTTGGAAGAGGAGATGTTGGTACTAAAGACTCAACCACTATTGAGAATGTATTGTATGTTGAAGGGCTAAAACATAGTCTTCTAAGCATTAGCCAGTTGTGTGACAAGGGATACAAGGTCAATTTCGAAGCCAACACTTGTACAATTTCAAATGAAATTTCTGGTAAGGTGCTGTTCACTGGAAAAAGGGTAAATAACATCTATCTCTTAGATATTATAAAGAGTTGTTCTGAAAACGAGTGTTTGTTGTCCAAAAATGATGAGTCATGGTTGTGGCATAGGAGGCTAGCTCATATTCACACAAATCACTTGAATAAGCTAAGGTCTAAGGAACTTGTTTCTGGTTTACCAAACATAAAGTTTCAAAATAACAGATTGTGTGATGCTTGTGTAAAGGGAAAACAGATTAGAACTACCTTTAAGTCAAAAGATATGATTTCTACAAATAAAACTTTGGATGTTTTGCATATGGACTTGTTTGGACCATCTAGGACTGCTAGCTTAGCTGGAAATTACTATGCTTTGGTGATTGTAGATGACTTTTCAAGATATACAAGGACTTTGTTTCTTGCTTCTAAAAATGATGCATATAAAGCCTTTAAGAAACTAGCTAAGGTTCTGCATAATGAAAATGAAAATAGGATAAAACAGATTCGTAGTGATCATGGAGGAGAATTTCAAAATGCAAAGTTTGATAAATATTGTGAAAAACATGGAATCATACATAGTTATTCTGCTCCTAGGACACCCCCAACAAAATGGTGTTGTTGAAAGAAAGAATAGATCACTAGAACAGTTAGCTAAGACTATGCTAAATGAATCTGGTTTACCTAAATATTTTTGGGCTGATGCTGTATACACTGCTTCTTATGTGCTTAACAGAACATTGATTAGACCAATTCTTAAGAAAACTCCCTATGAACTGTATAAAGGTAGGAAGCCTAGCATTAGTCATCTTAGGGTGTTTGGCTGCAAATGCTTTGTCTTAAATAATGGTAAAGATAATCTGGGGAAATTTGATCCTAAATCAGATGAAGGAATACATATTGGATATGCTATAAATGGTCATGCTTATAGAGTGTATAACAAAAGATTGCTTGCAGTTGAAGAATCTATACATGTTGTATTTGATGAAACCGATTTTTCTGTGCCCAAATCTGTTCTGGATGAACCTGGTATGGATGATTTAAGAACCATTATGCAACAGAATCAATCTAGTGAGCTTGATACAACTAATTCAAATTCTATCAAAGAATCTACTGTGAATGCAGGATTGCCTAAAGAATGGAAGACTCCAAGGGATCTCACTCTTAACAATGTAATTGGTAAAATTTGGAAAGGAGTCTCAACAAGGAATTCACTCAACAATTTCTGCAGAACAGTAGCTTTTGTGTCACATATTGAGCCTAAAAGTCTGGAAGAAGCACTGCAAGACAACAATTGGATAACAGCAATGCAGGAAGAGCTGAACCAGTTTGAATACAATGAAGTGTGGACTTTGGTTCCAAGAAAGCATGAGATGAACATCATAGGAACCAAGTGGGTGTACAGGAACAAGATGGATGAACATGGAGCTATCACTAGAAATAAAGCAAGGCTGGTTGCTAAAGGTTATAATCAAGAAGAAGGTATTGATTTTAGTGAAGCCTATGCACCAGTAGCACGTCTTGAAGCTGTCAGATTACTTCTAGCATTTTCCAGCATACAAGGTTTCAAGCTGTTTCAAATGGATGTCAAGAGTGCATTTCTAAATGGTTACATCAATGAAGAGGTGTTTGTATCTCAGCCTCCAGGTTTGAAGATCACAAAAATCCAGAACATGTGTACATGCTTAAGAAGGCCTTATATGGATTGAAGCAAGAACCTAAGCAATAGTATGAAAGGCTAAGTGAATTTCTGCTCTCTCAAGGATATAGCCGTAGCAATTCTGATAAAACTCTCTTTATAAAGAAGAAAAAAGAAGATATCATACTTGTGCAAGTCTATGTAGATGATATTATCTTTGGATCCACAAATGAAGAGATGTGTGAAGACTTTGTGAAAACCATGAAAAGTGAGTTTGAGATGTCAATGTTAGGAGAAATGAATTTCTTCCTTGGACTACAAGTTAAGCAACTCAAGGATGGAATTTTCATAAGCCAAGAAAAATACTGCAAGGAACTGCTTAAGAGGTTTGATATGGACCAATGCAAAGCAATCAACACTCCTATTTCAACAAGCTGCCAGCTGGATCAAGATTTTGCAGGAAAATCAGTGGATCAAACCAAGTATAGGGGTTTAATTGGTTCCTTATTATACCTAACTGCTAGCAGGCCTGATATTATGTTTGCTGTGTGCTTATGTGCTAGATATCAATCTGATCCAAAGGAATCACACTACAATGCAGCAATGAGAATTTTGAAATACTTGCAAGGATCTAAAGATGTTGGATTATGGTATCCTAACAATGTATCTTTAAGCTTGACTGGTTTTTCAGATTCTGATTTTGCAGGTTGCAAAGTTGATAGGAAGAGCACAAGTGGGACTTGTCACATGCTTGGATCAAGTCTAATCTCTTGGCATTGCAAGAAGCAAGCTTGTGTTGCTCTCTCCACAGCAGAGGCAGAATACATAGCTGCTGGAAGTTGTTGTGCTCAAACCTTATGGCTAAGGCAACAACTAAGTGATTTTGGAATTCTGTTAAACAAGATCCCTATAAACTGTGATAATACTAGTGCCATAAATCTGTCTAAGAATCCTGTCATGCACTCAAGGACTAAACATATTGAAATTAGACATCACTTTTTAAGAGAACATATAGCTAATGGAACATGTGATATACAATTCATTGGTACTGAATTTCAACTAGCTGATCTATTCACTAAACCACTTGCTAAAGACAGGTTTTACTTTCTTCTAAATGAATTGGGTATTATTAGCTTAAATTGTCCTCTGCAGTGAAAATTTCAATCTGTTGTTTTATGACTTAACATGTTTTGTTCCCTGTTTCAGAAATCACAGCTCTGACTAGGAAAGAGAAAGATTTACTTTTCTCTCTCTCACTTTATTGTTGACTGCTTTTACGGTTATTGACCAGCAGGTCTATGCCAATTAATGTGTGGGTATCCTAACTAATTGGATTTTGTGTAGATGCAACAGATTTGATGTGCCAAAATCAGGTTCCAAGATATTCTTACGTGAATCCACACCTGAACCTGCTGCACCATTGGAATAAAATCTGTAGCATATCTGAGAGATTTTATTTTCCTTCAAAATTCATAATTTCCAAAATCTGATCAAATTGCCCTTCGTTAAAATCTGTGTTTTTCAAAATTTGGTTTAATGATTCTATATAAACCTAGCACAAATTAGCTTTTCTCTCACACCTTCTCACTTGTGCTATAAGCTGTCCAGGTTCACACTTGCTTCACCACAGGTTTCGTTTCTGTTTTGAGTGTTAATCTGAATTGCAATTTTTTTTCTAGCTAGAATTGTATATTAATAAACTGGTGCAGGTAAAAACAGATTGAGCATGGCATCCTCATCACACAGAAAGAAGAAATCCAAGGAGCAATCCAGCAGCAACCAAGGCATTCTGGAAAAATGGTTTGCTGGAGATGCTGAAGCAATGACAAGGTACATCCATGAGACAAGCAGGAAGCAAGTCAATGCGCCCAAAGTGCTGGAATTTTCTTGGCTGAGAGAAGAAAATCTGACTGAAGCAAAAACCTTGCTCAAGCATCAAAAGCTGAAGAACTTCCTAGAAATGACTGGAAATGTCTATCCAGACTTGGTGAAAGTATTCTACAGCAACTTGGTTCAAGATGGAAAAAATCTGGTCTCCCATGTGAAAGGTGTGAAGCTGAAGATTACAAGAGAAATATGGAGCAATGTGGGAGGAATCAAGTACTCTGGAATGAAGGTAAGCAAAGGGAACACTGCTGGAATTCAGGGATTCAACAAGATGCAGTTTTACAGAAGTTGTGTGAGGAATCCTACTGAACCAGTGGCTAGATTCCATGCTGGAAATCTCACAATCATTCCAAGATTCCTTGCCTACATCATTGCTTGGCAGCTTACTCCAAGAGGAAGTAATCATGCAACTCTCCATGAAGAGGACTTGATTTTGCTGTACTGCATCATGAATCAACTCAAGGTAAATTGGGTGAGTACTATGGTAGAGCATATGCTCAAATCCACAAGTTTACCAGACTATCGCTTTCCATATGCAATTTTTGTGTCAAAGCTAATTGATTACTTTGAAGTTGACACTACAAATGAAAGAAATGACACAATTAAGGCAGCAAGTGAAATAGACAACTCCACTGTCCTCAAGATGGGCTTTCAAAAGGAGGATGACAACTGGGTATTTAGAAGGAATGCTGCAAACAGGGCTGAAAATGAAGCAGCTGATCCAGAAAATGAAGAAGAAAATGTTAATGGAGTGCAGAACATGGATGCATCACCAGGGCACTCTGCTGGACATGAAGATGTTGCTGCTACAAGCCAAAATGCAATGGTTGCATATGAGGCACCTGAGTACAGAGGTGAACCTCTGTCTATGTTTGAAAGACAAGTGCTAAGCAGGCTGGACACACTCACATATGAGCAGAAGGCACACTATGAAATGACTTACGCCAGGTTTCAACACTTGGATGACCAACTTGAAGGAGTTCAAGTGCAGCTAGCCGAGCTTTATTACAACAACAAGTGATCCTTTTTCTAAGTCTTTATCTTTTATATGATGTTGAAATATTTGGGATTAATCTGTTTTGTCTTTATTCTGCACTGGTTTTTAGTTGATATGTGGTTTGTAATGAACCTCTATGTTGGTTTTATTTGAACTGTTATGTATGGCTATGATCTCTGTGGTATCTTGTGCTCCCATTCTGTTTGATGAATCCAAAGGGGGAGAAGAATAGCCCGGTACAGGTTCTACAGCTGATATTCACAGAGGTTGCTGATATGATTCAGATGTTAAAATCTGCAGGTAGATCAATTCTAAATCTGTTTGTTCTGCCTTGACACCTGTGTATTTTTTTCTAGTATATAGTACTGTACATATTTGGTCATGATCTTTCTTCAAAGTTGTGCAAAGCAAAGGGAATTTGTCTCCATCAAACAGGGGGAGATTGTTGAAGCTGGAGGAAGCTTCTTCCCTACCAAGGCTTGATGTGTGTTTGATGAAGAAAATAGCTTGAGTGCTTTAAAGATTGTAATAGGTTTTTAGATTCTTGTATGTAGGTTTGTAAATGTGTAAGGTTGTCTTTTGCTGTATAACCCATCCTAGATGCCTAACCAAGTCTAGATCAAGCACATGATGTGGTTAAATGGTTTTTGAAAAGCTTTTAAAAGTTCTCTTAAAAGTTTTAAATCAGTACAAAAAAATAAATATGTTTTATGGAGAAAGAATCGGTTTATTTCCTCTCTGTTAAAAGGCTTTTCTAAAATTCTGTTAGGGCACCACAGGTAAAGCTTAGTTAGTTATTTCAGTTAAAGCTGAGCTGGCCTGTTTGCTATATTTTAATCTGTTTCACTGTGAAAGAACAGGTTTATTCTTTGGTCAGCTGAAAGGTTTTTGACAAGTTAGTTAGGGCACCAAAGGTACAACTCAGACAGTTATTTCAGTTAGCTGAGTTGGCGGTTTTCACAAAATAAATCTGTTAAGTTCAAAAATGAATCTGTTGTTTTCATAACTGTTTTTCAACTGTTTTTTTGAAAAGAAGTTAGAAACTGTTTTCTATAAAAAGAAAAGTCTCTCTCACATGAAAGAGTGCAGTGCAATTACGTTTTTGACAGAGATCAAACAATTTCCATGTGAGAAGAAGGATTGAAAGATTTTTGAAAGGTTTTCCAAAGAGATTTTCAAGTGTGCTTGTTCTAGGAAACCTTTGATCTTGGTGAAGGTGCTGGTGCAGTTCTGCAGCACATTGAACTACTGGTTTTGAGTTCTTGCATCTTCTTTTCAGGTGTAATCTTTCCTTTATTCTGGTTTGTAAAGGTGTAAGTGTTAGTCACTCCTTGATAGGGTTTCTTGGAGTGCAAGGTGTGCTGAAATAGGGTTTTTTCAGCATTGATTGTGTTGTTCTTGTAGTGTTCAAGAACTGGTGTGATGGTAAGTAATTGGCACTGTTTTTAGTGGATTCCAGCTTGGGGTAAGGTGAGACTGGACGTAGCTCTGTATGAGTGAACCAGTATAAAAACTTGTGTGCCTTTTCTTCTCATCCTTGCACTCATTTCTGGTTTTGCTTAATTCTGTCAAGAACTAAATCTGTTCTTTTGAAATTGAATCTGTTAATTCTGGGTTTAAGTAAAAACTGTTCTTCCTGATTTGTTAAAGCTTTCTAATCACAAACAAGGCAGTTGTATATGATGGTTTAAGTGATCTGTGAACAAACAGTCCATTCATTAAAATCTGAGAAAGAACCATTCTCCTTAGAACCTTGTGTTGAGTAAATTTGTTTGAATTCTAAGCATAACTGTATTCTTCATCCTCATAATAATCAGCTGATCTAACTCAGTTGTAATTCTCTGTTAATCACAATTTTACATTGAACAAATTCAAATTGTGCTAGACTGCTGTGAAGAATCAAACTGTTTTATGTAAAAACAATCTGTTCTTTTTGCCTCTGGTATACTGAAAATTGTGTGTTCATGCGAAAGTTTTATAAGCTCAATTCACCCCTCCCCTCTTGAACTTAGACACTAATAGACCCAACACATTTTCCATTTACTAGTATAATTCACATTTAAAATAATTCAACAACTCGCATATTTAATCCGAACCTAAAATTTATATTATGAACTATACAACATTATATATCATCAATTTAATTCAACACATTTTCCATTTACTAGTACAATTCACATTTAAAATAATTCAACAACTCGCATATTTAATCCGAACCTAAAATTTATATTATGAACTATACAACATTATATATCATCAATTTAATTTAGTATGCACCTAATTGTTATTCTCTATTTTATAACTTAATTCATACTTTTATGTTAGCTTTTCTTATTTTACAATACTTTGCTATTCAAGAAATCTACATTTGAAAAAGAAAATAAGTAAGGATGTTTATAGATCATAAAAGAAAACGAAGAAGAGAATTAAAAATCACATACAATAAAAAAAACTTACCTTGAGTGAATTAAGTTTACTCTCATATGTTTTTAAACTCGTAATTTTAGAGAGAGAGAAAAGACATTTTCCAAAAAAGATAAGTTAAAAGAACTTCAAGAATTTATATATTTTTTAAAACGGAAATTTAAAAAAATTAAAAGTAATATTACGAAATAGAACAGAGATGAATAAAACAGAACAAAAGATGAACAAAAGAGTAAAAGGAAGGTAAAAGATATGAGAATGGATATCTCTATTTTCTTGTTATTCAAATCAAAACAAATGGCCTGAATATATACCAGTAGTACACTCATTCTAGGTTTAACTAAAGAGGGAAATAATCAATAATTAAATACTAGAATCATAACACACAAAGACAAAATAAAGGTTATTTATGTTTATAAAGAGAAACAACTGATAATTAGAAAAAGGCACCAAATTATTCTCTTATATAAAGAGAAACAACGGATAATTAGAAAAGACATCCAATTAATATTAGGATCCTTCTTCTATAACTCTGGTATCCGTATCCTTTAATACCCCGCCACAAGCTGGGGAGCAAATATTGATGAGACCCAGCTTGGAACAAATATTCTTAAAAGATTGAGGACTTAAAGCTTTGGTATAAATATCAGCCAGTTGCTCTGTGGTGGAAATGGGAAGCAAATGGATGAGACCCTTTTTTAATTTTTCCCGGACCACGTGACAATCTATTTCTCTATGTTTTGTACGCTCGTGAAACACTGGATTTGCTGCAATGTATCTTGCTGAGTCATTGTCACAGTATAAAAGAGATGGTTGCTCAAAAGGAACTTTGAAATCTTGAAGAAGATAAGTTAGCCATTGAATTTCACATGTAACAGTGGCCATTGCCCTGTATTCAGCTTCACAAGAACTCTTTGATATTGTTCCTTGCTTCTTTGATTTCCAAGATATGAGAGAATTCCCAAGATACACACTAAAATCAGACACTGATTGTCTTGAATCACTGTAGGTGCCCCAATCACTATCACAAAAGGCTTTGAGATGAACATAGGTAGTGGAAGAGAAAAATAGACCAAGACTTGGAGCCCCTTTGATATATCTGAGAATTCTAATCGCTGCATTATAGTGAGCAATTATAGGCTTAGCAAGAAACTGAGAAAGTTGTTGCACAGAAAATGTTATGTCAGGTCGGGTATTAGTGAGATACATAAGCCTTCCAATCAATCTTCTGTAGGCTTGAATATCTGTGAAAGGAACACTTCCAGTAGAAGAGAATTTCTCATGATTATCAATAGGAGTGGGTGCAGGTTTGTAGGCTAAAAGACCTGCATATGTTAATAATTCCAATGCATATTTCCTTTGATTTACCATTATTCCTGTCTTACTTCTTGCTACTTCTAAACCAAGAAAATATCTTAAATTCCCAAGATCTTTAATCTTGAATGTCTGATTCAAGGCTTGTTAGATTCGAGCAATCTATTCTTTATCATTTCCTGCCAATATTATATCATCCACATATACCAATAATGTTGTAAAAGATCCTTCTGGAGAATTAATGAACAAGGAATGATCATTCATAGATTGAGTATATCCCATATAAAGCCTTTTTTTAGTTTACAAACTTTTCCTGGTGGAATAGAAGTCAATCCAGGAGGAGCAACCATGTATACATCTTCTTTCAAATCTCCATGTAAAAAGGTATTGTTTATGTCTAATTGTTTCAATTCCCAATTATAAATAGAAGCTAAAGAAATAAGCAACCTTATGGTGGTCATCTTTGTTACTGGAGAGAAAGTATCAAGGTAGTCAATGCCTTCTATTTGTGTATATCCCTTTGCCACTAACCTTGCTTTATACCTTTCAATTGTCTCATCAGTCTTATATTTTATTTTGAATACCCATTTGCAACCTATGACAACTTTGTTCTTAGGAAGAAGAGCAGTCTCCCAAGTTTGATTTGACTCTAAAGCAGATATCTCACATTGTATAGCTTTTCTCCAACAGTCATGTTTCACAGCTTCAGAATAAGTGTTTGGCTCAATATGTGAAGAAAGAGGCATAACAAAAGATTTGTAAGAAGGTGATAAATTGCTATAAGACAAAACATAATTCAAAGGATATTTAACTCTTGAAGATGTACTATAAACATTAAGATTACAATGATAATCCTTTAAATACTCAGGTGATCTTTTTATTCTTGTGCTCATTCGGACAGATGGATTTGATTCAAAACTTTGTTCTATATCATGATTTTCATTGAGGTTTTGATCTATATGGGAACAATCTACTTCTGAAACCTCAATTTGTGACTCACAATTATTATCACTGTTGTTTTCAACATTATCACAAAGTGTATTATCACAAGGTGCAAGAATGACTTGTGATGGCTGACTTAAGACAGATTGATCTTCAGCAAACAAAATTTGATCATCAATGTCAGGACTGTTAGTTTCATTACTAGTATCTTGAACCCTTTGGTATGGAAAAACATGTTCATAAAAGACAACATCCCTAGACACAAAAATTTCTCTTGATTGAATATTCAACAAAATATATCCTTTTGTCCCCCTTGGAAAACCAATAAAAACACATTTTGATGCTCTTGGATCAAATTTTCTTCTATTTGTTGACAAAGTGCTAGCATAACATAAAGAACCAAACACCTTTAATCCATTAAAATCTGCATTAGTTTCGAAAAATATTTCATGAGGAGAAGAATAGTTTAAAACATGTGTGGGAAGCATGTTTATAATATGCGCAGCATGTATCACAGAATATGACCAATAAATTTTGGGTAAATGAGATTGTATCATAAGAGCTCTTACTACATCTAATAAATGACCATGTTTCCTTTCAACTATACTATTTTGTTGTGGAGTATTGACACATGATGTTTGATGTATTATTCCTTTACTGACAAAAAAATTAGTCATGAAAAATTCAGTTCCATTATCACTTCTCATTATTTTTATTGTTGTCTCAAACTGTGTTTGAACAAAAATAACAAAATTTTCCAAAACCTTAACAACTTTAGATTTTTGTTTCAAAAGAAAAATCCATGTGTACCTCGAATAGTCATCAACTATGGTCAAGAAATATTTATGACCATGAATTGATGGTATTGAGTATGGTCCCCAAATATCTACATGAATCAAATTAAAACATATTTTTGATTTAGATGTACTAATAGGAAAAGAAAGTCATTTTTGCTTTGCAAAATGACAAACATCACAAACAAAAGATTTCTTATATTTAACAAAAGGAAATTTATTCTTGATAACATCAATACATTTATTTGAAATATGACCTAATCGAAAATGCCAAAGGGTTTCTAGATCACTAGCACTGACATTAACAATATTGATGGTGTGTGTAGATTTAAGGGATTTAATTTGAAATTTCTGGTAAGATGGGATCCTGAGTATATAAAGTCTACCTTGCATCTTAGTAGAACCAATTATTTTCAATGAGTTTTTGTCTTGAATGTGACAACCATTAGAATCAAAGGTAAGAACACAAGATAGTCTATTAATCAATTTTGTTACTGAAAGAAGATTAAAAGTGAAACAAGGAATATACAAAACATTGTTTATGACATGATTTTGATTGAGAAAAACACTTCCAGAATAATTGACAATGACTTAATTTCCATTGGGTAATTTGACATAAATAGGCAATTTGATGATATGAAGTGAAGTAAGTTAAGGATGAACAAATGTGATAAGTAGCACCACTATCAATAATCCAAAAACTAAAAGAAGAAATAGAGTTATTACCAGTTTGTGTTGTCATGTTGGAAGGAATAACAGAGACTTGACTAGAAACATTGTCACTGGATTTGACCTGTTGTAAAAGAGCTAACAATGTTTGATATTGCTCAAGAGTAAAACCAATTTGTTGAGACTCCACTTCTGACTTTGAACCTTCATGATTCTGCTCATTATTGTTAAAATTTGTATTGTGAAAGGCTGCATGATTCTGATGATGGTTCTGATTTTTAAATTTGAAATGAGGTGGAAAACCACGTTTTTTATAGCATGTATAAATGGTATGCCCTATCTTTCCACAATAATTGCAAATTTTGGAAGTATATTCTCTTCCATATCCACCACCCATGTCATTGGTCGTAGCATTGTTTTTATAACCTCCTTTGCTATTAGCAATCATTGCCTTGGATTGATCACCAAAAACTTGCCTCTCTTGTTGTGTAATGAGAGAGTAAACTCTATTCAAGGATGAATTATCTGATGAACTAACATGGTAAGGTGAACAAAGATCTTGTGAGGGATTAACAACTTCACCCATAGATAAATGTAGCAACCAGAGCTCTAATCAAAGCTCTGATGCCATATTATGAAATAGACTTTAAGCTTAACTCAACCCCATAAAACTAGCTCATGAGGTGAAGTTTGCACCCACTTATATACAATGAAATGTCCTAATCTATAGTCAATGTGGGATCTCCAACAATATTACGAAGTGGACTTTAAGCCTAACTCAACCCCATAAAATCGGTTCATGAGGTGAGGTTTGCACCCACTTATATACAATGAAATGTCCTAATCTCTAGTCGATGTGCGATCTCCAACACACCTCCCTCACGTCGAGAGTGACAGCTCGTGCGTGGGATAACATATTATGGGTGGTCGATAACGGCCCGATAGCAGGTGGTTTGATAAGCCCAACAAAGACTCGTTAGGATAGACTTTAAATGACTTTGATACCATATTACGAAATAGAACAAACATGAATAAAAGAGAACAAAAGATGAACAAAAGAGTAAAAGGAAGGTAAAAGATATGAGAATGAATATCTCTCTTTTCTTGTTATTCAAATCAAAACAAATGGTCTGAATATATACTAGTACACTCATTCTAGGTTTAACTAAAGAGGAAAAAAATCAATAATTAAATACAAGAATCATAACACACAAAAACAAAATAAAGGTTATTCATCTCTACAAAGAGAAACAACTGATAATTAGAAAAGACACTAAATTATTCTCTTTTATAAAGAGGAACAACGGATAATTAGAAAAGACATCCAATTAATATTAGGATCCTTCTATAACTCTGGTATCCGTATCCTTTAATAAATAAAATGATTTAATATATATATATATATATATATATATATATATATATATATATATATATATAACCTTTTTAACCTAATCATTCATAAATTTTAAACCATCTCTTCTAATCCTTATAAATCCTTATAAAAATGTATCCATGTACTTAAATTAATTTTATTTCTCTATCTTTGTTATTCTTACGTAATATCTTCTCTCAATTATTAATATTGGTAAAAGAATTTTTAATATAGTTTTTTCTCTCCATCACATTCTTTCATTCTATAATGGTATATATTTACAATAGATATCAAATTTCTGAACCCATGCTCGATTCTACTTACGGTTTTAATATTATAATTAATGTGCAAAAAAACAATAAGATAAAGGAAATAATCTATCAAAAAGAAGAAAAAAAATCATAATCTGAAACCCCTGTTGGTCCTTATTTTAATCCAATTATAAAACACATGCTTTTCTAATTAGTTTATCTTATACTCAACATATTAATTGAGAAATTGAACACCGAAATAAAGAAAAAAAAACACTGCACCAAAAATAATGAGAATTTGATTTTAATCAACTATTTTTTGTTAAATAAGGACGTGCTTATCATACCGTCTTAAGGAACTTTATGTGCTGAATGTTTTGGAAATTGGTTGTATAATTTACTTGATTAATTTCTCTTTTGACAGATATCGACAAACATCATGAATTTATTTTCATTGACGGAACTTTTTCATTTTTTGTAATTTAACAAATTTTACAGAGACGTGTGAAAGAGTGATTCATGAGTTAGCTATGGAAAAAAATAGCCCACCTAAGACCTCGTATTAACTTAGTTCCACACACTTACGTGGACTCGAGTTCGTTTACTATGTCTCACTTTGAGGTCTACCCTCAACAAAAAATTATTTCTCAATGCCAGATTCTTCTCTACTCTTTTGTCACCATCAGAGTACTGCATCTGGAACATGATTACTAACCAAGTGGGTTAAACAAAAAACTTTAATTTTCTTTTATACATCTCAAACATAAACACCCATGGAGGACCAATGAACGTTGAACATCAATATATCTTCCAAAACTTGCACTTTCAATAATTTTATTTGGGTATTTGGTTCGTGGGAATTTTTTTCCTTAGAATCCAATCTTTCAATTATTCTCACTAAATAATAACGTTTAATTTTGTTAACACAACAAAATTCTATGGAGTTAGTGACGGTAAAGAAAGTGATGAATATAATGTGCGTATAAAACTATAATTTATGAAAAGACTTGATGCTACATCATCATAAAATTAAATTTAAGTAAGTAATTAAGAATATATGGAATTCTAAAATTGTAAACTGTTTACAAAGTTGATAAAAAAAATTATCAACCAATTAAGATGCATAGGGTAGATAATTTTTCTCTTACAAAAACCAGTGTTCACCAAAATGGATAAAAATGAAGAGAAGTTAATGAAGTCCATAGTAGTGTGATAGACTAAAACACCCCTGGATATGTGGATGTGGATGTGAATTAATATTCATAGGCTAAATGATTGAGAGAAATATTTTCCCTGCTTTCACACCATGGCCAAAAGCTGTCCTAATCCCCAAGGCATATGACCTTGCACCAACCACATTCACGGGTCCCCTTTTGGACCTTTCTGAAATAATTATTTCTTTTTTTCCTAGATCTATAAACTCATTATTATAAATACATGTTATGACTTGATGAACTTTATGTCATTAAATACATCATATTAAATGTTCAAAATTATTCTACAAAACAAGTATGGAATGGTTTTTTTTAAAACATGTCTTAACTTGGATAAAAAAACACGTTTTAACTTCTCGTCACACATGAGTATATAACAAAATTTTGTTTTGTCGGAGAATTGTTGTTGCCGCTGAAAGAGAACAAAGTTTGTTTATAATATAAAAATTTGGCATACATGGCCATATTTCAAACAAAAGCCGTTCCAGAATAACGGTAACTATGCAGACGTGTCATGCCTATTGTTTTCAAAACGAACCTGGTTGTTTTGGTGACCTTTGCATACACTTATGATATTACTAATCTTATCTATTATTTTAAATTTTCAATTACAGTTTAAAAACTATATTTTAAATTTAACTTAATTTTATAAAATTAACTTATAAAATGATATTTGTATTTATTTATATATAAAAGTTATCTCTAATTTTTCTTTCTTTAAAGTCTGGTGTTTAAGCTTTGGCCATTTGGCCATGGAAAAATATAAATAGGAAGAAGGATTCCACATGATGAGTTATTGGTAAAGGGACAAAAATAACATATTAGTTATTAGTAGATGCATTTCCATTAAAATAGATTATTGAACATTGAAGGCCTGTTTGAGCATCGTGGCTTGGCCCATTTGTAAGATAGGATCCACACCTTTATCATCTATGGCCCACACACATAATTATTTTATGATTTTGGTTGCATCAGATGGGAGGGACTTTTTAGAGTTCCCACCTAAGAAACAACTAACGATACCCACGTCTTAAAAAGCTTTGTAGTTAAGACGCTCGATACTTCTTTTTCACTATTGTTTGCTTCTGCTACACACAAATAAGTCTTAACTTTTATGAAAAATATTTACATAGATTTGAAAAATATTTTACATTCATAAAATATTGGTTCCACTATAATTAATATTTTAGTTTTTTAAATTAAATATGAGAAGGAAGATGAATATCTACCTATCAATCTTGTATTTGTATTCATCTTTGTTTTAAAATAAAACATCTTAACTAAACTAATAATCCTACTTTTACTATTTTGTTTGATTTGTTCAATTTAAAAAAAAAAAATTTTTTAAATATTTTTTTATTTATTTTCTTTCCCAATTGTTAAACTAGTTTGAAATTCACTAAGTTCACTATTACATGTAAAGATACTTTTTCCACTTTTCACAACTTATGATTAGACTTTTTTTGTTACATTTTATTTCAACAATCTATTACATTTCAATAAATGAAAATCTTCATGAAATCAATTTTTTTCTTTTACACATTTAATTATTTATAATATTTTAATTTTTGTCTCATGAAAATATCTTATTCTTAATTTAGTGTTTGATCACGTAAATTTTCAGTTTAATAAATAAAGTAAAAAGATATATTATTTTATTTTTAGTTTTAAGTTTTTTAATAACATCTCCATTCTCATTCAACTGATTGTTTCATATCTACTTCGTTTTCTTATATTTTTGAAAAAAATTAATAGAAGTTATAGTTATGCAATTTAAATTATGTGGAATTATTTAAATTTTTCTATAATCATTTTGATATTTTTCTAATTACAGTTCTACCATAAAGATCTATTGAAAATGTATTTTATAGTGACTTTATTTTTATTTTAAAGTCTTCTTAATAATATTATTATATTTTTATTTTTAGTTTTTATAAAAAATAATTTAATATTGCATTGATTAATATTTTTTACATGAATAATTTATAATATTTCCCCCTGATTTGTAGTGTATTTTAATATTTAAAAGACGTAATTAGGGAAGTTTTTGTAAAATTTAAATTCTGCTATCTTATATTATCATGTATGGTACTGTTAGTGAGTTGAATAAATTGGTGAATAACATAATAATTCCTCCACTTTTACCACTTTCTTTTGATTTGGTGTTGGTGATATGAAGGTGATATTCCTACTTTTGTGTTAGTTGTGGAAGTGGGTTCGACAATAAGGGTTAGATGCATTGAGAATGAAGCTAAATAGCCTTTTTAAGTGCATGAATTTGCAAATACTTTTAACCTCACCACCCAAAGCTCACACATATACCAATTTAAAAACTTCTTTCATTCTCTACATATCATATCCAAAAAGAGAGGTCAGATATGCAATTCACCATGACGTTCTACAAATATTTGTAATTATATATTTTTTATTTTATAGATAACGATAATACAGTCAGCGGCATTAAATTGATATATTAATTTAGTTTTTGAAAACTGAATTACTATGTAAATAATTCAAAGTAGTTCAATTTATTTAAACAATTATACAATTGTTTAAATTTTTCTCTTATCACTTTTAAAAGTTTAGTTTAATTTTACTTACTTCAATTCAATTGGTACATTTTACCCACCTCTAACTTTTAGCAACAAAAATATATATAATTAAAAAAACATAGTTTCTTAAGAAAAATATCAAAATACTTTATAAAAAAATTTATCAACAAAAAATAAAATCAATAGAATAGAACATTGAAGATATGCTACAATATAAAAAAATACCTTATACTCCACAATGACAAATAAAAACACAATTTCATGCATCACTGTGGCTCTAGAAGAATTTTCCTTGCATTCAAATTCATAGCCAATAAAACTTGTTTTGCTCAATTTATTTATACAGAAGCAATAACATTAACTCTAATCTATGAATCTAGGGGAGAAAATCCCCTTTTAACCTAACCAATCACAATAATCTTTTCTTAAACGTACTGAAAAAATAAACTTCTAAAACACTCGTCTTTTTGATTGACACTCATTCATTGCACTAGCTTTGGTATCTTAAGGTAAATGGATAGAACTATTTCAAATTGTAAACCCTATTTTTCAAATGAATCGATTCTTCCAATCTGTTATTAGAACTGAAGTCGCTTATTTCTTAAAAGCAAAGACGAACTGGTTTCCTTCAATTACCTAAAATAAATTTTTGTAAGAATGTGAAAAAAATATTACTTAATTCAATAAAATTATAGATTAAATATATTGGTGAAAGTTTAGATGAAAAAATAGAACCGTTCCAAAAAATAAACAAAAATAATGATATTTTACAGGCTTTAAGATGATCACCAAGAAAAGAAACCGTGCAAGTAGAAGCAAACACTGTAAAATCTTCTATACAAATTCCTAAAATTCTTAGTGCATGTTTATATTTCGAGGTGTAAACTCTAGTTGAAACTAACCCACCAAAAGACAAACTTTTCCGTTTAACTGCGTTGAAAGTAGTGAAACCTTTAAAGTAAACACAGTTTTAGCAATTAACAAATTGTACAGAAATTTTAAGATTGATTAACTGAGGATATAAAAGAACAAAAAATAGTTATTGTGTAAACAAAAAAATGTCAGAGAAATAACACAGAGAAGACAAGAATGAATTGGTAAATCCATCTTTAAAAATTTCAATTTTCCTTCCCCATCTGTTGAATATAACCAAATTCACCCTTACCCACTAAGACAAATCATGACGAATTCCAGGTAGTTAAAGCAAGTGCTAGCAAACGTGAAATGCAGTGTTTTCAATATATATGATGTACATGGAAGAAAATATATATAAACAGGATAAGATATGTAGATTGTTTTGGATTAAACATTGAGTATTTTGACGGACAACACTTGTGCACAGAGTTGTGTGTAGAGAGGGAGAGAGATTGCACCTTTTGTACAGACCAAATTGGTTCTTTAAAATGTGTGGTTAATGGTTACCCAAATCTCTGTCTTCCCAAATGACTAGGAATTAGAAAAGGTTGTTTAGTGGGTTTCTTTTTCAAAGGGAAATCTTTAAAAGGGAGGTAGACTTTTCAGCTAGAGAATGCTTCAAGCTGGGACACAAAGGAAAGGCCATTAAGATGTGCATAGCATAGCACCTACTCTACCTTTGGCATTATTCTGTTCTGTCTTGAGTCATGGTACCACAACCGCAATATCTGAGTGTGTGTGTGTGATTAGGACCTGAACTAGTCTTCTTTTGTATGCCTGTGTTTGTCTCCGACTTCATTGTCTACAGTATTATACATCTACTTCAATAATTGCCCTGTGGTCCAAGTATATGTACTGCCAAAACCAAGAGATAAGAGGCACTATTTCCTCTGACGTTATCAGCCTATATATACCATTATACCACGCACTACATAAGCCTCTGCACTGTCTTCTGTCTTCTTAGCAGGCTAGACTTATATGAAATCTGAAATGAGGCAGGTCAAAAACTGTGATCACAGTATCACCACTTGTACTGAGCACTTAGTTTTAGCTACAAGGGTAGTGTTGGCCTAAAAGGACAGAGAGAGTGCCAGGTCCTTAGTTTATCTCAATCTAGAGCGGGATTTAAGCTGCTAGGTCAACTTGCAAGACCACCATTTCCTTTGGCCAGAAGTGGATCTAGGAATCTCAGCTCACCGACATTACACAAGGTAAGCCATTTCAAATGTTGTTTCAAGTCTTAACCCGTAATCATATGTGAGTTAATGGGCCACTAGAAGGGAATAACAATATGTTGATTAGGAAATTTAGACTAAGCTAAGCCTCATCTTCTAAGCCTTATAAATTCTTACAACTATAATTGATCAATATTTTGAACATCTATAGATGAATTGTCTAGTCAACTCTCCCTACCTAACCTTCCCTTTCGATGATCCTTATTTAATGATGACCAATACCTTTGTCACTTTGCACCAGATTCACCCATGTGTGAACCCTGATCAACCAACGTAAGAGTTCTTGTGATTGAAAAGAGATCACAGATGACAAGCTAATTTGAACGAAGCCTATAAATTGAAAACTGAAATTAAGTAAATTTGTACTTGTTAACAGTGCTACTTGTTGAAGGGAGGAGAAAAGTCTTAAGAGAGAAACGATTGCATGCAATTTTCAACGTCAACATTCATGGGCAAAGAGATTTTACTCCAAAATTCAGTGATGCATTTTAACTCTTGCACCAACTGAAGCACTTCTACCCACCCTTGGTCAAGGAATACACTGAAACCTCAAAAAGCACAAGAAACAAGACATTTAGCTTTGAGGGACGGTATGGAATGGAAGGATTATACCCTTAACACACTCACACCGCTACATATTCTTAGAAACAACATCGAAAAGAAAATTACTTGAGCTAATTACCACTCCAACCACAATACGTAATCACTTGCTTGTTTACATGACAGAGCATGCATTTGGGTTCTCGTCGCTGAAAATCTGAGGATCATAAGCGTAGTCGATGTAGTTTTTGGCTGGCCAGTATTCACTTCGCTTGATTTCAGTTTTGTTTTCTTCCTCTTCCTTGTTTTCTTCTTCAACTTGTTTCTCCTCCTTTTTCTCCTCTTCTTTCTTTTCTTCTTCCTTCTTTTCTTCCTCCTTCACAATAGAGGCTTGCTTTTTGGTCCTCTTATATACATGATCTACAAGCTTCGCAGGGTCGATCACACCTTTCACTATGACTTGATCATTTGCCAAATCTGTTTCCACTGATTCTACTCCTGCACATGCAAGCCATTAATTACTATGTCTCAAATCACGTACCATTCATGGAATCAATCAAGAATGAAACACAAAAAGTTAACTATTTTCTTCAATAACATTTATTTAGTACATGTATTTTATTTTCCCTAGATGAATAATTTAATACCAAATGAATAAAAAAGTTTTAAGATTAATCACTCTTGATACAAATGTCCAAAGTACTTATATCAGCTGCAATGGCATTTTAAGAGACAACATGCGGCTGAAATTACGTACCAAGTTCCAGCATTGAAATAGATAGCCCCCTCCACTCCTAAATAACTGCTATTTGAGAATATTACAGTAAAATGAAATGGAGGGATCATTAATTTGATGTGGTTTCATTTTTTAGCTAAAAATGATAATTTTATTCCACTGAGACTGATATAATTATCTATATCCTATTAAAAATAGTAAGATCTCGAATTTTTTTGAATGAGACAAAAACCTTGTAAACTTCGACGCTTTCAAAAGGAACGCGATTAGCGCCACAGAATAGGATTCTTATGCCCAAACTTTGAAAAAAAGAACAGAACATTACGTGCACGTGAACCTGTAATTAAAACTATTACGTATGCGTGCCACATTCCTAAGGGGGCTGTAATGGCTTCATTGCAGTTTGGAAAGACATTTAAAAATTATAAATATAAACTAAACATGAACTTTGTAACTACAAATAAAGTTCACAACAACGCATTCTCCTTTCTCAGTACCATCTTTATTTTTGGATAAAAGAATTGCAGCTTTACTCAGTAACGTGGGCTCACTCTGTAATAAAGGCGGTTTCATGAGATTCTACCAATTAAAAATGTGTTAGAAAAGTAAGTATCAAAAAGTATATTATTAGCGATTATAAGATTCCATGGTAAACTTGAGAGAAGAGAAAGGCGTAAATCAAATTAAAGGGGCAATTAAACTCTTTCTTTTCAATTATGAAATGCAGTTTTGTTGGGATTCTCGTAAATCATTAGTAATTAGTAATCATGATAACGAATAATGATTGAAAGGCACAGGCTCATGTAGGACCTGGGATTTAGTTTAGCTGAATTGATCCAAAACGTGTTTGTTGTACTTGTTAGTGCACGAGTGAAATAGGACGCAGCAGAAATAAAGAAATAGAGAAAGAGAGGATACGAATCTTTGCACCTTTAATCTTACGGATTCGTTTCTGTATAACTTGAGCACATGCTTCACAATGCATTCGAATTTTTAGCACAACTGTTACCACAGAAGGAGGCTGACCAGCAATTCAAACAACCACAGCATAGGAATTAGACCACCAGCAAAATAACTTTGGTCAATCAGAATATCTAAAGCAGTGTCGATTTGAACCAAATGCATAAGGAAAACTTAAAACCCCCACAGAAAAAAAAAAACATTGAATACAAAATCAATTATAATTCTTCTCTTGAGTTTTTCTTTATTTTTCATGAATTTGTTATGAAAGAGATCCCACTATCTTACAATGTGTCAAGTCAGGTAAAGGTCATGGCCTGGTTTCCAACTTTCATCTCAAGTTTAATAGAAAATAAACCAAAAAGGCAAACTTTAGCAACCCATGTTGATCCATTCCCGCCAAGTCACCCCACTCTGAAAATTCCAGCATAAAACTGGTGTATTCAAGTTAGAAGTATTAACCCAATATACTACTACGCAGATTATTAAGAATTTGTGAATAATTTAATGCACGAGTATTTTCTTTTTGCCATCCTATTAGCAATTGGCATTGAAGTAGCAGCCTAGCTGACTGGTATTGGATCAGACCTTTAGAATGTCATTGTCATCCATTGTATTTGGGCGCCTGTAGTTTTAACTTTTAACCTCCATACAGAATACGTCACCATGGTGACCATGGTTGTGTGGTGTCAAATTTATTTACTGTCATGTGTGCATTGTGTGGAAGTGAATGTCATGAAAGTAGGACACGGTAAAATCAGGTGTAGTGCACCCGTGACCCCATTTTGCAGCAAAGCAGCATGTCAAGTTGCAACTTGCAAAAAGTGAGTGGGGTCAAACCCTCTCATTTGTCATCGCCGTTCACCTCGTTACGTGTGCCTTTCAAAGGGGCATCACTTTGTTTCGTTACTTTCATGTCAGCACTCACCCTGGAATGGATCGCAAAACAATACACCAAAAATACTAAAAACTACCCACTGTGCAAATTACTCTCTCTCACACTTCAAGCCAAGCAATGTGCCTCTTAATCTCCTAACTTATCAAGACTTTGGTTTTTGAAACTCTTAAGACTTTAGTTCTTGTTTTGAAAGCTTTTTACCGAATGTTGGTCAATGAGAATGATTGACTGTACTGCAGAAACTTATCG
The DNA here is from genome assembly GCF_000499845.2 of Phaseolus vulgaris. Lineage (NCBI taxonomy): Eukaryota > Viridiplantae > Streptophyta > Magnoliopsida > Fabales > Fabaceae > Phaseolus > Phaseolus vulgaris. The sequence goes on from NC_023757.2 coordinate 16,741,260, forward strand.
TGCTTGCTGAATATTCATCACATTTTGCATCTACGCAACAAGAAAAAAGTTTCAAAGCTGAATGATTTTAGATTTACCTCATCTTTTTTCTCCTCTTTAGGTGGTTCTTTGGTTTCTTCTTTTTTCTCCTCTGGAGCTTTTGGCAACGGTGAAATAAGCTCCACTTTCTTACCACTTTTCTTTTGTAGCCTCTCACGCACCTTTATGGGGTCTGCTGCCATTCCTTTCACTACCACTTTGCTTGTCCTGCTATCCGCAGTCACATCTTCCACTCCTGTTTCACACTCAAAAAACAGATTAGATTAAAAACGTTAACCCCATTTCATCAATCTTTTCCACCACCTAAAACAACTTTACCTTTGTTAACTACGGATGCAATCATGATCTTTTGTCTCTACATGAATAATGCACATCTAAGACAAAATCATCTCATCATTATTTTGTGAAATTCAAAAGCTATCATGTGGATACTGAATTGATGCCTCTAACAATGGGGGAAAAAACGATGGAAACTACTAATTAACACTAGCTGAAGCTAAACCCAAAACTAACTAGCCATAACAGCGTTCCTCGTGAGTGCATTCATCGTTAAAACTGAGGTCATTAACAAACATAATAGATGAAAAGTGAAGGGAAATGACCTTGGAATCCTTTCAATGCTTTTGCAACTTTCCTTGCACAGGCCTCACAGTGCATGTCAACTTTGAGCACTATCTCCGGTGGTGGCTCTTCCTTGCTTTCATCCTTCTTCTCTTCTACCTCCTTTTCCTCTTTGGCTTCTTCTTTATTTCCTTCTTCCTTCTTTTCCTTTGCAAACACATCACATAATCATGGAGTTAAAGAAAGAAAAAGAAACTCGGTAGCAGCAGAATTGAGAAAAGATTATAAAGATGGTTGTAACAGCAGAAAGTTATGAATAACTGGGGAAAAAATAAAGTGAAAGGAACAGGCAAAGATAGAGAGGTTGATTTAAAATATGCGTGTGTGTGAACTTGAGTGTAGGAGAGAACTCTTACTTCACCCATGCCTGTCACAGTAGACAATGGCTTCTTCTTGAGAGAGAGTTGAGTTTACTGGTTAACACAGATCTTAATGTTATGTGGTTTGAGTGTAGAAAAGAACTCTTATGTTTATGCACACACTCTCTCTCCCTGCCTCTCTGTCCATCGTAGCAATGTTGGACTGAGCAGAACATTTAACGTGTAAGGGATTCTGCAAATCTGACGTGGACATTTTTACTGCACAATCAACTACAAACTTAAAAAAAACATTTTTATTACTCTGATATTTTAGGGTGAATTAGTATATAGGTAGTTTGCATGGCTGAAACATCATTTCAGACAATTTAATATAATAATATTTTAATTTGATGGTCAAATATTTTTTACCGTTACTGGTTGGTTTTGTTGTAAAATAATTCTCACTATAGTCTAATAACGAATAAAAACACAGAATTTTCTTGTTCTTTCTCTTTTTCAAGTTATTGTAGACCAATGGTTATGGCTATTACCTAGATCATCATCAACATTGACTAGTCGTGCCTCAATCTAGTCTCTCTCAGCCGAATCTCACCCTCTTTCATGTCGTCATAACGATCTATGTTGGCAAATGTTTGGTTAATTCATGTGAAAAGGAATATATATTAAAAGTTGTAGGAAAAGAATGTTTGGATGTTGGTTTATATAAATAAAAAGGACTATCTTGTCTTTGAGATCAGAAATGGTATTCAAACCATTAAATAATAAGTAGTGTAATTAATATGATAATTTTAATAATCTATTAATTTTATAGTCATGTCTATATTGTTGGTTATTAATTCAGATTTTATTATTATTAATTCATATTTTATTACCCTTAAACTATTTTACCGTTATATTGCATTAATGGTCAATTTACAGGCCTGTTAGTATTTCTAGTTTATAGCTTCCAGTAATTGTAATTATTATATATATATATATATGATTGAGTGAATCAAAATGAATAAGATCAGTTTTGTAATTCTGTGCAATTACATTCAATCAGTTGCTACAATCTTTTGTCTTCTCTTATTTCCTTCAATTAGTTCCTACAACTGGTATCAAGAGCTAGTCTGTTATCATGAACTCTACCCAATTATCAGTCTCTATCCTTGATGGGAAAAATTACAATCGGTGGTGTGTGCAAATGAGAGTTTTGTTTGATTATCATGAGTTATGGGATGTCGTTGAAAGTGGAGTGTCTGCATTAGCTGCTAATGAGGCGCAATGAGTAGTGCATCGTGACCAGAAGAAGAAGTACAATAAGGCTTTGTATCTCATTCATCAAGGGATGAATGACGAGACGTTTGAGCAGATAGAAGGAGCAACAACTGCCAGTGAGGTTTGGACAATTTTGTCAACCAATTATAAAGGTGATGATAAGATCAAGAGGGTGCGTCTTCAAATCCTAAGACGCTAATATGAACTGCTGCAGATGGAAACCACAGAGACTATTGATGTCTATATAAATAAAGTTATTGCCCTGACAAATCAAATGAAGACCAATGGTGAAACACATTCGGAGCAGGCAAAGGTGGAAAAGATTTTGAGGTCTTTAACTCCCAGATTTGAACATGTTGCTGCCGCAATTGAAGAGGCCAATGACATTTCAAAAGTGACAGTAAGGTTATTGTCTGGTTCTCTACGAGCGCATGAGCAGCGGATGAATGACAATAAGATTGAAAAACCAATTGAACAGGCTTTACAAGCACAAGCCTCAATTGGTAGCTCCTATCATAAACATGGTAGTTATTTCAGCAAAGGTCGTGGTGGCCAGAATCATGGAGGCGCTTGGCCACTGCTTTAAAATATTTAAAGCATTTGTTGAAAGAGAGAGTGGCAGACAAATTAAGATGGTGCGTAGTGATGGAGGAGGTGAGTACAAGTCTAATGAATTCTAGAGACACTGTGAAGAACTTGGATTGCAACATAACATAACTTGCCCATACACACCTCAACACAACGGAGTTGCTGAGAGAAAGAATAGAATAATCATGGACATGGCGAGGAGCATGCTTAAAGCGAAAGGTATGCCAAATTATTTTTGGGCTGAGGCTGTAACATGTGCGGTATATTTGATAAACAGATCACCCACTCAGAGTGTTTCTAACACAACTCCAATTGAGGCATGGAGTGGATTCAAACCCAATGTGCAACACTGGAAGGTATTTGGGTCAATTACTTATGCTCATGTTCCCAATGCAACAAGATCAAAGTTGGATGATAAGGCAGTGAAGACCATTTTCATTGGATATAAGCATGGGGAATACAAATTGTACAATCCAATGACAAAGAAGGTGATTGTTAGTCGTGATGTTACATTTGCCGAAGATGAGGAATGGCAATGGAATGCAACAGCTGAAATGGATTCGAAAAACGATATATTTACGTTTTGAACGATGATGTGGAAGATAGAGTCACTCTTGAAGCACCTACAGTTCAACCTGAAGTTGTAATTCAACCTGAAGTTGCAACTCCAATTGCAACTATGATGGAACGACCAAGAAGGCAACAACGACAACCTGTACATCTTCAAGATTGCGAAGTAAATCTTGATGATGAAGTTGATGACAATGGAGATTTGGTTCACTTTGCTTTTTCTTGCAGAATAAGAACCTGTGAGACTTGCCGATACCATTCAACACCCCAAATGGCAAAAGGCTATGAATGAAGAATTGATGGCGATTGAGAAAAACAATATCATGACTCAAATTGGGAAGGTTGTTCCAAATCAGAATTAAGGGAGGATGTTGGTTATTAATTCAGATTTTATTATTATTAATTCATATTTTATTACCCTTAAACTATTTTACCGTTATATTGCATTAATGGTCAATTTACAGGCCTTTTAGTATTCCTAGTTTATAGCTTCCAGTAATTGTAATTATTATATATATGACTGAGTGAATCAAAATGAATAAGATCAGTTTTGCAATTATGTGCAATTACATTCATTCAGTTACTACAATCTTTTGTCTTCTCTTATTTCCTTCAATTAGTTCCTACATATATGATGAATTACAAAATAATCAATGAAGACATTATTTTAACAAATAATTGTCTCATATTTTCATATAATTCATATATAAGAAGAACAACTAAAAACACATTTGAGAAACTTTGGAGTTTGGCAATAATGGAGTTGGTATTATATGAAATGGTATGGTAATCTTTGCAAGCGAAATACCATGATATGTAAAGAATTTTTATTAGACCATATTTTCAAATTTATTTCAATTGAGAATTTAACTAAAGGAGTTTAATTGAAATAAAGTGCAACTTTTCCATCTATATCCATTTAATAAAAATGATATTAATTGTTAAAGCTGTGTGTACTTTATAGTTTCTCTATTTAAGTTTAGGTGATATTTATTTTGTAAACTATAAGACCAATTCTTTTATTCACACTCATTTAAAAAGCAAATAGATTTTTTTTAACTTAACTTTTTTAACATACTTTTGAGTCTTCAAACTGAAAATTAAACATGTGCTAAATCTAACTTTACACACTGACTAACTCTTCACTGAATCAAAAATTTTGCTACGAAACAATAAATATGAAATTTTTATCTAACCTTCTATAGGTTACTTCTAGTGCCTAACCATGAACCAACCATCCATGATATACCTTTTTACCTAAACTTCTTGGTTATTTACAACTTAGAATATAGGAAGAGAACAAAAATTGTAAAATATAAATAAATAGTGCAGTAAAAATACAAATGTGTACTTTTCTATAATAATTTTTTTAATTTATACTTTTATTTATATATATATATATATATATATATAGAGGATTTTTTTTAGAATTATTTTTGTGTACATAATTTTTATTTTATTTTATCCTTATATCAACATCTTATTTTATTATTTTATTTTAATTATTCCATCATTTTGTAATTAGTAGAGTAATTGTTAGAATAATTTTTTATTTTTAAATAAAATAATTTTTATATATTATAACAATTTTCTAGATTTAAATAAAATATATTGTCATTTTCTCATATTTTACTGACGGTTGCTTCCAATTCGATTTTTTGGATATCATTATTGTTTTTCTCTATTTGTTCTTCTTTATTGTATCTCTTTTCTTTTTCAAATCTCTTTAACTCGCTCGTCTCCTTTGTTTCCTCTTGCCTCATCGATGATAATTTGCATCAATCTCGACAATATTCGCGTCCATAACCTGATCCAATCAGTAGAAATCCAAAAACATCGTTACATCGATCCAATGATTTTTGTCTACGTCTATATTTCTGCTAGTTATAATAATATATAATAATAATAATAACAATAATATAATAATAATAATCTTAATACACCAATAAAATTTTTCTTTTTAGGTGTTATGTTTAACGTTAAACCAAATTTAATGTGAGTGTCTCCTACCCAACTTTTACACTATCATCTTATCTTTGATTTTTTTTGGAAGCATCTTATGTGCTGGTAGTGTTTTTATACTAAACATGAGAAGTTTTTTTTAAAACTAAAAAAAAATTGTTAATGGTATTTTTAGAAAAATGATCTTACAACTAAAACTCATTTGAATGAGGCCTTAGTTATTTTTTTTTTCTATTAGAAGATGAAATTATTAATTGTTTAAAAATGACATTTTAGGAAATATATTATTTATTAAAAATATTTTTGTATCCATATAATAACTACCTCTTTTTAGAAATTTTATTACAGCTTATAAAAGTGTTATACGTTGTCACATACAAAATAATAAAATATCAAGTGCAAAATGTAAAAATAACTACTGTTTTTTTAATATGTTTTTACCGTTAGACGCAGTCTTTCAAAATGCGATGGTATTTTTGTAATTAAGTTCATTTACGAATGCGATTTTTTCTATAGCCGCATTCTTAAATCAAAACGCTTGATTTAAGAATGCGGCTATTTAATAGTCGCATTCTTAAATCATTTTTTAGCCTAATTCTGAAACGCGCCACTTACGCTTCATACTTTCTTCCTCTTCTTTCGTTATTCCTGCTCTTTTGTTCTTCTTTTCTTCTGCGAGCTGCATTGTCTTGTTTTCGTGCCATTGTAAGTTCGTTCGAGCTCTGCTTCTTCTTCTTGTTTTCGTGCCATTGTTAAGTTCGTTAGTTTCTCTTACTATTTTTTTGTTTTCTTGCATTGGTCGATGTACTGTTTCATTGCCTTCGCGTTTCATTGCTCCCTCGCTCCGTCGATGCTGCCGTGTCCGCTGTCGTTGCCATTGTTGCCGCTTCTGTGCCACTCTAAACGTTGCCTTCATGCACAAAGTTGGCGTTTTAATTTTTTTTTGATTTTTTTAATGTTATGAATTTGTTTATTTTTTATTTATTATAATTTGTATTTTTTAAAATTTATATTATTTAGTATTTATTATAATTTTTATTTATTATTAATTTTTATTTATTATTAATTTTTATTATGTTAGTCGTTAGTTTATAATAAAATTATCGTGTTGGTATTGGGTCTGAGAGTTTTCGACCCTCGACAATTGATACGTGTTGGTTTTGAGTTCGGGGGTGTTCGACCATCGAAAAATGTGTGAGATAGAACACTTATTAGAAACACTTGAATGACTATTACAGAATATAATGGATCGAAATTGGATTAATTTTGTTCGAATAAGTGATGAGTATGAAAGAGGAGTAGAAGAATTTATACTATTTGTGCAACGTAACGCGAATAATAGTTGTCATGATGGAGCAAAGATCAGGTATTCGTGCGTTAACTGTTTGAATGGAAGGAATACTGGATGTTAAGATAATGAGGGAGCACCTTCTTTGTGATAGGTTTCTTCGTCCTTATACAACTTGGACATGGCATGGTGAATTATTAAATTTACCACGTGTTTTCGTAACTGAAAAATATGTGGGGTCCACCATGGATGATGCAGTACATGATGATGTAGATAATGATCGATTGGAGAACATGATTTGTGATGTGGGAGCTGAGTCTTTTGCATAAGTGCATGGATATGGAAGTATGTCAAGCGATGCAGAGACTCCATTGTATCTTGGATCAACTAACTTCACACGGTTGTCGACAGTGCACTAGTACAAAAGTTTAAAACAACGACTCACTATTTAATGCGGTTTTAGGGTTAGACGTTGTCTTTCAAAACACAGTGGATTTTTGAAATTAACTTGATTTAAGAATGCGGCTATTACAAATAGTCGTCTTCTTAAATAATTTTTTACCCTAATTTTGAAGCGCGCCACTTACACTTTCATAGTTTCTTTCTTCTTGGCCCTTCACTTTTTCTCTCTGTTTCTGCTTTGGTGTTCCTATTTTCTAATGTGGGCTTCATTGTGTTCTTGTGCCATTGTAAGTTCGTTTCGATCAACTCTCTTTCTTCTTCACCAATGGTTTATACATTGTTTCATTTATTTGTTTGTTTTCTTGCATTGGTGAAGGGTTCTCTAACGCTTCTTTTTCTCTTGTGCTCTCATGCTTCCTCTCATCTTCTGCGACCCTTCATTGTCTTCTTCATGCCATTGAAGTACGTTTTGAACTCTCTTTCTTTTTCACCATTAGTTTATATATTTTTTTTGTTTCTCTTATTTGTTTGTTTTCTTGTATTGGCAAAGGTCACCATTGCTCTGTCGCTGTTGCCTCCGTCATTGTTGCCTTAGGGTTTATGGTTTAGGGTTTAGAGTTTTATTTCTTTTTTAAAAAAAATTAAATAAGAATGTGGCTATTTACCATAGCCGCATTTATAAATGGTATTTAAGAATGCGGTTAAATAACCGCCTTCTTATCTCTTGTATTTACAACTACGTGTACAACAAATGCGGCTATAAAGCCGCTGTCTTTTAATATTTTTGCACCAGTGGTGTTAAGATTGATGAATTTGAAGGCAATAAATGGATGGACTGATAAAAGCTTCACGAAATTGCATCAGTTGTTGAAGGATATGCTTCCAGAGGGAAACTCTACCTAATCGTAATTATGACGCTAAAAAGATTCTTTGTCCAATGGGTATGGAGTATAAAAAGATACATGCATGTCCTAATGACTGTATATTATACAGGAAAGATTTTGAATTGTTGAAAAGTTGTCCAAGGTGTGGGTTATCACGTTATAAGTTGAAACAAAAAGATGATGATACTAATTGTTTTTATCGGTTGACTTGATTGTCGGAAAACTTCTGCAGTCGAACTTGGACTCCGTCTGCCTCGTGGTGGAACTCGTGCTTTCCTTAATGTTTGGATGATGTTCCTGTTAAGACAGAGGGCACCTTAACGGCCGATCGCACTCCGACGATCAATTCAGTAAGGACTTACTAAATCAACAATAATTATCAGTGTAGTGTGTAAAAACAGTGTACCTTCACCTAGGGTTTCAACCCCTTTTTATAACCGCACATGCAACAATTGCACTTGAGATAAGCAAATCTTAATTGAAAATAAGCACATTATCTTATATCTCTAACAGAAAACCACCTGCCATGTGCACCAATGACCTTTAGGTGCTAAATTGCAAGACACATTCTGTTATACATACACCTCCCTATGGCCGAGCTGACTTCTACCCTACCCGAGAACCGAGTAGTAACTGGTCCAAGACCGAGGACCGAGCTCCTGCCCAATACACAAGCCCCCTAGTCTCAAGCTAAACTTGTTTCAGTGAAGAGACTAAGTGATGGAAGAGGCCCAAGCACAAGACCAAGTACAAGCACAACAACAAATAGAAGATCAGGGCCAATTACTAAAGCTATGGCAAAGAAGGTTCAAGAGGACTGGAATACAACTACTGATGGCATAGAAACCTCCTAATATATGTTCAAAGATGCCATAACTTAGTGTAGAGTAGAATTTATTTTCTTGTCAAAATTAGATTAAGAATTTTATTTGTAATTTTTTCTTAGAATTAATTTTGGCATCTAAAACACCAACCTAAGTTAATTTAGGGTTTCTAAAACCTCTAAATCAACCAAGGCCGGTTTGGAAAGCCCATAGAGGGGGTGAGCGTGTAACACCAGTCACACCCCTCCCATGTGCCCAATTAGATGCCACTTTTGGATGGAAATTCATTTGAATTTCCCTTCACTTTCTTTTGAATTTTCAGCCCTCAAATTGCTATATAATGAGGTTCTTGGCTAATGTATTTTCAAGATTAATCAATGAGTGAATTGTTGCCAAATTTGTGTCAATTACACTCTTGTCTCCTACCCTCCCTAGGATAAATGTTTGATCTTCAATTTTCCACTAGACCAAGTGATTAGGCCTCACCTATCACTCTCCATACCTATCCTTCACCTTTAAGGAATCTACAAGCTCTAAGTGAGCTTCTTGTCCGCTACAATCCATGAAGCTTTCGTCAATCCACCAAAGAAATCTCAACGGATGAAGGCACTCTTCCATCACTAAGTTGCTTTGCACCTGTTCAATGGCTCAAACCTCAACGGTGGCGAGTTGAGACTTGAGAGTCGCCATGTACCTGTTCGAAGGCTCGAACCACAACGGTGGCGAGCTGCGATCAGGGGTGCCCATGTCCAAATTGTCTCTAAGCCAAGGGTCAGCGCACCTGAGCCGCAATGTACTTGCACGATTCCAGACTTGGAGTGTTCCCAAAGGGAAAATATCTTTGCTCATTCGAACACACAAGGCACTTTCGTGGATATCTTTCCAGCCAAGTCGCCATCCTGAGTCGCAATGTCCCTATTAGAGGAATGGTTCCAATGGCTTGACTTTCCGCCGATAGGCTTCATCGTCCAACACTTCTATGACCCTGCATGGTGTAAAAGTTTGATGTTGTATTGTCCTTTACCTTCGAGCTACGGTAGGACATAATCATTTGTCACTCTCGACACACGAGTTCTGGAAAATTTGTTAAAGTTGATCTCTGTTGCATATTGTAGATCGTGAACTAGTACACCAGGTAAGTTCCAGGAAAGAGAGGTGGGTCACCAATGGACGCGCTTAAATACCAAGTCTTTCCTCGGTAGAGCCTTCCTAGACATGTAATCTTACACTACTACGCTCTATATCCAGTTACAAGAATAACTTCTCTACTCAGAGAGATCATGATCATGATAACAATATCACAACATGTTTAAGTGATGATTAATCATTCACGTCATCTTCAGAGTAACAAGATAATAGATTTACATCCGTTATTTCCATAATAATATGAAAACAATAATAATTATATCTTTGATCTTCAGACTAATATCACAACATACTCAAAAGATAATAATCATTTATCTTTGGAATAACATCACAACAGATAAAATATCTCTTTACTTTTTATCCTCAGAATAATGTCGTAACAGATAAAATATTTCTTTATCTTTTAACTTCAGAATAATATCACAACAAACAAAATATTCCTTTATATTTTATCTTCAGAATAATATCACAACAGATAAAATATTTCTTTACCTTTTATCTTCATAATAATATCACCTCAAATAAAATATAATATCACAACATATAAAATATTCCTTCATCTTCTATCTTCAGAATAATATCGCAACAGATAAAATATTTCTTTATCTTCTATCTTCAGAATAATATCGCAACAGATAAAATATTCCTTTATCTTTGTTACCTTTTCTAGGCTGACCAACATTTGAGCCGAGCTCATGACTTACCTCTCGTGCCCAAACACCGGGATGACCTCCCCTAAACACTTGGGTCGAGATGACGAGCTCTCCTGGATGGTACACATGCTCCTTGTCTTACCTGCCACTAGGTAATCATTTACTCACGGGGCGCCTATACTCGAGTGGTCGTACTGACACCGAGCTAGGTTGACTTACCTGTGTTGTGCTTAAGCAAATCAACAAACAAATCAATCCCACAGAGCGTCTATGCTCGCACTTATACCGAGCTAGGCTCGCACTTATACCGAGCTAGGCTCGCACTTATACCGACCTTGCCTAGTAGTCCTCATATCACCTGATAGCTTTGATCACGATTGTGGGTGGGACCTAGTTTTATTGGGCGCCAAATGTTCTTGTCGGTTGACTTGGTTGTCGGTAAACTTCTGCAGGCGAACTTGGACTCCGTCTGCCTTGTGGTGGAACTCGTTCTTTCCTTAATGTTTGGATGTTGTTCCTGTTAAGACAGAGGGCGCCCTAACGGGCGATCGCCCTCCGACGATCAAATTAGTAAGGGCTCACAAAAGCAACAATAATTATTAGTGTAATGTGTAAAAACATCGTACCTTCACCTAGGGTTTCAGCCTCTTTTTATAACTGCGCATGCAACAATTGCACTTGAGATAAGCAAATCTTAACTGAAAATAAGCACATTATCTTATATCTCTAACAGAAAACCACCTGCCACATGCACCAATGACCTTTAGGTGCTAAACCGCAAGCCACATTGGCTAGCCACTCGGGGTACTGAATTACCCTAAAGTGGCCAGCCTTCAATAGCTTCTTTGTCTCTTCTCGTACGAACAAACGCCTTTCTTCGTTGAATTTTCGCCTTCTCTGGCGGACAGGTCGGACCTGGGGGTCTAGGGTGAGACGATGACACAGGAAGTCAGGGTCTATACCGGGCATGTAAGAGGCAGACCATGCGAAAGCGTCAAGGTGTCGTGCTATGACCTCAACAACCTGATCCTGCGACTCTTGGCTCAAGGACCACCCAAGTTTGAACGTCTTCCCACCGATCTCTCTTTCCACCACGTCTCCTGCGGGCTCGGGTCGGTTCTCCCGGGCGATCTCCACGCGGAATACCCCGTCTTCTCTTGGGGGTCTGGTAGTGACAACAAACACTCCTCTCTTCGTTTTGAGGTTGTTTTCATAGCATCTCTTCGCCTCCTTTTGGTCAGATCTAATGGTGATCACCACACCCTCAAGGGAAGGCAACTTTATCTTCATATGCCTCGTGGAGGCGATTGCTCCTATCCTGTTTAAAGCTGGCCTACCTAACAATATATTGTAGGCTGAGGGAGCATTAACAGCACAATACCTGATGTTGGTAGTGCGTGAGGTCGTGCCATCCGTGAACGTCGTCCTCAACTCGATGTGTCCACGAACCTCCACCTGGTCCCCTGCAAAACCATACAAACATCCGGTGTAGGGCCTTAACCGGTTCGTGGACAGTTGTAACTGGTTGAAGGTCATCAAGAACATCACGTCGGCTGAACTTCCTTGGTCCACGAGGACGCGGTGCACATTCCTTCCTGCTGTGACTACTGAAATCACCATCGGGTCATTGTCATGGGGTATGATATCTTGGAGGTCGGCCCTGGTGAAAACGAGGTCAACATCGGGGGTTTGGTCTACCTGTTGTACCTCTACCGTCATTACGCTTCATGCGTATTTCTTTCGCTGGGAGGCGGTGCACCCTCCCCCTAAGAATCCTCCAAAGATGGTGTTTACTTCCCCATGGATAGGCACCTCGTGCCCTTGATCTGTCCTTGCAACTACCAACGCCTGATCATTCTACAGCTCTTGAAGGTAATCTTGACAAAGGCATGCACTATCATGGCCTCATCAATAGGTTTCAATCTTACCACTTGGACCCCAAACTTGTTCAGGTAGTCCTTTACGGACTCCTCCTGTTACTGTTTGACGTCGAAAACATCATAGGAAAGCCGGGTGGGGGCCTGTTAACAAGGTACTGCTCCCTGAACAGTGTTGCAAACTAGTGAAAGGTGGTGATGTGTCTGTCAGGAAGGCTAACAAACCATTCCAACGCCGCGCCTGACAGCGTGCTCATAAGCATCTTGCAATACACAACGCCAGACCCTCTTGTAAGCATCATTTGGGTGTGGAACGCCGTGAGATGGGCCTCTGGGTCCTCTACTCCTGTGAAGGAGACTTTCAGGCCCAGAGACGTTGTTGGTAACGCCGTATTCATGATCGCTCGTGAGAACGGCATGGGACGTGCCCTAAGAGGTACAAACGGGGCACGTTCGTCCGTTGCGCGCTTCCCTACTTGTTGTAAATCCCTGCGCAGTTCTTCATTGGCTCTGCGTTGTCCGCTCGTGATGCCGCTACCTTTGCTTGGAGGGCATGCCTCGTGTCCAAGATTTGCTGCGTGGTAATGTTGTCCCCTCCAAGGGGCACAATTCCTGCAGATCCAGCGGTTCCTTGCCTCGTACTCCTCATATTGGTAGTAAAGACTCTTAACCTTGTCGTTGCGAGTGGGACCTTTCTTTAACAGGCCCCACGGTGGGCGCCAAATCTTCCTGCCGGTTGACTCCAATAGCTTCTTTGGCCCTTCGATCTTGCCTGAGAATTTTGCCTTCTTGATCAAGAAACTTCTCACCTGCAAAGACAAAGGGGCGCCCTAGCGGCCGTTTGCACTCCGACGCTCAAGTAAGTATTAGGGCAAAGAAACACCAAGTGTGTATATTAGCTTCAGTCTTAGAAACTGCGTATCTTGTTAGGGTTCTTGGCACCCTTTATATAGGCTGAAACTAGGGTTTACCTTTGTGTTGTTACCCTCATCTAGGGTTCCTTGGAAAATGTCCATGCGCCGCTATTTAGGTAATTTTAGCGTATTTGGCACATGGAACCTTCCTTAATTGGAGTGCAATGAATAACATAGTGGCCGTTTGGGTACCAATTTGTGCTCCTATTCTCTTGCGCCATCTGCTTTGTGGGTGCCCTAATTATTCACGTGTCATGCATGTAGCCTTTCTGGAAACCCTAATCCTAATAGGCTTTAACGCCTCCCAGGATTATCCTCACGTGCTGGGCCTTCATGTGTCATACACACCACGTGCATGGATCCCTCGTGAGTTAGGCTTTCCACATATCTCATGTCTTTAACTTGTCAACTTATCATAACTCTTAGGCCCACCTTTCATGGCCTTCTACAAAGTCTAGAAGACCGATGTCCGACCTTCTCCCTCCATTGTGAGGTCCGATATCAATCTCCAACATCGGCTTAGGAAACCAATGTCCAAAGATTAACCTAATCCCCTAATAAGTGCGTCTGGGGTCCACCTCGTGGCCCCCTTCCGTTACCAAGCATCGGTGCTCGATGTTTGAGGTCAGCCTCTGGGTCGATGACCGAGGACTGGTCGGGACAATATACATGACATATTTGTTTGAATATGTAGCTGGGGATCAGGAGCTCAATATAAATATAATTCAATTTTTTATGATGTAAGTATCTTTACCTATATTTCAATTTACTTTATGTTAAATTATTATTGATTATGCTTTAACTAATAACTTGTAGGTTTTTGAATGGAGTCTGTCTCACTGAGGGGAAGGAAAATGTGTATGGATTCTTAGATCTTGCATATACTAATCCCACTGGAAAAAAGGTAAATGAAACCCAATCTTACATCACTAACACCCTAGAAAAAGAGGGAAAAGAATTTTTTTTTATGCCCTTATATTCATGAGTAAGTTTAATTATAAGTCATCAATTATTACTATTTCATGTTTTAAATATTTACTAACTCTTTTCATGGATGGTATAGGGGTCATTGACAGTTACTTGTCTTATCAATGGTTGAAAAGACTACTATGTGGTTTTGTTCCCTACACAAGAAGCCATCCACACATTTGAAGAATATCATTGATAGGTAAGTATACTATAAACTTAACTTTGTATGTTAATAATTAAGCATCTACTAACACGGTTTTTGGTATTAATCAGTTCATGATGTGGATATAACATTCTAAAAGGTCGATCAAATTCAAATTTTCAAAATCTGAAGTGGATAAAACTAAAGGTTTGTAATTTTTGTCTTTCTCTTTTCATTGTTTATCTATATTAACTTTTACTTTTTATTGAATTATAGTGTAATAAACAACCAAAAGCTATGAGTGTGGATATTACATTATGCAATGGATGGTTACGATTGTAAGACTAGGCCTTAAAAGTGATTGGCATGAGGTAACATGATGGTAAATTATTTTTATAATTCTTTAACATATATGTATCTTAAAACTAATTTATGTGAACCTTATTTTGTAATATAGTACTTCACGAATGAGCAACCAATGTCTTCGGAAGCCTTAGCATATGTGAGCAATTTAATTGGGAATTAGCATTAAACATATTGCACTTAAAAAAACAACAATTTACGAATGCAGTTATTTATCATAGTCGCATTTATAAATCCAACGCAAGATTCATTAATGCGGCTCTTTACCACAACCGCATTCGTAAATGAGATTTATAAATGCCGCTATGGTAATAGCCACATTCATAAATGCATTACTAGTCCCGGTATAAAATCATTCAGAAGCATATAGGAATGTGGTTATTTACCATAGTTGCATTTATAAATTTCATTTACAAGTGCGTCTAAATAACCGCATTCATATCTCTTCGATTTAAGACTACGCGTACAACAAATTCGACTATATAGCCGTTGTTGTAAATATAAAATTGCCACCATTATAAACCCTTTCTGCATCGGTAAACTCATCGATGATTCATGATGAAATGAAATCTGGAATTGTTTTACCATATCAATGCGCAAAATATTTTCTCTAAAATAGTAAACATGAAGATTTTTATTTTCAATGAACATAGATAAATATTCTTAAGAATTTTATAATTAATCAAACATATTTATGATTCCAAAAAAATAATGATGTGAGATCATGAAAAAAAAATCATTATATCAAATACATACTAAGGAACATTTGGTATAACAAAAGTCTTTCTAAATTTAAATATGGTTTCCGAAAATCATAAAATATTCATAATTTTTTAAAAATTACTAAATATAATTTTTGGTGATAATTATTTTGAAAATGTTTAAATGAGTTTTATGATAATAAAAAGGTAATTTGCTATTTTTACCAATTTTTTTTATTTTATTAAATGATCTAATAAAACTAATATATTACTTTTGTTCCAGTAATAACTTCATAAAATTATATTCTAGCCTTACTATAGAAACCGATTATGTGTAAAACATTAAAAATAGAAGAAAACGTTCTCAAAGAAAACACTATTATCTACATGTTGTTGTTTTTATTTTAAACACATTTGGAAAACAGTGCTATATTTTTTAATACTGAATAAAAAAGATAAATAGTAAACTTATATTTTAATAATAACTATGAATGGTTTTATATTTATAAAATTATGTTATTTTAGTTTTGAATTTTATTCTTTGAATCTTTTATTGATTGAAATAAGATATTTTATTGATGGAATGACAATTTAGTTTTTTTCTTCTACTAAAAATATTTCACTATATACAATTGGTATTCTATAATAACTTAATCACTCTATTAACTGATTTTTTTATTTCAATCTTTTATAATAAGTTATTATACTTACAGGTATTCAATATATATATGCAAAAATATGTATAATAATATAAAAAGATATAATTTAATCAAATAAGATTAAACGGTATAACTTAGTTGATTGAAAGATAAATAATCAATCATATACTTTATGTATTTTAAATATTTTTTTAATACTCTAGTCCAATTTAAAAAATATCTATAAATACCTATCAATCACATGTATTAGTTACTCAATTTTCACACCTTTTTATATATTTATAATAATTATTTATGTAGTATGATTTGAACGTTAGAGAATCTTCTTTCAATAATTTTGACAAATTCATAGATCATATTTCATAATCATTATTTGACTTCTAAGAAAAAATGACAACAATCATGCTTACATAAAATTAAGGAAAATAGTTAAAAAGATTTAAAGATAAATAATAAATTACTCTTGATAATCTATAAAGAAATAAAGATTTTTTTTTCCTTCTCGGCAAACATGCTGAATGAAATTGAGGAAATTTGTTGTTTTCCTCATTAATCATGTTGAACCTTTAAATATGTTGTAACTAAAATAAGATAGTAACTGAAAGTACCAAAAATAATATTTGTAATAAATCCTTAAATATTATATAAACTATTTTCATAAAATAAGTTGATCCCAACATTAATAAATATAATTGTACTTATTTGTAATGAAACAAATCCTAAACAGAGAAACAAAGGAAGTAAATGAGTTATAACATGTGAATTATGGTTCCTTTCCACTAAAACAGAATCTGAAATAAGTTAATGGAAATTACTGGATAAGGTTTAATTATGTGATTGGATTGCCAAGAAGAAGAGGAGTTCCAGGATGAAATTAGCATGAAAATAACTTAAGAAATAAATGCGAGCTCCTTAGTTGGTCAACTTGATATACACTGAGACAAACTCCTTCGCTAGCTCGTTAATCAAATCGATCCTCTACGTGTCTACGAAGAAGTATGAAACTTGCAAGTTTGAGAACAAGTTGTTCATTTTCTCGATATCAACCGTTATCACGTCTAGCATGTTGTTGGCGCTCGCCACATCAGTCAGGACCGATATGTAGTAGTTGGAGGGATTCTGAGGGATGTTATAAGGACTTCATAGGGTTGAGGTTTACACCCACTTACATACAATGAAAGACTCTAATCTTTAGTCGATGTGGGATCTCTAACATTTTTTTTATTCTAATAATTTCGAAAACAAATTACATTATTTTAGAGAAAAAAAAATGTACTAGATTACACTCTGAAAGATAATTTCGAATACGGTAGTACCTTATGAATTAGGTAATCTGTTACATGTTTTTTCAAATTTCAATGTTGCAGATTATATGATTCAGTATGAAATTTGATAATTCAAAATACCTTCAATAAGTTATCATTATTCTTATTCCATTATGGATTTCGTACATTTTTAAATTTAATTGGTAAGTTACGAAATTCAGTAATTTTATTTTCAATTGTGTAACACAAAACTCATTCCAGAATTTGAATTAACATTTTGACTTATACGATCCATAATACATATTTATATTACGATTATATAATCCAGAAATCCAAATTTAAAAATGAGTTCCATTTTTTCACAATCCAAAATATAATTTCTAAAATCTTTAACTTATGGATTCTATTATTCATATATGTGTCACATTATCCAATCCAGAACATTAAAAATCCAAGGCACCTATGCAATGCAAACATGGGTAAGAAATTTAAAAACTAACCAAAGATGCCACCACCACCAATTGCCACCACCACCACCTTCAGTCCAGACACTCTCCTCACTCACCAACCTATCGTAAAACAATGTCAATGCCTTTAATTTTTAACTTTTTTACTGAAGGGCAATTTTAGAATTTTGAATTTAATGTAGGTGCCTAAAGAAGTCATGGGGATGCAGGAAGAAGCAGCCCTACATGAAACAAATTTGAGAACTCATGGGCTGGATTTTTATAATTGGGCCATTAAAATTGATTGGAGAAATTTAGAGTTTCATTCTTGTACCTCATTTATTTTTATCAGTTATTACTTATTTCAATTTTTCAAAGATAGTTGATTATTATACTACTTTTAGTATTACTTCTTTTATAATTCAAATTAAAAAATATTTAACATTATAAGTTAAAGTAACTGATGTTTCATTAAGAAATTCAATATAACATTAGTTTAAATTCAAAAATAAAATAAATTAGTTAATTAAATTTGATTAGTTTTTATTATATCAACTCATTTAAATAAAATGATTTTTAAAATAATAAATATATACTTTTGAAAAATAAATATAAGAACTAAAAATTTCAATAAAATTTAATTATTTTATAAATCTAAAATTATAATTACATAACAATATATATATATATATATATATATATATATATTTTAAAAAACACAAAATTCATTATATAATAAAACTTAGATAATTATATCATTTTACATTTAATAACTAGTTTATTACTTAGTTTTATCAAACACTCTTAATTCATACTTATCAATCTTAAGCTAATTTGGTCAAACAAACCCATAATCTACAAGCTAACTAATTTACTTTATTTATTTATTATTATCTCTTGTATTTTCAATAAATCTTCTTATTATCCTTGATTTTTTACTTATTATCATTTATTTTCAATTTCACATAGAAAATTAAATACAATATAATTTTTAGTATTAATAAAAAAAATTCAAAATTTGAAAATAAATAAAAGTTAAAGTTAATTAATACTCGTTAAATTAAGTAGTTTAAATAAAATTATCGGTCTAATTAAAAAACGACATGCAACATTTAAAAATTAAATAGTAATAATAAATTTTTTAATAAGATTTTAATTAGTTTTAGAAAAATTTAATTATAACTATATAATAATTGTACCCACTAGACCTCGGCCATCGATTCCAGTGACTGACCTCAGACATCGCACACCAGTGTCTGATAGTAAAGATGAACCATGTAAGGTGGACCCTAGATACACATATCAGGGTGTTGGTCAGACTTCGGACATCGGTACCATAGACCTCGACATTGGAGATCGACATCAGACCTTGCCAGAAGAGGGAGAGATCGGACGTCGACAGTCTGAACAGTTATATTGGGCCACGTAAGGTGGGTCCCAGAATTACACAGTTATCAGTTGAAAACATCAGATATGAGGGAAACCTAAGTCACGAGGGATCCATGCAAGTGGTGTGTATAGCGCATTCAGGCGCGACACGAGTAAACAATCCTTGGAGGCACTAAGGTCCATTAGGGTTAAGGTTTCTGAAGGAAGCGACATGCATGGCACGTGAATACTTAAGGCACCCGCAAAACAGATGGCCCTAGAGACTTGGTGCACAAGTTGGTACCCAGGCGACCATTCTGTTAGTCGTTGCACTCCAGTTAAGGGAAGTTCCATGTGCCAGATTACGCCAAGATTATGTAATAGCGGCGCAGGGACATTCTCCAAGGAACCCTAGACATGGGTAAGGGAACAAAGATAAACCCTAGTTTCAACCTATATAAAGAGTGCTAAGAACCCTAACAAGGTACACAGTTTCTAGGACTGAAACTACTTTATACACTTAGTGTTTCTTTGCCCTTATACTGACTTGAGCGTCAGAGTGCAAACGACCGTCAAGGCGCCCTTTGTCTTTGCAAGTGAGAGATTCTTCGATCAAAGAAGTACGATTCTCAAGCGGAGATAGGAGGGCCAAAGGCTGTCGTTCGAGTCAACCGGCAAAGCGAGTCAACCGGCGAGAACAGTTGGCGCCCACCGTGGGGCCCGATAAAACAAGGTCCCACTCGCAATCGTGTTAAGAGTTTTTACCAACGATATGAGGAGTACGAGGCAAGGATCTGTTGTGGCTTCAGGTGTCGTGCCCCCTGGAGGGGACAACGTCACCATGCAACAACTCATGGAGACATGCTCGCCCTCCAGGAGGCGGTAGCGACATCTAGGGTTGAAATAGCCACGTCACAAGCAGACAATGAAGAACTGCGCAGAACCAATGAGGAACTGCGCAAAGATTTGCAACAAGCAGAGGAGCGTGCGGTGGATGAGCGTGCTCCACCCATACCACTCAGGGCACGTCCCATGCCGTTCTCTTAGGCGATTATGGATACTGCGTTGCAAACCACGTCTCTAGGCCCGAAAGTCACCTTCACAAGTGTAGAGGACCCAGAGGCTCACCTCACGGCGTTCCACACCCAGATGATGCTCACAGAGGGATCTGACGCTGTGTACTGCAAGTTGTTGATGAGCACGTTGGCAGGCGCGGCGTTGGAGTGGTTCGTTAGTCTCCCTGACGGACACATCACTACCTTCGACCAGTTCGCGACGTTGTTCAGAGAACAGTACCTCGTTAACAGGGCCCTCACTCGAATCTCTTATGATGTCTTTGACATTAAAAAGTACCAAAGAGAGTCCTTAAAGGAGTTCTTGAACAGGTTTGAAGTCCAGGTAGTGCGATTGAAACCCACAGATGAGGCCATGATGGTGCACGCCTTCATCAAGGGAATGCTGCCAGGACCCTTCAGTGAATCACTGCTCAGGTTCTACCCAAAAACGTTCAGCGAGATCAAGCGTCGGACTTTGGCGCACATCGTTGCGGACGATCGAGTCACAAAGAAATGTGGTCTCATCGTTCCTATTCGAGCTCGAGCAGCAGGTCGACCTCAGCCCATGAGGGTACATGAGGCGACCACAGAGAAGAAGGGCGCGGGAAAGCAGCAACCCTACGAGATGCCCTAGACTGGAGCACACACGTGGAGGGACCCACCCCCAAAACATAATTTTCGTGTGGAGCTCAAGGAGCTAATCACTATTCCTAACATAGCGGCGAGATTGAAGATTCCCCCCAAGACAGACACAAAGATGAGGCCCAACAAGAACGCTTGATGTGAATTTCACCAAGCATATGGCCACCCCATACGCAACTACTTGGCACTGGCGCACCAATTGGACGAGTTAGTATAAAGCGACTTCTTGAAGGACTACCTCAGGAGCCGCAGGAAGATCAGGCGTTGGTGGCCGCAGGGGTAGATCAGGGGCACGAGGTGCCTGTTCATGGTGAAATCAACACCATCTCTAGAGGATTCTCAAGAGGAAGATGCACCGCCTCCCAGCGGAAGAAGTATGCGCGAAAGGTGATGGCAATAGAGGTGCAGAAGGCAGATAATACTCTCGATGTCGACTTTGTCTTCACCAAAGCCGACCGCCAGGACGTAGTCCCACACGACAACGATCCAATGGTAATTTCGGTAGTAACAACAGGGAGAAGGGTGCATCACGTCCTTGTGGACCAGGGTTGTTCGGCCGATGTGATGTTCTGGTCGACCTTCAACAAGTTACAGTTGTCTCCAGAACAGTTGAGGCCCTATACCGGTTGCTTGTACAGTTTCGCTAGAGACCAGGTGGAGGTGCGTGGGCACATAGAGTTGAGAACAACCTTCACCGATGGCACAACCTCACGTACTATGAACATCGGGTACCTCTTCGTTAACGCTCCATCAACCTATAGAATACTTTTGGGCAGGCCTGCTTTAAACAAGATTGGAGCGGTGGCCTCTACGAGGCACATGAAGATGAAGCTTCCTTCCCTTGAGGGTACAGTGATCACCATCAAGTCTAATAAAAAAAAGGCTAAGAAGTGTTACGAGAATAGCCTCAAGACAAAGAGAGGAGTGTTCGCTGTTACCACTTAGCCTCCCAAGGAAGAAGGGGTCACTCGTGCAGAGATCGTTTGGGAGAGATGACCCGAACCTGCTGAAGAAGTGCTGGAGAGGGGGATCAGTGGGAAGATGTTCAAGCTTGGCAAATCCTTAGGCCAAGAGACACATGATCAGATTGCTGAAGTCATAGCACAACACCTTGATGCTTTTGCATGGTCTGTCTCTGACATGCCTGACATAGACCCTAACTTCCTGTGTCATCGTCTCACCATGGACCCCCAGGTCTGACCTGTTCACCAGAGAAGATGAAAGTTCAACAAGGAGAGGCGCCAGGTCGTCCGCGAAGAAACAGAGAAGTTGTTGAAGGCTGGCCACAACAAGGAGATTCAGTACCCTGAGTGGCTGGCGAACGTGGTGCTAGTGAAGAAGGCCAGTGGGAAATGGAGGATGTGTGTCGACTTCACAGACCTCAACAAGGCCGGTCCGAAGGACTCCTACCCGCTGCCCAGCATTGACGCTTTGGTGGACAGCGTGTCCGGTTGCAGACTGCTCAGCTTCCTGGATGCCTTTTCTGGTTACAACCAGATCATGATGCACCCCAGGGACGAGTGCAAGACAGCGTTCATGACAAAGTTGTCTTGTTACTATTATAAGGTGATGCCCTTTGGGCTTAAAAATGCAGGGGCAACGTACCAAAGGCTGATGGACAGAGTTTTAGCGCCCATGTTAGGGCGGAATGTCCAAACCTATGTGGATGACATGGTGGTCACCTCCCAGCAGAGGGAGCAACACGTAGTAGACTTGGAGGAGCTATTCACCATGATAGCCAAGTACAGGTTAAAGCTGAACCCAGAGAAGTGCGTGTTCAGAGTAGAAGCAGGCAAGTTCTTGGGTTTCCTACTCACTGAACGTGGGATAGAGGCGAATCCTGAGAAGTGCGCTGCGATAATAGTAATGAGGAGCCCGATCTCAGTTAAGGAGGTGCATCAATTGACAGGGCGCATGGCCGCTCTGTCCAAATTCGTATCGGTAAGGGGAGATAAGGGGCATCCTTATTTCCAGTACCTGAAGAGAAACAACAGATTCGTATGGACTTGAGAGTGCGAAGAGGCGTTCCTAAAACTGAAGGACTACCTGGATAGTCCACCAGTGTTGTGCAAGCCACAACTAGGTACTCCACTTCGTCTATACTTCGCGGTTACAGAAAATGCGATCAGTTCGGTTCTGCTGCAAGAGCAGGACCAGGTGTAGAAGCCGATCTACTTTATGAGCAAAGTGTTGTAGGGGCTAGAGGTGAGATACCAGGCCATAGAGAAAGCGGCTCTAGCAGTAGTGTTCTCAGCGCGAAGACTTCGCCACTACTTTCAGAGCTTTACCGTAATAGTGATGACAAACCTTCCAATTTGCAAGGTCTTACAGATGTCAGATGTGGCAGGCAAAATGGTGTGATAGGCGGTAGAGCTATCAGAGTTCGATGTGCAGTATGAGCCTAGAGGCCCCATTAAAGCCCAGGTTTATGCTGACTTCGTGGTAGAGCTCTCTTCGGTAGCCACGCACCAAGAAGGAGCAGGTTTCGGATGGGTTCTCTCTGTAGATGGTTCCTCCAACCAACAAGGTAGTGGGGCTGGAGTGATCTTGGAAGAGCCAGATGGGTTGCTAATTGAGCAGGCAATGCGGTTCGCTTTCAAGGCCAGTAACAACTAGGCAGAGTATGAGGCCCTTATCGCTGGAATGCTGCTAGCAAAAGAGATTGGTGTGAAAGGTGTGCTGGCGAAGAGTGACTCCTTGTTAGTCACAGGACAGGTCATGGGGGAATATCAGGCTAAAGACCCTCAGATGGCCACATATCTAAAGTACGTCCAAGCTTTGAGGGAGACGTTTGAGGTGTTCGAGTTAGTCCACGTAGCCAGAGAACAGAATGCCCGAGCAGACTTGCTTGCCAAGCTCACCATTTCGGGTAAGGGGGGCAGACAGAGGACAGTTATTCAGGAGACCCTGAGGAAACCTCAAACTACCACAAACAATATGCAAGAAGTCCAGCAGATCAGCACATCGGAAGTGATGAGGAGGAGTCATCGGTCGTTAACGCAGGAGACGTTAAAAACGCACAGAATAAGCGCGTACCCAGTTGCTGGGGAAAGGTCGTTGCAGGTTTACCAAGTCGAAACAGGAGAAACCTGGATGACACCCTACCAACGATATTTGGCTGATGAGATACTCCCGCTAGAGCCTACAAAGGCTAGGAAAATCAAGAAAAATTCGAGCAAGTACACCTTGATCGATGGAAAGTTATTCAGGCATGGGTTCACCCACCTTATCCTGGTGTGTGTAAGTGGTGAGAGATTCACGCGCATTATGGCAGAGATGCATGAAGGGATATGTGGTAGCCACATCGGTGGCCAATCTCTCTCATCAAAGGCCATTCGTGCAGGATATTACTGGCCGACCATGAGGGAAGACTGCACGGGGTATGCACAGCGGTGCAAGTAGTGCCAGCAACATGTTGACTGGCACAAGGCGCCTCTAGAGGACCTGAGGTCAATCTATAGCCCATGGCCATTTCATACTTGGGGGATCGACATTTTGGGGCCTTTTCCTTTAGCAGTGCGGTAGATGAAGTACCTCATGGTTGCCATAGAATACTTCACAAAGTGGATAGAGGTTGAGCCAGTAGTGATGGCATTTCATGTGTTCTTCTTGAATCAAAGTAGTGAAAGTGATGCGGAAGCAATGGGTGAGTGAAACAAAGCCCTCCTAGGAGTTGTGTTGGCTTTGAAGGTGCATGATGAGTATGGGTTTGAGAGGTTCGGCCAGCTCAAGGGAGAAAGGTGAAAGGATTGAAGTTTATAGCCTAGATTTCTAGGAGAAGTAAAGCTAGTGCACAAAATTGGCAGCATAACAATACTCAATTAAACTTGTCAAATACAATGAGATAGCCTTCCTATTTATAGGCCATCTTGGACGTAAAAGGTAAGCTACTTTCTAATGAAAAGAAAACAAAAATTAAATGTAAAACCTAAGCCATGTGCCATGTGCAATGACCGGCCACACAAACTTAGTTTCTAGAATGTTTCCTTCACAAAGTGCTTTCTACACTATCCTATCTACTAAGTACCCCTAATGGGCCTTTATGCAACAAAGCCTTCTCTTCCCAAACCGTAGCTTGGCTCATGTGTGTGTGAAGCTAGACGGTCTAGGACTCTTCATAGATGCTCCTTATGTAGCCATGGCTAGACGCTCCCTTGTGAAGCTAGACGCTCCATTTGGAAGACTAGACGCTCCTTTGAGAGGCTAGACGCTCCTTTGTGAAGCTAGACGGTCTTAGTCTTTTGGCTTTCATAGTGTGGTGAGCTTGGGCCCTCTTCCATCATCCCCTCCCTCTTGAAAAGGATTTGTCCTCAAATCCAATGCTTTTGCTTAGGGAAATGGTTGTGGCTGGATGGTGTCCATCATCTCCTCCTTCTTTTGAGAAGATCTATCCTCAGATCTTCAGGCTTGA
The DNA here is from genome assembly GCF_000499845.2 of Phaseolus vulgaris. Classification (NCBI taxonomy): domain Eukaryota; kingdom Viridiplantae; phylum Streptophyta; class Magnoliopsida; order Fabales; family Fabaceae; genus Phaseolus; species Phaseolus vulgaris. The sequence goes on from NC_023757.2 coordinate 16,766,626, forward strand.
TCTCGGATAGCAGCATCTTGTTTCTTCAAAGCTTGTCCTCCTGGATCAAACGTCCACCTATAGAAATAATCAAATAAAGCATAGGTGTTAGTTTGCAAATTAATTTTACTAGGTTGCCATTGTTGTTTGTCTTTTGGTATTGGCAACCTTGGACAAGATTTCTCTTTTAAGGGTTGTGTGTGGCCTCTAATCATCTTTTGTATTTTAAAATGGTCATTTGTGGTTACCTTCTCTTGAGGCATAAATCCTATAGGAGATGGTAACAACTTAAAAGAAGAAAGATGATTGAGCACACACATAACTTTAAAAGTAGAAGTAGTTTTGTGAACTACTTGATGGTATGTTTGCTCATTTCTAAAATTGTGTGTGCACTTCATGATTATTCTAGGCATAATAGAAAGAGCTATATTTTCAAAAATATTTTGACCATGCGTTTGAGGATGATAAGCATTTAAAGTGTGCAACTTAGTTGCAAGTTTTCCAAAGGAAATCCTCAAATCATGGTTTGCGAAAGTTGGAGCTCTATTCAATACTATGCTTGAAAATAAACCATGAAGATGTATCACTTCTCTAGAGAAGAGTTTATCCATAACCATGAAGATTGAATTAAAACCTTTTGTTGTCCTAGGGAGTTTTAAAATGAAATTTGTATCTTCCCAAGGATCATTTGCAAAAGGTGAAAGAGTATAGAGTTCATGAGACTTTACTTTAGGTGTAGTTTGAAAACATGAGTTGTACTTAAAGTAATGTCTTTGAACCTCTTTTCTCATGGGTGACAAAAGTTTTCCTCTTAAAAGCTCTAGCGTTTGATCAACTTTCTTTTGTCCCATGAGTTCTCCTTCTTGATCTATGCAAGCTTCTTGTAAGGACTTTTCTTTTGTGCTCATGCTTGCAAGTGTTCCTTTACAAAAGGAAAGGCTAGGTTGTTCAACAAGAAGCATGTTTGTAAAGGTATTTTCAATATGCTTGACTTGTTGAATGACCTTGTGGGAAGGAACACTATTCTCCCACGCCTTTTGTTTCCAATTTTTTTTTTCTTTTTCTATTTTTTCTTCATCCCTTTTGTGTTTCATTTGTATTTGGTCTTTTACCACTTGGGAATGTGGTAAAGGGCTAAGTACAAACCTTTTATGCTTGTGGATAAAAGAAATTTCGTTAGTTAGACCATTATGGGAGGTTTTCTTATCAAATTGCCATGGTCTACCTAATAAGATGTGGCAAACTTCCATAGGTACTACATCACATAAAACATTGTCTTTGTAGTTGCCTATAGAAAACTCGATTTCCACTTGTTTGTCTACACGTAGTTCTCCATCCTCATTGATCCATTGTAAATTGTAAGGTTGTGGATGAGGAACTACTTGTAGTTGTAATTTTTCAATCAATCTAGTGCTACAACAATTGCAGCATGACCCACCATCCACAATAAGAGAGCATATATTTTCTAAAACATTGCATCTAGTATGAAAAATGTTCTCTCGTTGTGTCTCAATGGGTGCACTAGGTTGATTGTGGAGGATTCTTTGAATCATCAATAAGTCCCCCTCCAAAGGATTTATCCTTTCTCCTTCCCCTTTTTCTTGGGTACTAGGTTCATCTTCACCACTTGTGTATTCATCTTTTCCTTTTAAAAACAAAATTCTTTGGTTTGGACATTGTACTTGCACATGCCCTCTTCCAAAACATTTAAAACATTTGGTGTCCCTAGCACGGATGTATGGGGTGGAGGCATCTTTCACTAAGGGTTTGGTAGTCTCTTTGGGTTCGTCTCTAGGTGTACTACCCTCCCTTTTAAAGTCTTTCTTAGGATAAGAGTTTGAGTAAGAACCCACCCTTAGATTTGAAGTTTTGCGCAAATTTTGTTGTTCAACTTTAATGCAAAGTTGAACCAAATCATTCAAGTCTTGGTAGGGTAATAGTTCTACTCGATCCCTTATCTCAAGGTTGAGCCCACTTAGAAACCTAGATATGGTGGTGGTTTCTTCCTCTCTAATGGATGCTCTCATCATGTAGAGCTCCATTTTCTGCCTATACTCTTCCACACTTAAGTTCTTTTGTTGGAGTCTTTGGAGCTTGTCCATCAACTCCCTATGGTAGTAGGAAGGTATGTGGCGACGTCTTAGGGCTCCCCTAAGGTCATTCCAATATTCTATGGAAGGCTCCCTATGAAGACGTCGGTCTCTCTCTAAAGAGGTCCACCAATACATGGCATTGCTTTGGAAACTAAGGGTTGCTAAGGGTACCTTCCTCTCTTCACTCACCCTATGGCAAGCAAAGAGTTGCTCTACTTTCATCTCCCAATCTAGGTAGGCCTCTACGTCTTCCTTACCATAGAAATGGGGTAGGTCTACCCTTACTTCCTTTGGGCTCTCTTGCTCCCTTTGTCTAGTTCTTCTAGGGGGTGGTTGATAGTAATCATTAATTCTAAGGCTTCCCTCCCCTAGAGTTGCAATACTTTGTGATGCATGAGTATTTGTTTTTTTTGATTTTTGAGATTTTTGGGATTTCTCTTCTTGAGCTCTAGCCAACTCATTAATTTTGTTTTCATTCTCCAATTGTCTAAAGGAAATTAATTGTACCGCTTGGGATACTTCTTTTAAAAGGGTTTTCAAAGATTTTACTTCACTTTCCATAGACTTTGGAGAATGAGGAGAAGAAGACATGGCTAGAACTTTGTGTAGTTAGATGTCTTACTTTGAGAAAGTTTAGGAAAGCTAGAGAAGGTAGTTTTCCAGGTAAGGGAGGTGAGTCACAATGGACTACTTAAGTACCAAGCCTTTTCCTTGCCAAAAACTTTCCTCCAATGACTTCACACAAAATTTTCTCTTAGTAGAACACTTAGAACACAAGAAGTTGAGAAATCAAAAAGCAAGAAAACTATGTAAGCTAGATATGCAGCAAAGCTAGTCGGTATAGCACAAAATTAAACAATACTAAGCATGCAAAACGTTTCTACCAAAACAAAAGAAAAACAAGTTCAAACAAGTAACAAATTCTAAGCAAAATTACTATGCTATTCGGCCCTAGGTGAGGCTTCTTGGACACTTTGAGCCCTTGAAGACACACTCACCGTCTAAAACGTAATTTAAAAGAGGTAATTAACACTAAACCAAGTTGTAAAGGAGATAAGAAAACCCCCTTTGTTGTTCCTCTTTTTGGTTAGTGCACTTTCTTTGTTGTCTTGATTGTTGATCTTCTAGGTGTTTGTAGTGTTTGTTTCAAGGAAGCTTGTTTCGGCCTTAGCTTTGACTCCTCTTTAGAAAGTTGGCTTTAATTCTCCAATTTCCAGCACCTATTCACAAGGGTTTAACCTTAAACCAAGTCAATTTCCATGCACATAAGCACCAAGAGAGAATTAAATTCCAGCACCCAAAATGAGAGGTCAAGAAACAAAAGCAAGAAACAAATTTAATTGAAAGAAAACAGTACCACCAAAAGGATTTATAATATGACAACTTAGAAAGAGATTCAAGAAATTAAAACAAACAATTAAAGGTACTCAATAAAAGTTGGCACACAAAAGGAATTCCTAAAGAAAAGCACTAGATTAGATGACCAAATAAAAAAAACAGCACCACTGGAAAATGTTGTGGGCCAGAAAACGTGTTTGTTCCCCGATTTATGCTGAGCTGTAATTGTAAAAATTTGTTTCTGAAATTTGGATGCAAGAAAATTCAGGATCTTATCTAAATTTTGGCTTTGGAATCACCTAAAACGCATGCACCATTTTTTTTTAATAATTTTTGCAAATTTGGTGTGCAGTTAGGCCAGCTGGAGCGCTCAAGATTTGCACTCTGATTTTGTAAGATTTATCATTTTTTTTCTGTTGCTTCTTTTGACCTCATTCTTTTTTTGTCTTTTCTATAACACTTTAAACTTGCATTTTCCAGAAAATCAGAATTTTCCTATGGATAGAAATATTTTTTTAAACAAAACAGCCCAGAACAGAGAGATGATACAGGGGAAATCTGGAAAACTGGAAGAAAACAGCAAGATAACCAAAATTAACACAATGGAAATGTAAGAATGGAAATTGTGTAAGAACTAAGACACAATTATGAACTCAAACTAAAAATAAAAAGCACCAAAGGATCAAAATAACAGCAGATTAAAGCAATATAAAGAGACCCAAAAGCAAGAAACAATCAAGCCAATAATAGGACTACTAAGAATTGTTGACAAATATGGACTCACATGACTTGACACAACATTTATAGATTCAGAAAATAAAGACTCAAAGCATAAAATGAAGCAATTATAAGAAAGCAATAAGGACTCAATTTCCTAAAAGAAAAAACAGCCACACAATGGTGTAAGGAATCCTATCACAAGCTGCACAGAATTTGTTCAAGATCAATTGAACAATTGTGCTTTGGTTGGATCTTCCATAAGCACACCAAGAACAATTTAAAATATAAAAACAGCAAGACAAGTAAGGAATTGAAATGACAAAGATGAAATAAAGAAGAACTGAAATTAAAAGACCAAGCTACTCATCTTGAAGAACCAAAAGCTCTGATACCAAATGATGGCATTTCATGTGTTCTTCTTGAATCAAAGTAGTGAAAGTGATGCGGAAGCAATGGGTGAGTGAAACAAAGCCCTCCTAGGAGTTGTGTTGGCTTTGAAGGTGCATGATGAGTATGGGTTTGAGAGGTTCGGCCAGCTCAAGGGAGAAAGGTGAAAGGATTGAAGTTTATAGCCTAGATTTCTAGGAGAAGTAAAGCTAGTGCACAAAATTGGCAGCATAACAATACTCAATTAAACTTGTCAAATACAATGAGATAGCCTTCCTATTTATAGGCCATCTTGGACGTAAAAGGTAAGCTACTTTCTAATGAAAAGAAAACAAAAATTAAATGTAAAACCTAAGCCATGTGCCATGTGCAATGACCGGCCACACAAACCTAGTTTCTAGAATGTTTCCTTCACAAAGTGCTTTCTACACTATCCTATCTACTAAGTACCCCTAATGGGCCTTTATGCAACAAAGCCTTCTCTTCCCAAACCGTAGCTTGGCTCATGTGTGTGTGAAGCTAGACGGTCTAGGACTCTTCATAGATGCTCCTTATGTAGCCATGGCTAGACGCTCCCTTGTGAAGCTAGACGCTCCATTTGGAAGACTAGACGCTCCTTTGAGAGGCTAGACGCTCCTTTGTGAAGCTAGACGGTCTTAGTCTTTTGGCTTTCATAGTGTGGTGAGCTTGGGCCCTCTTCCATCAAGTAGCGCATATCACAGCCCACAATATCCAACACTTTGTGTGGAAGAACATAGTGTGCCGCTTTGGAATCCCAAAACGGTTGGTGTCTGATAATTGTACCCAGTTTGTGAGCCAACAGTTGGGCAAACTATGTACGAAGCTGGGAGTTAAGCAGGTGTTCACATCTGTCGAACACCCCCGGACAAACGAGCAGGTCGAGTCTGCCAACCGAGTTCTGCTTAGAGGTCTGAAGAGAAGGCTAGATAAAGCAAAAGGGACCTGGGCAAAAGAAGTTCCTAGAATTGTGTGGGCTTACCACACTACTCCCCAGTACATAACCAGAGAAACACCCTTTAGCTTGGTGTACGGTTCAGACGCGATGATTCCAGTAGAAATCCAGGAGAACTCGCCACGTTTCCAGAACTTTGTGGTCGAAGAGTCCAATGAAGATAGGAAGGTGAACTTTGATCTACTTGACGAAGTAAGGGAGGAAGTAAGGATCAAGGCTGAGGCCTTGAAGAAAAGGGTGGAGTACAAATACAGCTCCAAGCTGAGACCTCGGCAGTTTCAGGTCGCCGACCTGGTGATGCGAAAGGCCCACCCGTACCAGCTAGAGAACAAGTTGTCCCCCAAGTGGACTGGTCCTTTTAGAATGACAGAGGCCCTTGGGAATGGAGCGTACAGGCTCGAGACATTAGAAGGTGGGGTGATCCCTCGTACTTGGAACGCGACCAACCTTAAGTTTTATTTCAGTTAAGTTGTTTGCATTGTACACAGTTTTAGGGGACACTCTTTTTCCCTTACAAGAGTTTTTTAACGAGGTCACCCAATAAAATTTCAGTTATTCAGTTAAGAAACACGTTGTGCAGTGTAGTTAATGAACCTCTCCCTGAGATTGATACACCAAGATCGGGAATAGTATGGTTCCTTAGTGAGCCTCCCTCTTGTCTGAGCTCACCAAGGCTGAGAATAGTATGGTTCAACCGTTAGAAAACCTATCCCTTGACTTCATACAACAAGGTTGCGGTTAGTTATTAAGACCTGTCCCTTGACTTCATACAACAAGGATGAGGTCATTTGAGAATCGTTCACTTGGGTTAGAAACACCAAGGTTGAGAATAGTATGTGATCCTGCCGGCAACTCGAACGTGGAGGAATCGCTCCGTAGTACTCTCTGCCCTGTCTACGCGACTGCGTCTTTTGCAGAATCACCCTCAGAACCTTCTCTTGCTTCTCCGAACGTGACCTGTAAAACGCACAGACGGCGCCTCTAGCGGCCGTTTGCACTCCGACGATCAAGTTAGTCCACAGAACCACCAAAGAACTAGAAAACTAGTAATGTGTGTGTGAGAACTCTTGCACTCTGTTTTTCGTCTCTCTTTTTCTCTTCTCACTTCTCTCCCTGATTCCTCCTTTTATCTCTCTGTCTCTGCTTCTGGGCATAACAGAATTCTGTTATGCTTTTCTGGCATGTGTCAGAAACTTGTTACGCTTTTCAGAGACAGTGTGCCTGCAGAATCAGAGAGTGTGGGTGTCTGTGCGTGTCCGCGCGTCTCTGCGCTGGGCTGCGCCTGTCTGTACCCTTAATGGTACGGAGTGCACTTTTGTCTGGACCGCACCCCTCTCAGATGGTGACACGTGGAGGCCTGCAACTCACATCTAACCACACACGTGTCACTTACTGGAAGGGCTCTAGCGCTTCTCTTTGTGTGCCTAAGTCACGCCCTTGCAGAGTAACTTATGATATTTCTCTTATCTGGGTAAATCGCATACTCTTAGGAGAACGTCGGGTGTGGCTGGTCTAGGCACACTCACCAAACGTTGCTCCCTGCGTAGGCGACTTACCCTTCACGATGCCACGCACGTAATGGGTTGAGGGAATCACCAATCACTGACTGGCTTACTAGTTCCCTCAGGCCACTCTCGTGCATGATTCCCTGAGGTGTGCTCATGCGAGATCCATGCGTAACACTCTCGCTGGGAACCTCAGTCCCAGTTTAACTGCGTGTAACACGAGACCCCGATGACAATACACCCGATGACTGATCAATGTTTATTCGCTTCTCGCGCTCTGCCTCCGGGCGCGAGTCTGGGAACTGGTCTGCTGGTGGCCACTTGGCTACTGACCACCTATCACCACTCTGGGTGATCTATCCCCCGACCTCTCTGCCGCCTGATCTGTCGGTGGTAACTTGGTTACTGGCCACCGATCACCTCTCTTGGCGATCGTCCCCCCGACCTCTCTGCCACCTGGTCCACGTGTCACCCTTCGAGTGGTCCACGTGGTTCTCTGTTGCTGACGTCATCGACCACCGATGACCGATCGGATCAGTAGCATAAGGTTAATTCAGATGAATCAGAAGGAAGATTCTATGGCCAAATACATGCAGATAACCACAACAACTAATGCATCATAAATCACCAAGAGCAGATACCAAAGTAGGTAGAAAGCCCATGGGCATTGAATTCGTTCGCGATGAGTTTGGCGGTATCGAAGACTATTCCCAGTCCTGCCAAGGCTTTGCATACATCCCGGTCAGGCGGGGCGAGCTCGTCCAGAGCCAAGGGTTTCATGGTTACGGGTTTGTCTGTCCAGTACAGGGGAAAGCCCTCTAGGATGGTAGGATCGCGCTTGGTCGCGCGTACCTTGAAGAATTTCCCCTTCCATCCTTTGAACGAATTCTGGAAGAGCGTAAGGATGATGCGCCCGGCGATGCCAGAAAAGCTCATCCAAAGGCTCTTCCCTTGCTTCTTTACCTCGAAGAAGTGAAGAAAAACGTCCACAGAGGAGGGAACGCCTAGATAGCCGCAGAGAATTTGGAACCCTCTCACGAAAGCCTAACTGTTGGGATGGAGTTGGGCGGGAGCAGTGTTTATCTCTGTCAGTAGCTCTTTTTCGAAGGGAGTGAGGGGTAGACGCAGGCCCACCCTCTTGAGCACCATCTGATAGAGGAAGAAGAAAGGGCATCCCCCAGTATCCCGTGAGTCCGCACAAACTGGCATCCCAGGTCGCACCCGGCTTACCAGGACTTGGGAGTCTTGATTTTTGTGGAACGCATTGAAGTTATAGAGGGCAGGGTCCCCCTATGAGCCTCCACGTCCTCAACAGAGTTCAGGAGGGAACATTCGTCCAGAAGTTCGTCGGGGGCCCAGTCATATTCGCCCTTATAATGAGACTTGGGGAGCGGGGGAGGCGCGGTGATTTTAGTTTTCGCCATCAATGCCAATACTGAAGATCAAAAGAGAAAGAAAGGGTTCAGAGAAAAAGGGCTTTGGGAGAAGAAAGGGGAGAAATGGAAGAGCCCTAGGAGCGCCCTACCCACAAGAGAACGAAGGGAAACGAGAGGAACAACGAAACATACAAACAATATCCAGAGAAAGAATAACAACAGTCCCAGGCAGTTTCCTGTAATGCGACAAAAGTGAAGAGTTGTGAGTGCTCGGAACCATACCTTTGTTGTTGAAATGGAGGCAGTAGGAGAGCGCAGGAAGGGGAGAATCGCAATTGCAGAGAAAAAAGGTTTTGGAGGCGATGAATAGTGCGAAGTAGCAGAGTGAGCGAATGTAACAGTAGGGTGAGCGCGGGGTTTGGAGTAGCTTAAACGTTACATTTCGCAACTCAAGAGGTGCTAACTAAGGGCCTTAGGATCGGGCCACGCGTCAGAGGGTCGATTGCCCAGGGGAAACGCAAAGGTCTCTAAAGGAGGACCACGCGATGGGCCACGTGGCGCGCGATCAAGGGTAGCCCAAAAGGTGTTATCATGCCCATTTCAGGGAATGTCCAATCGGTCATTAAGGATACCCCTGTGGTTCAGAAAATGTCGCGTCAGTAATTCGAAAAATTGCTGAGTCAGCAGAGAATGACACGTCATCAGGAAGGCACGTGGATGGTGGGGGCAAGGCTTTAGTCTTTGCGCTGAAGACAAGTCTTCGGCTTAAGACTGGGGGGCTTGTGTACCGTCCCGTATCAGGGCGTTGACTAAGTCAAGGTCAAAGTCAACGACTGGAAAGTCAAAGTCAACTCAAGGTGACGCCCAGTTGTAGAGACGCCAAGAGGAAGCGTCGCCAAGACAGGACAAGGCGTCGCCAAGGCAAGGCGTCGCCTGGGTGGAGGCGTCGCCCAACCAGGGCGTAGCCAGATCAAACAGTGTAAAAGTAAGGCACTCACGGTGTGGTTCCCCGATACCCCTGGGTAGGAAAGACCATGGAGGGAGCGACGCCGTGGGTGCCTTATGACCCGATATCTCGGGAAAGTGATAAAGAGAAAAAAGAGGTGGCTTCAAGGCCATAGTGATGACCTCAGGGTAGGGCAGCCTGACTCGTGAAGTACCCCTGCGACCCCAGAGACGCTTTCGGGACAGATACGACCCAAGAGGAAGGTCACGCCCAGGGTAAGCGGGTGCAGGGTACGAGAGAAAGGAAGATACGCTCTCAAAGTAAGTGGCTAGATACTTGGGGGCATGAGTTCGCACCCAAAAAGTCACCCCTAGCGCAGTAGCACTCCCAAGCAGGAGGACTCACACGTAGAGACGTCCCCAGATGGGCAGAAACGCCCCCAGATGGGGTCATGGCGTCGTGAGGCTCTCCACGTGTACGACAGCCATGCCGGAATAGAAACACCCTCTAGTCAGGTGCCAGGTAATTAAAGATATTCAATACAGTTTCCCTTTCGAGCATTCAGGTACTATTATGGCTCCCGAGCGTTTCAACGTCTTAAATGCGCTACGTTTCGTAATTAAGCGCTTTAATGAGTGCGTTACGTTTGAGATTAAAAGCGCTTTAAGGCGCTTTAAATGCTGGGGCAGTTTAAATAGCGTTGGGAATGTCGGAAAAAGGGTTGGAACCTTTGGCAAATTTACGAGAAACTCTCTGGTTGCTTGCCCGTGCTTTAAGGTTACGTACAAGTGACTGGAGAATATTTTTGCCTGAAGGAGACAACACACATACATATACACAGTTCTTTTACCACCTTCAGAGTGCCACAGGCGGTGCTCAGATACGTGGGTGGACAGTTTTTTGGTGTTTCTTGCTGGCTTACTTGAGCGTCGGAGTGCACACGGCCGCTAGGGCGCCTCTTTGTCCCCTTTTTTGCAGGAATCCGCGGGCAACCAGCGGGAAGGAGACCCCAGCTGACGGTTGAGGTCGTGCACGAAGACGTCCTGGTCAACCGGACGGAACAGTTTCAATCAGTTAATAGACTAAGATTGTAAGAGAAATATTAAACATATCAAAACACAATTTTAACACACGAAATTGGTTTTCAAAGATATCGTAAGTGCTTTCAATCAATTAATAGCGAAAAAAACAAGTTGCAAACACTTAGTTAAGCAATACGCTTGTTTTCGACAGTTAAGATACTTTTAAACTATTATTATACAGAACATTCACTTTCTTATAGTTTCCTAGGTTGTAAAACCTCAGATTGTAAATGAGAGAAGTAATAAACATATCAAAACACAATTTTAACATATGAAATTGTTTTTCAAAGATATCACAAGTGTTTCAATCAATTAATAGACCTTAGATTGTAAAAGAAGTATTAAAACATATCAAAATACAATTTGAACACATGAAATGGTTTTTCAAAGGTATTATCACAAGTGTTTGAATCAAGTAATAGACCTTAGATTGTAAAAGAAGTATTAAACATATGAAAACACAATTTTAACACATGAAATTGTTTTTCAAAGATATTCATAAGTGTTTCAATCAGATAATAGACTAAGATTGTAAGAGAAATATTAAACATATCAAAACACAATTTTAACACACGAAATTGGTTTTCAAAGATATCGTAAGTGCTTTCAATCAATTAATAGCGAAAAGAACAAGTTGCAAACACTTAGTTAAGCAATACGCTTGTTTTCGACAGTTAAGATACTTTTAAACTATTATTATACAGAACATTCACTTTCTTATAGTTTCCTAGGTTGTAAAACCTCAGATTGTAAATGAGAGAAGTAATAAACATATCAAAACACAATTTTAACACATGAAATTGTTTTTCAAAGATATCACAAGTGTTTCAATCAATTAATAGACCTTAGATTGTAAAAGAAGTATTAAAACATATCAAAATACAATTTGAACACATGAAATGGTTTTTCAAAGGTATTATCACAAGTGTTTGAATCAAGTAATAGACCTTAGATTGTAAAAGAAGTATTAAACATATGAAAACACAATTTTAACACATGAAATTGTTTTTCAAAGATATTCATAAGTGTTTCAATCAGATAATAGACTAAGATTGTAAGAGAAATATTAAACATATCAAAACACAATTTTAACACACGAAATTGGTTTTCAAAGATATCGTAAGTGCTTTCAATCAATTAATAGCGAAAAGAACAAGTTGCAAACACTTAGTTAAGCAATACGCTTGTTTTCGACAGTTAAGATACTTTTAAACTATTATTATACAGAACATTCACTTTCTTATAGTTTCCTAGGTTGTAAAACCTCAGATTGTAAATGAGAGAAGTAATAAACATATCAAAACACAATTTTAACACATGAAATTGTTTTTCAAAGATATCACAAGTGTTTCAATCAATTAATAGACCTTAGATTGTAAAAGAAGTATTAAAACATATCAAAATACAATTTGAACACATGAAATGGTTTTTCAAAGGTATTATCACAAGTGTTTGAATCAAGTAATAGACCTTAGATTGTAAAAGAAGTACTAAACATATGAAAACACAATTTTAACACATGAAATTGTTTTTCAAAGATATTCATAAGTGTTTCAATCAGTTAATAGACTAAGATTGTAAGAGAAATATTAAACATATCAAAACACAATTTTAACACACGAAATTGGTTTTCAAAGATATCGTAAGTGCTTTCAATCAATTAATAGCGAAAAGAACAAGTTGCAAACACTTAGTTAAGCAATACGCTTGTTTTCGACAGTTAAGATACTTTTAAACTATTATTATACAGAACATTCACTTTCTTATAGTTTCCTAGGTTGTAAAACCTCAGATTGTAAATGAGAGAAGTAATAAACATATCAAAACACAATTTTAACACATGAAATTGTTTTTCAAAGATATCACAAGTGTTCCTCAGTGAGCCTCTTTCTTGCGTGGGAACGCCAAGGTTGAACAGCATGGTTCGACAGTTATATCCTCCCTAGCCCCATGGGCGAAGACGAGGTCAGTTGAGAACCGTTCACTTGAGTTAGAAACACCAAGGTTTGGAATAGTATGGTTCCTCAGTGAGCCTCCCTCTTGCGTGGGAACGCCAAGGTCAAACAGTATGGTTCACCAGTTAATTTCACTCTTGACCTCATGAAGCAAGGTCGAAGAACAATGTGGTTCACCAATGTTACTAACAAGGCAGACCCAATGACCTAAATAGGGCAGAGGCGAGATTAGCAGGGAGACCTTTCCCTTATCTTGCAAGAAGAAGATAAAAAACAGCAGGAGGAGTTTTCCTTATCCTCGTACGACAAAGATTAGGCCTGCTAAGGGTTTGTGCACGTGTCACTCGTGCCTTGAAGACAATAAAGGTCAAGAGAAGTTAAAGCAGATGAAGTTAAGCGTGCTACCTATGAGGCGAATCTATGTCAAAGACACTGTTAGTTGAAGTTAATGCAAGTAAAAATGATCAAGACAGAGAGATTAAAGAAATGACAGATGTTCATATATATATGTACAACGTACGAGTCATCAAGAAGATTAAATTACAAAGGAGGCTACCCTCTGGGCACGAGTTGCCCATCAACGATCCACTTCGACTCTGCGAAAGGGGAAAGATACACCTCATGATGCACGCAGGCAAACTGAGCCATGGCATCATGGAACCCCTCGTCATAGGCATCAGCGACGTCATTGTTGAGTTCCTCTTCTGTCTTCTTGAAGAGCTCGACCTTCTCAGCAAGCTCCCCCTCCACTTGGCCCAGTTGGACCTCACGCTGGATGGCCCTTTCCTCCAGCTTGACCATTTTTGCCTGCATATCCTCGACCTTCTCCTTGAGGTCGACCACCTCATTGCGGAGAGGTAAGATCTTCACCTCAAGTTGAAGGGCCTTTTGAGACTTCTAAAAAAGAAGCCTTTTGACCTCCTTCTCAGATTGGCGAAGGCTTGCCAGCTCCTGATAAATGGTCGTTTCGCGCTTGGGGAAAGCCCTGGCTTGAAGAGCTAGCTCTTCCCTCAGTTTCGCTGTCGGCTTGCAAGTCTTGTGCGTCTTGCGCCTTACTCAGAGCAAGGCTGGACGCGATGAGGAAGTCGCTGAGGCTTTGAGCCACACGGTCTTGGAGGAAGTTCCCACCCAAGCCCTCCACCACCTCTTTATCTTGAAAATGTCTAAGGGCTCGTTGGAGGATGGCGGGGAGCTCGACAACGGGAGGCGTTTGGTGATCTTTAGGGGCACTCTCCCCCCGCCTTCATGCATGATAAGGTTGCGAGGGGCGCTGGGAGGGTTGTCTCGGAAGGATGACGCATGGCCATCGAAAGCGGAGTGTGCTGGCGCCGCGACGTCACCCGCCTTGGCCTTTTAAAGACGAGACCCGTGTAGGTGTCCTCGTCCTCCGAGCCAGTGGCCACCACCACCACCCCTTTCTGCCTGTCGCCAACAGGGGTTGGTTCAGAGGAGTTGGGAGCAGAGGTAGTAAGAGGAAGAGGGTTTGCAGGGGAAGAAGTGCCCACACCAGCAACAGTGGCCCTCGCTTGGCAAGCAGCTCGACCAGTTTTTTCTTCTTCTCCGCGTTAAAAGTCATATCTGCATAGAAACAAGAAAGGATAAGAAACTAAACAAACATGCAAACAATCAATGTGAAGCAGAAATAAGAACTGTACCAATATAGCTCTTAAGAGTTTTGGCACAAAATTCAAGCTTGATCAGCTTGACGGTGTCAAACACCGCTTCCAAGCCAGAAAAGAGTTGGCACATCTTGCGATCGGGTGGGGTCTGGTCCTCGAGACTCCTAGGTTTTTTAAGACCGGGCTTCTCCACCCAATAGAGGGGGAATCCGTCTAGAAGGGAGGGGTCGTGGACGCTGCAGCTCACCTTGAAGAACTTCTTCTTGAAGCTCTTGTAGGATTGCTGAAAAAGAGTGAGGAGAACTCTCCCCACCACTCCATTGAAGCTAAGCCATAGCCTCTTGCCGGGATTCTTTGCCTCGAAGAAATATAGGAAGACATCCACGGAGGGTGTGTGGTCGAGGTGATTGCACAAAATGCTGAAGGCCCTTACGAAGGCCCAGCTATTGGGATGCAGCTGGGCATAGGCCACGTTGACCTCTGTGAGCAATGCGTGCTCGAACCCTGTAAGTGGCAGGCGAAGCTTGAGTCGCTTGAAGATGGTAGAAGACATGAAAAAGAAGGGGCCTCTAGCTAGGTTTGCGCGATCTTCAGCGCACACAGGTTCACCTTTCTCACAAGGCAGAACCGATACGTACGCGTCGTGCTCCCTCCCGAAGACACGACACTTCTCATCAGCTTCACCCTCCTTGTACGTTATGACGTCTTGGTCGGAGGTGTATTTGGAGGTTTCCGCTAAGAGGTCATTGGGGGCCCAATGGTAGAAGGCTTTGTAGTTAACAGAGGGTGGAAGGTTCGGTGTTGTTTTCGTTATGGCCATCTCAAGAAGGAAGCTAAAAAGAGAAGGAAGGGAAAAAAATGAGGGTTTAGAAGAAGACGATATCGCGACTTAGAAAACCCAGAAAAACAAAGACACAAAGCAAAAACAGAGGAAACGTAAAGTGCAGAAAAGATAAACAGTCCCAGAACAGTTATAGCATGTATGAGCAGTGGAGTCATAAAGTAAGAGCAAGAAACAAGTAAAGTTCATACCTTTGATCGAGTGGGGTTTGAAGTTCTGAGTTTTGAAAGAGGAAGAGAGAGCAACGAGAGGAATGCTTGGAAATGTTTTGCTTAAGTGAAAGTAATGAAACAATGAAGAAAGCGTAAGGGTTTAAAGGTTTGAACAATATACGAAGAAGCGCAAACTCCAACAAGTGATAGCCGTTGATCTTGCCACATGTACGTTAATTTAGAAAGTATGGTGAGACGTCACTTCGGTGTACTGTTCACATCCCGTTACCAGTGCCACGTAGGTTGCCTAGGGCGACCACTTAGTCTCTTCGCTGAAACAAGTTACAACTCGAGACTGGGGGGCTTGTGTACCGACCAGTCCTCGGCCATCGATTCCAGTGATTGACCTCAGACATCGCACATTGGTGCCTGATAGTAAAGATGGGCCATGTAAGGTGGGCCCCAGATACACATATCAGGGTGTTGGTTAGTGTTCGGAGATCGGTATAATGGACCTCGACATTGGAGATCGACATCCGACCTCGCTAGAAGAGGGAGAGATCGGACGTCGACGATATGAACAATTATATTGGGCCATGTAAGGTGGGTCCCAGAATTACACAGTTATTAGTTGAAAACATCAGATATGAGGGAAGCCTAAGTCATGAGGGATCCATGCAAATGGTGTGTATAGCGCATTCAGGCGCGACACGAGTAAATAATCCTTGGAGGCGCTAAGGCCCATTAGGGTTAGGGTTTCTGAAGGAAGTTGCATGCATGGCACGTGAATACTTAGGACACCCACAAACCAGATGGCCCTAGAGACTTGGTGCACAAGTTGGTACCCAGGCGGCCATTCTGTTAGTCGTTGCACTCCAGTTAAGAGAAGTTCCATGTGGCAGATTACGCTAAGATTATGTAATAGCCGCGCAGGGACATTCTCCACGGAACCCTAGATATGGGTAAGGGAACAAAGGTAAACCCTAGTTTCAACCTATATAAAGGGTGCTAAGAACCCTAGCAAGATAGACAATTTCTAGGACTGAAACTACTTTATACACTTAGTGTTTCTTTGCCCTTATACTGACTTGAGCGTCGGAGTGCAAACGACTGTCAAGGCGCCCTTTGTCCTTGCAGGTGAGAGATTCTTTGATCAAGGAAGTACGATTCTCAGGCGAAGATAGAAGGGCCAAAGGCTGCCGTTCGAGTCAACCAGCAAAGCGAGTCAACCGGCGAGAACAATAATATATTTTTCTAAAATACAAAATATTATTTATATAATTATATTTTTTAATGTCATTTTAAATTTTCCTACTAGTTTATTAGTTTTGAACTTAATTATTAAAAGATTATCATTTATTAATTAGTTTACTAAAATTATATAACTATAAAAATGACTTATAAGTAAGTCTAGATAATATTAAATATATTTTAATAAAACATTGCACACAAAAATTGAATGTTATTATCCTGAAAAAATTAATTCTAAATACTTTATATTTAAATATAAATACAAAATATTTCTATATATTATTAATTTATATTAATTTATATGATACTTAAGGTTTTGATATAGTAACATGGAAATCAATCAATATTTTAAATTTCATAGAAAGATTAGGTAACTTTCTAATACGGTCTTTATCTTTCTAATTAATTTTATACTTCATTATTTTTTATCTTTCATCTAATATTTTACATAAAAAATAAAATATAATAATCTTTCTTGGATTTTTAATTTTTTTTTAAAAATTATTGAAAAATTAAATTATTGGAATTCTCATTTATTTTATTTGAAAATGAGTGACAATAAATGAAATATAAAATTTGTATTTGTTTTTTTTTAAAGACCTCCTTTTCATTTTATAGAATATAACCTAACTTTTATCTCTAAAAGAAAATATTTATCTCATGTTAATGGCAGAGATAGACGTTATGTTGTAGCACCCTGAGAGAAGGTGCCCCTGAACATAATGTGTTTTTCCTTTTGAGTATGCTTTTCGTTGAGATGAGATTCTCGGGAGAGAAAGCTGTTATAAGAGGTAAGTTATAAAAGGGGCTCGAGACCCCAGGCTAAGGTACGTTTTTTCTAAGACTGAAACTGAATACTTCTTAAATTCTAGTAAGCCCTTTACTGACTTGATCGTCGGAGTGCAATCAACAGGTAGGGTCCCCTCTATTTCAACGGAGCTATGTTCCAGAACTACAAGAGATAGGACATATTTATAAAGAGACAGGTGGAGCTAGAGCTTGTTACCAGAGTCAACCGACAAGAACATTTGACGCCTACCGTGGGACCCAGTAAAACCTGATGTCATCCACAGTTGTGCCTGAGTTTTCAAACGTGATGAGGAACATATGGCAAGGTCCACTAGATCTGAGGGGAACGACGCCCCTACTCTACAACAACTCATGGAAACCGTGAAGGCTCTCTAGGAAGCCAATGAGCAGTACCAGCGAGAGGCCAGAGCTGAGTAGGAAAAGCTGACAGCAGATGTAGTGGCAGAAGCGATGGCAATCGCTAGAGTTGAGCAGGAAAAACTCATAGCAGAGGCTCGAGCTGAGCAGTTTCTCATGCTAGATTAGTTAATGGCAGAGATAGACGTTTCATGAACAAGCAGTGAAGAGTTGCGCAAGGCGAACGAGGAACTACACAAGAACTTACAACAACTTGGTGAACGCTCTATAAGGGAGCGAGGCCCAATTTCTCAGCTAAGAGCTCGTCCCAATATTATGGACGCTATCATACCAACTAACTACATAATGCCCAAGATTGTTTTTACGGGCGTAGAAGACCACAAGAACTATCTTACAACGTTCAACGCCCAGATGATCATCTCGGGAGGAACAAACGCCATACATTGCAAGATGTTCATGGGTACATTCACAGGCACAACGTTGCAGTGGTTTAGCGGCCTTCCTGATGGCCACATAATCTCTTTCAACCATTATTTTGAGCTGTTAAGGGAACAATGCATTGTTAACCATGCCCGACAACCGGTCTCCTTCGATCTTTTTGGCGTAAAGCAAAAACAAGGTGAGTGTTTGAAGAATTTTTTGAATAGGTTTAGGGCATTCACAGTGAAGCTCCAGACTCAGGACGAGGCCTTGATGGTCCACGCCTTTGGGTAGGGGATTATGGCAGGACCCTTCAATGACTCACTGATCAGAAATCCAGTAAGAACGTTTGAGGAGATACGACATCGAGCTATCGCTCACATTGGGGCAGAAGAAGCAGTATTTGTGAAGCGCGACAGCACATACCTAGGGTAAGCCAAGCCCCAAGAAGGTAGCCGAGCTCAACCTTTGAGGATCCACGAAGTTGCGGCCGAGAAGAGGTCAGACGCAAGGCGAGCACCCTACATAGCTAGGAAGAACCAGCCCAGGACGAAGACAAAGGAAGACATGCCATTTCAACCAAGGTTCTAGATGACTTACAAGGAACTGTTGAGCATATCAAGGATGGCGAATAAGTTGAGATTCCCCCTAAAATCTGACAGGAACTTGGGGCCACGAAAGGAGACCTTGTGTGAGTTCCACAAGGTGTTTGGGCATGACGTGGAACATTGTATAACTATGGGCTATCAGTTAGCAGGCCTGGTAAAGGATATGGATTCTTGAAGGAATATTTGGAAGGGAGCCAGGAGGGGTCGAAGGAAGAGAGTGCTTTAGCGGACCAAGGGCATGAGGTACTAGTCCATGGCGAGCTGAACACCATCTCGGGAGGATTCTCGGGAGGAGGATGCTCTGTCTCCAAGCGTAAGAAGTACACGAGAGAGGTGATGGTAGTAAAGGCGAGGAGGTCTGACCTGCCGGCAGATCCCGACCTCTGCTCTACAAGTGTGGACTTGGGAGACGTGGTCCCACATGAGGGTGATCTAGTAGTGATATCCATGGTCACCGTGGGAAGAAGGGTACACTGAGTTCTCATCGATCATGGGAGCGCAGCTGATGTGATGTTCTGGGTAACGTTTAATAACTTGCAATTGTCACCTGATCAGTTAAGACCCTATGATGGTTTGGTTTTGTCGGAGATCAGGTGGAGGTGCGGGGGCATGTGGAGCTAAGGACGACGTTCTCAGATGGTGCCTCATCTCGCACAATCAAGATCAGGTATTTAGTAGTTAATGTTGTCTCGGCCTATAATTTTGTTTTAGGAAGGCCCTCCTTGAACATGTTAGGCGCGGTGGCCTTGAGGCATATGAAGATGAGGTTAACCTCCCTTGATGAAGGGGTGATCGTCATCAAGTCTGACCAGAAGGCGAAAAGGAAGTGCTACGA
This sequence comes from Phaseolus vulgaris, assembly GCF_000499845.2. NCBI lineage: Eukaryota > Viridiplantae > Streptophyta > Magnoliopsida > Fabales > Fabaceae > Phaseolus > Phaseolus vulgaris. Next base: position 16,785,873 of record NC_023757.2, read on the forward strand.
GAATAGCGTGAAGAGAAGGAGTGGAGTGTGTTCGATCACTGCTCAGGCGTGAGAGACAGAGGTGATCACAAAAACTGAAGTCGCCAACAAGATGTGACTTGGACCTGCTGGCGAGGTTTAGGAAAAAGAAATTGAAGGTAAGAAGTTCAAACTTGGCACGTCACTAGGTCGAGAGTTACAAGACAAGATAACTGAAGTAATATCGAGGCATATGAATGCTTTTGCTTGGTCGTTCGCAGATATGCCTGGGATAAACCTAGATTTCTTGTGCCAAAGACTTACTATGGATGAGAAGGTCAAACCGATAATGCGGAAAATGAGGAAGTTTAATGAGGAGAGGCGTCAGATCATCAGGGAAGAGACGCAAAAGCTCTTGAAGGCTGGCCACATAAGGGAGATTCAATACCCTGAGTGGTTAGCAAACGTGGTATTGGTACAAAAGGCCAATGGGAAGTGGAGGATGTGCGTCGACTTTACAAACCTGAATAAGGTCTGTCCCAAGGATTCTTATTCGCTGCCTAGCATAGACTCCTTGGTGGACAACACTTCAGGTTGTTGATTGTTGAGTTTCCTAGACACATTCTCGGGGTACAACCAGATCCGCATGCACCCCCGAGATGAGAGCAAGACTACCTTCATGATCGAGCTCTCTAGCTACTGCTACAAGGTCATGCCTTTCGGCCTCAAGAATGTTGGTGCCACCTATCAAAGGTTGATGGATAGGATCCTCGCTCCAATGATTTGGTGAAATGTACAGACGTATGTGGATGACATGGTCGTCACCTCAAAAGAAAAGGATTAGCACGTTGCTAATTTGGAAGAGCTGCTCAGAACAATAGCCAAGTAAATTTAAAGCTGAACCCCGAGAAGTGTGTGTTTGGGGTGGAAGCAGGGAAGTTCCTTGGATTTCTGCTCATTGAACGGGGCATAAAAGTGGACCCGGACAAGTGTGCAACAATCATAAGGATGAAGAGCCCTGTCAGTGTGAAGGAAGTACAGTAGCTGACTGGGCGTATGACCGCCTTGTCCAGTTCTTATCAAATAGAGAAGCTAAGGGGTACCCTTATTTTCAATACCTAAAAAAGAACAACCGTTTCATATGGACTCATGAGTGTGAAGACGCATTCGTCAAGTTGAAGGAGTACCTGGCCAGCCCGCCTGTCCTTTATAAGCCGCTGCAAGGTACTCCCCTTCGTCTTTATTTCGCAGTCACCGATCGGGCAACCAGCTCGGTCATTGTGTAAGAGCAGGATAAGGTTCAAAGGCCTATTTACTTCGTGAGCAAGGTGTTGTAGGGTCGGAGGTATGGTATCAAGCTATTGAAAAGGCAACATTGACAATGGTATTTGCAGCTCGGCGACTCTGCCATTATTTCTAGAGTTTCACTGTAATAGTGATGACAGATTTGCCTATCCGCAAGGTCCTCCAAAAACCCAACATGGCAGGTTGAATGGTGCGTTGGGCAGTTGAGTTGTCTGAGTTTGACATGCAGTACGAACCCAGGGGCCTATTAAATGCTAGGTATATGCTGATTTCATGGCAGAACTATCATCTTAGGCTCCCCAGGCAGATGGTAATGACTTCTAGTGGGTCCTTTCGATGGATGGATCGTCTAACCAGCAAGGTAGCGGTGTTGAGGTCATTCTAGAGGGACCTGGTGGATTGTTGATCGAGCAGGCCCTAAGATTTGCATTCAAGGCCAACAACAATCAGGCTGCGTATGAAGCCCTGATAGTTGGAATGTTGTTGGCCAAGGAGTTGGGTGCTCAAAGCTTGTTGGTAAAGAGTGATTCGTTGCTGGTTATCGAGCAGGTCACAGGTGACTACCAGGCCAAAGACCCACAGTTGGCCTCGTACCTCAGGTATAATGCGTTTTTAAAAGAAGCTTTTTCCACGTTCGAGCTGGTGCATCTCCCGAGAGAGCAGAATGCTCGGACTGACCTATTGTCCAAGCTAGCGAGTTCGGGGAAGGGAAGTCGACAAAGGTCAATCATTCAGGAGACCTTGAAGTCGCCCAGGACTGTTGCGGAGGGAATAGTAGAGGTCAACCATGATGCAATCAAAACCATATTATACCCATCACTTGTGTGAGTGGGGATCACTGTACCCACATCATGGCAGAGCTCCATGAAGGCATTTGTGGAAGCCACGTGGGAGGAAGAGCTTTATCGCTGAAGGCAGTTCGAGCTGGGTATTATTGGCCAACTATGAAGGAGGATTGTATGAGATATGCACATCAATGCGAACAGTGTCAGAAGCATGCTTATTGGCATCATGCACCCCCTGAGGAGTTGCGGTCAATACACAGCCCTTGACCTTTCTATACTTGGGGAATAGACATCATAGGTCCTTTCCCTCTAGCAATTCATTAGATGAAGTACCTCGTTGTAGCTATTGAGTACTTCACCAAGTGGATAGGAGCTGAACCAGTTGCGTAGATAACTGCCCACAAGGTGTACCACTTTGTGTGGAGAAACATTGTCTGGGATCCCAAGCCACCTGGTATCCGATAATGGTACCCAGTTTGCAAGTCAGCAATTATGCACGCTATGCATGGTGCTCAGTATCAAACAAGTGTTTGCCTCTATGAAGCATCTTTAGACGAATGGTGATGTGAGTTGATTGATTCATTTTGGATTGATTCATTTAGGTGACACTTTCGATTTAAGATTGAGATTGTTAAGCAATTAAGAGTGAAAAGCCTAAGAAATATTCTCACTGGACATTAACTTAACAAGTGTGAAGTAGATGTGAAGGTTTATTTCCATAAGGCCAAAGGAAAAACACAATTAAATGTGAAGATGAATGCCAAAATTAGGTGTGCAGAATTTAAGCAAACACAAGGTCAGCAAGAATATGGACTGAATTGAAAACAAGGAAGCTAAAGAAAGAACAAGAAATATTTTGGAATTGAAATGGAAATGTAATGGAAAAGATGAGTGAAAGGAAACTTAGGAGATGGAATTTGAGATGATGAACACGCCACTTGGGTTGGTGATTTGTTCCAAGATAAGTGTGAATGCCGCCACTTGAGAGCTTTCAATTTCTCACAAGATAAGACAAATGTTTAGAGAGACAATGCTCACAAACTCTAACACAATTTTTGTATAGTAACTTTACTCTTCATTCAACATATGGATACATGAGGTATGCCTCCCTATTTGTAGATTTAGGAGCCTTGGAAAAGAAGAAAAGAGGGTAGAAGGGTAAAAGCCAAAGTGGTGCGATTTTAGGTCTTGACTTTGGTCAAAACCGCACCATCCTACACATTCTAGAATCTAGGTTTTCCTTTCTAGCCTAATGGACTTCTTATGGCCCATTCTTATGTCTTCACCTCCTCATTAGGCTATTTAAACCTACTCTTGCTTATTATACTATTTGGACCCCTCATGTGAGCCCAACTTATTTACAACATTTTTCTAAATATTTAAGAAGATTAGTAGGAAGAACTTTAGGTGCTCCGGTCTTTATCCATTTGTCCTACTGATGAGGTCTTTCCTTGATTGTTGAGATGACCCTTCATAGTTGGCATCCTTGGTCAGCTTCTTATGGATTTGGGTCGTATCATGCCCCCCAGGTTGGAGAGAATTCAAGCTCGAATTTAGAACGCTTGCAAATAACATATTGAGTTTGTACACAAAAAATATTTCGAAGTTTAGGATGTGAAACAAACTTATGTTCATGAAGCTTGGGGAGTTCACATGGGTGAATTCTAGATACAGGGCATGTTTGTAGAGAATGTTTAGGGAAGAGATGATGTACTTGTGAAAATCCTCTTAGAAGGGTAGAACCTTTGGGAGGTCTTTGAAGATCATCCCTAAACTTCTTTATCAAAGATGTCAAGTATTTAGAATTATTTGATAATGAAAAAGAAAAGGAAGAAAAACATCGTTGAGGTGAAAGGATGAGACCCTTTGTATCTTGTCCTTCTTTTTCTCTTTCATTGGCACTTTTGGTTTTTAATTGATTGTGGTCTTGATTTACCTTTTGTAACATTATGGTGCTCTTATTTGGACATTTGGCAGCTATGTGTCCAAAACTTAAACATTTAAAACATTTTGTGCTTGAAGTTTTGGTAGGTGACTTAGGGGTAGAAGTAGAAGGAGTGTGTTTAGAAACTTTGTGGTGAGAAGTGGTTTCATTTGAACAATTGGAAGGAGAAATTTGTGTAGAAATGTTGTTTGTATCCTTCCATGAAGATTTGTGTTGAACAAGATGCTTTGATGTCTCCAAATCCAAGAGGAAAGCTTGAAGACCTTGCTGCTGGGTGTGTGTGTGTTGTCTAGTTGTTTGAAACTTGTTAATTCACTCCTTAAGATGATCCAAGTTCATTTGAATCTTTAACCTTTTGAAAAGATGTGTTTTCTAAAAAGTTGTCAAAATATCAACAGGTTGTTTGAAACCTTAGTAGTTTTTGAAAAAGGTTGAAAGTTGTTTGACTTGGTTGACTTTGCTGTCAAACCAAATCAATCGATTGTTTCGACAAAACAATCGATTGTTTTCCCGAAAACCTTAACAAAATTTTGTTAAGCGGTTTTAATATGTTTTAAATGATCCTAACTAACTTGGCTCCTTTATTAAATGATTTTGACCACTTGGTTAGTCCATATAAAGGTGGTTTTACGCTCCTAATCTTGAAGAAAGAGAAAGAGTTTATCAAAATAGTTTTTCCAAGATTTGAAAAAGCTTTGGATCATTCTTAAGTGTGTGGAATAGGATTGGGTTGTAATTCTGAACTTTAAGCTTTGTAATACCCAGGTGTATTCTATTCCCTTCTTCATTGATTAATGTATTTCTGTAGTTGTGTTGCCAAGGAGTATTGTGTGTTCTTGAGGTGTTCAAGATCAACATTCTTGGTGTGGTTTGCCAAAGGTAGTGTGTTTCTTGAGGGGTTCAAGGTCACTACTTTGGTGTGTGCTGTGTGTAATCTGGTTTTGATTGCATAGTGGATTACCTAGTGGTTTCTGGGGACTGGATGTAGCTCTTGGTGTAAGAGTGAACCAGTATAAATCTGTTTGTGTGATTTTCTCTTTTCCTGATCTCTCTTATATCTGTTTTAAGTTGTTTTTATTAACAGTTGATAAAAACAACCGACTGTTTCGACAAAACAACCGATTGTTTTTCTGATATCATCTTAAAACAGTTTTGGGTATTTGTTTCCTTGATTCTTTTCTCTGTAATTCAGCATTGATTTTCATTATACCTTTAAAGTGTGCGAAAATCCCTCTTAAACAATTCACCCCCCTCTCGTTTAAGGCCATATATTCTAACAATTGGCATCAAGAGCTAAGTTCTTGAAAGTTATTCAAGTTTTCGATCCTAAATCTTTTCTATGGCTGAAAAACTACCTTTTGGGGAGGGTACCTCAATTAACAGGCCAACTCTATTTTGTAGACTGAATTATCAATTATGGAAGGTTAGAATGAAATTCTTTGTTGAATCTATAGATAGAAAAATCTGGAATGTTATTACAAATAGCTATCTCATGCCTATATCTAAAAATGTTTCTTCTGAAAGAGAACATCTTGATTGTGTAGCTATGAACATCATTGTATCTGCACTTGATTCTAATGAATTGCTCAAGGTTTCAAAATGTAGTTCTGCCAAAGAAATGTGGAATACCCTTGAAGAGTATCACAAGTGTTCCTGCCGGTTGACCGGGATCGTCTTTGCGCGTGGCTTGTCCTCGCGAGCTAGGGCACCTTCGTCCTGCTCCGTTTGTGAGTACCTGAAAGAAGTGAACAAAGGGGCGCCCTCGCGGCCGTTTGCACTCCGACGATCAAGTCAGCTAGCGAGAAACACCAAAGTGACTGAAACTGTATGATAATCTCAATGACTGAAACTGTGTGGCTAAAACTGTGTTGCCCTAATTGCCTTGTGCTCGCAGCTGGGTGTGCCGTCAAGAACAACTAGGGTCTAATGTTCTGAGTAACTTTATGAGAACTAGATTAAAGCTTGTAAACTATGAAAAACGTACCTTACTAGGGTTCTTCGTGCCCTTTATATAGGTGAAAACTAGAGTTTACCTTTGTGTTGCTGCTATTATCTAGGGTTCCTTGGAGAAGGTCCTTGCGCCGCTATCCTTAGGATCTTAGCGTATCTGGCCCATGGGCTTCCCTTATCTAGAGTGCAATGAATCACCTTGCGGCCACTTGGGCTCTAACTTAGGTACTGTATTTCTCGCGCCATCATACTATTTGAGTGCCCTAATTAATCACGTGTCATGCATGCAGCCTTCCTTGGAGGTCTTTAATGAGCACGTGGGCATTGTCACGTGCCCCCTTTGACTTGATCTTTTACTCTGTGCAGAGGGTCCCACAGCGCCGCCACCCAACTTAGGGTTATTCCATCGTGTGGGCCCTCTTCTCTGCGAAATGCTTCTGTCACGCGGGTTGATTCTTCGGGCGATGTCCTTCTCCTGGCGATGACTCATCTTGGCGATGACCGATTACGTTGACTTCTGGACCAACTACTTTTCTTTTGTCGACGTCATCACACCTGATGACCTGGTCGGTACACAAGCCCCCCAGTCTTGAGCTGATAACTTGTTTTCAGCAAAAAGACTAAGGCCTCGCCCTACTGCCCCCGCGGCATTCTGATGATGTGTCGCCTCCTGACCGATTGAAGTGACATTCTCTGCGTCGCCGGCGCAGCGTACCCTCAAGGACTCTGACGATGTGATATTCTCTGAGCGAGAAAAGTGACACTTCAGTTCGCACCTTAACTTCGTGACACGTGGCCCAGTCGTAGGACGTTTGCTTTAATTGTAGCGCTCGGATCTTTGGAAACCCTGTACCTTAACTCACTGTCTTTACCTCTTTTGTATCTTTCTTGCACTATTCATCTTTTTCTCAAGAACTTCCCCTGTGTTCTTTCTTTGCCTTCTTCTTCCCCTACTCTACTGCTGAGCCCTTCCTCTTTGGTCTTTAGCTCCTTCACCGATAGCACGTTCTAAAATGCCTGCCAACCTTGCTTCTTCCAGAGCGGCTCATAAAGATCTTTACCCTTGGGCTTCGAGTGAACTCCTTGACGAGTATTCTTGCTTACTTTCTACTAGGGCCCTGAGGGAACACGTGGGGGAAGCGTGTTCCTATAATCGTCGTGCCTTCGCAAAGAGGCACGATGATGACATCGTCGTGCTCCCTTGTTCCATAGGGGAGTCGGTGTGCGGGGATGAACGATCCAATAATGGGGTCCCCTTTTTCTATTTTTACCAAGTAGTCTTTAAGTGCGTCGGCGTACGCCTTCCCTTTTCCAGGTTCGAGAGGGAGCTGTTAACGGAGATGAACACCGCCCCAGCCCAACTGTATCCTAACAGTTGAGCCTTCGTGAAGGCCTTTGACATCCTGTTTGGCTTTCTTGGATGGGCACCCTCCGTAGATATTTTCCTTCACTTCTTCGAGGTGAAGAGGCAGAGAAACAATCTATGGGTAACTCTTAGCAACATTCCTGGCAGGATTCTTTTGACCCCTTTCCAACAAACCTTCAGAGAGTGGAAAGGTAGATTCTTCAAGGTGTGTTGTTCCAGCCTTGTGCCTTCTGCTCTAGACGGTTTTCCTTTGTAGTGGACAAAGGACGCTCGAGCCTTGAAAGCTAAGCCTCTCAAGAAGCTATCCCCAAGGGATCAGGAGGCTTGCAAGATCCTGGCGGGTGCTGGAGGTCTCGACGCGGCTGCCTTGATAAGTTTAGAGTATAATGCCGAGCTCTTGGGGAAGTACATATGTGTGTGAGGCTTTCCTTATGACTCTCCTTCTTTCTGTTCTTGCTGGATTTTTGTACGATTTTGCTCGGAAATGCCTTGTTTCACGTCTGTCTCTTACTGTATTTTACTCCATTTTTTTTTACGTAGGTTCGAAGATAAACAATCATCAGAGAGCGTTGCTGACTCAGGCTTTGAGGTTCGGAGACAGGGCTTCTTCGTCGTATTGCTCAAACTCTGGGGGCCACTGATGAGTGATATGTTCTTGCTTCCTGTGCAGACATTAGGATGTGTGTAGGACTATATTTTCATCTTGCACCTGTTATAAACTCCGTCTGTAACCTTAACGTTGACTTTACATTTTTCATTACGTTGAATGTTGTTCGACTTATACTTGCATGCTAAAGTTCTTTGCCATGCCGCGCGCGTTACTCCCGATATCCCCTTCGTTATGCTCGGTGTGAATTCCTTAGATAGCATTTGCTTGTTTCCTTATTTCTTAAATATCTTACTCATGGCCCTGCCCGACCTTCGTTTTTGTGAGGGATGCCTGCTCGTTTGAGCTTTCTCACTTGAACCTTTGGCGTTTTCGCCCCGAGCTTATCCCGAGCTTATTGGGATAGTTGGCGATGTGCTGCTTGTAGCGACGTCAGATCGCCTGGTCTTTTATCTGGCGGCGATCGCACACATGGCAGACCGCCCCCTACACGACCGACGATCATACGCAGTTCTTGATTATGTCATCGCCTTTGATGACTCGACTGATATGCAAGCTGCAATTCTTCTGGCGAGGAGGATAAGTTAAACCCCGGCGATCTACGTGGCTTCGCGCGCTAATGCCCATACTGGTAACTGATTTGACACTTTACCAACCCCCCCATCAACTGACACGTGGACTCATCGATGGTCATTATCTTGTGTCGTTTGCGCTTCTCGTAACATTCGAAACTCTAAAAATTCTCGCGCCACTACACTGTTTCATTATCTTTCTTCTTCACTTTCAAACTTTCTATACGCTCTGGTGAACGCTTTGACTCCCCAATCATCGTTTCTCCGCGCGCTCCTTCGATCATCAAAAGGTGACCTTTTTATTACTCTCGCTAGTGCTTACCGCATTTGAATCGGCTTGCATCATCTATTAACTGCTTGGAGCATACGTTGTGGGCTGCTTGTTTCCTGTCTTGCATTTTCCTGCGTTTTAGGTTTTCCTTTTCCTCTTTGCGACCTCCTTTGTTCATGCTGTTTTCCTTTTCCGTCTTTCAATCGAGTCCTTCTGTTTATCAACCCTCTATTTTTCCCTTTTTCATTTTCTTGTCGTCTTCCCTGCAGTTTCTCGATAGCTCGTGCGGGGGCCACACCAAACAACCCTGCCCTCTCTCGAAACCCTCCTCCAAAGTCACGTAAACAACCTTCTTCAGGAAACCCCTCCACATCTCGCAACCCACCTAGAGATCCCGCTGTCCTTTCAAACCGGGCTCAGAGGCCTGCGCCCTCTCAACCTAACCAACTGCAATCAACCTCCCCACAAGCCAATGCCACTGTACGCCCCATTCCTGACTATAAACTGTTGTACCCATGGGCTCCTCCAGCCTTGTTGAATGAGACTTCCTCGATTAATACTGAGGCCGCCATTCACCGTTTGAGAGATAAGACCCATCTTACCTTTCATAAGGAGCATGACGACAAGGTTGCCATTCATCCTTGTCCTCCTGGGGAACCTGTCTGTACTGACAATGATGGCAACGACGACCACCCTTTCTGCTTCATCTATGCAACTGTATTCAAGAAGGTTAGGCTCAGGTTCCCTTTCACTCGTTTCGAGAGGGAGCTCCTAACCGAGCTTGATATTGCCCCTGCCCAGCTGCACCCCAACGGCTGGGCGTTCATCAGAGCATACCAAATTGTCTGTGCCCACCTAGGCCATCCAGCCTCCGTAGATGTGTTCTTATTTCTGTTCGAGGCTAAAAACCCAGGGGATCGCCTGTGGGTAAGCCTCAATGGAATTGCTGGGAGGTCCATCCTCTCAATCTTCCAGCAATCTTATAAGGACTGGAAGGGTAAGTTTGTCCATGTTTGCTGCAATGATCGGGATCCTGCGCTTCTTGATGGGTTCCCCTTGTACTGGGTTAACAAGGGAAAGAAAGATTCTAAGGATCATTTTCGGAAAGCTAGGAGTCCAGAGAAGATGGGGGAGCTTGACAGAGACTTGTGCAACTTCTAGAAAGAAGTTGCCTCCACCAATACCACCTTGTCCACCACCTCAATCATCAAGTTCGAATTCTATGTTGATCAACTAGTCTTTTACATAGGTCTGCCCTTCTACTCTATTTGGATCTCTCTTCCTGTGCCAAGTCCACTTTGCCCTTTATCAAACTTATTTGCATTACACTGTCCCCTGTTTATTCTTGGCTGCTTGGTCCCTGTATTACCGATTACCTGAAACTGGATTGATTTGTAAACATTGATCTCTTTGTGCAGATACCATGCTGGGAAAAGATCAGATGGCCAGGCTACGCTCCTTAGCCAAGCGTCATAATCTCGCAGCAGGTTCTCAGACTATCCCGAATTCTATCGCAGAAGCTGCCGTTGCTCGGGGCGAGCTCCCTTCCATGGGCTCACCTTCCCTCGTCGCCCCTCCTGCCCCTGTGAGAAAGAAACTGCCACCAAAGAGGGCCGAGAGGAAGATTCCCACAGTGGTGTCGAACGATGGGGAGGACGAGAGTACTGAAGATGGGCTTGTCTGTAAAAGGAACAGGGCGACCACCACCGAGCCGCCAACAATCGAAAGTGCTGGCCCAGATTACGCGGAGAATCCCCCCAATGCCTCCACACCCTTTGAGAGCGCTGGGGATACTCTGCCGTCAAATACTTCAGTTGCCGGAGGCATTCCAAACCAGGCTGTGGATGTCCAATCGTCCCCCCAACCTGTAGTGGAGCCAAACGTATCGCCGCCACATCCCGACGCTTCCTTGGTCGTTCACTCCTATGAGGGTGGTGGCGAGAACCAACCCTCAACCCCTCTCCCAATTTCTGCTCTTCCAGCCCCTGTTGAGGAGGTTTTGAAAGCCCACGCCGCTTACCTCAGTGCTATGACCACTGAGTGTGTAGAGAAGCGCCTTTACAAGATGATGGGCGAGGCTCTAAAGGACTCCTTAAATCAGTATGAATCCGAAGCCGGTGATGCGAAGGACCAAGTCCAACAACTTAAGCGTGACCTTACGATGCAGGGATTGGAATTTTCGCGGTTAGAGAATGCTCTAAAGGACAAGCTGCGGAACAAACGCAAAAATGGCGCTGAGCTACACAAAAAGCTCAACGATAAACTCTTAGAGGTCGCTGAACTCGAAAGCAGGCTCGTGCCTCAGCAGGAACAAATAGCGGTCATGGAGGAGGCACTTGAGGCGAAAAAGGCCTACGTGAATGAGCTCGAATCCAAGTCGATTGAGAGGGAGGACCTATTGGGCAAGATCGAAGCCGAGAAAGACCAAAAGGCCAAGGAACTGAGCGAGAAAGATAAGGAGCTGAACGAGTCTGCAACAAAGCTTGCCCAGGCGCTTGAGGAGAATGAAAAACTGAAGAAACAAATTGAAGAACTCGACCTTAGTGCTGCAAACGTCCTGACTTCCGGGTTTGGCGCGGCCTTGGAGCAATTCCCTTGCGCTTATCCCGACTTGGACCTCTCTCAGTTCTCGATTTGCCATGAAGTGGTAGACGGCAAAATTGTACCCTCAGATTAACATTCCCATTTGCCGTTAAAACACCCTGAAAGACTTATATATTCGCCCTTGGTTTATGTGTAACGAATCTATTTGCAACGACTTTCTCTTTATTCAAAACTGCTTTAATATACGCGCATGACCTCGCCTTTATCTGTCGCGTAATCATCTGATATGATATAACCGACTGACTTTTGCTTTAAAGAAATCGACTTAGCGCCAATGGGCAATAGGCGTGGGTCAGTCTTAGTATCTGAAATCTAGCTCGCCTGATCTGCCAAGTGACATGCGCACTTCTATGTCATCCCCTCAAACTCTACTAACTTAGTTCTCGCCGTGTACTTCTTCTTTCGAGCTTCAATCACAAAGCCGTGGGCTTCTTTGGATGCTATTTTCCTTTTTATCTGCTAAGGCGTCCTCTGGGGAGCGGCCTCATACCTTGAGCTATCAATTCTGCTCATTCTGGGAGGAGAGCTGCCTTTAACAGACCCCCCTCTGCCTTCCCTGAGCCTTTAATCTGAAACAATTTGATCTGAGTAGTGAGGTGTCTTTTACGAACCTACCTCAGCCACCCTGTGACTTCTTCCACCCTGATAACTTATCCGTTGTGCGATCACCTGATAACTTGGTTGGTTTTTACTCAACCCAATTAACTTAGCACAAACTGATGCTTAATTTCCTGGAAATCAACTTATCTTGAACAAACGGTTAGTCTATAGCAATAACATTTGACACGAAATTACTTATTGAGCAGTAGGCGGGAGTCATTTTTAGCATCTGAAATCTCGCTTGCCTGATCTGCCAAGTGACATGTGTATTTCTAGGTCATCGCCTAAAACTTTGTTGGCCTGATTCTGTACTGAGGACTTTCGAACTTGCCTAAATTTGCTTAAGCAAAGAGGTCTTGTATTCTGTTCTGGCCTGCACTCGCTCTAGGCGAGGAGAATTTATCTCATAACTATTTAACTGACCTCGGCTTCGCTCGAGGGCGAGGAGGATTTATCTGATATCTGACCTCAGTTTCGCTCGAGGGCGAGGAGGATTTAACTGATAACTATTAACTGACCTCAACTTCGCTCGAGGGCGAGGAGGATTTTCTCTGGTTCCTCAACTTGCCCAGGGGCTACCTTTTCCCTGAATGCACTAAGGACTTTTAATCTCATCTTGCCTGAACTCACTCGAGGGTGAGGAGGACTTTCTCTGGTGCCTCAACTTGCCCAGGGGCTACCTTTTCCCTGGATGCACTGAGGACTTTTTAATCTCATCTTGCCTGAACTCACTCGAGGGTGAGGAGGACTTTCTCTGGTACCGGGGCTAGCTATTCATACTTGAGGAGGGGGCGTCCCGAAGGAATCCCTTAACCCCTGCTCAAGGACTAGGCGCCCGGATTTTAACTCATACTGGTCATACCTGTCATCTTGCTTTAAACTCTCGCTTATACTCGATCTGTTCTCGCTTGCGCTCGTTCTAGGCGAGTAGTACCTTTAATCTGTTCTCGCCTATACTCGTTCTAGGCGAGTAGGACTTTTTATTCTGTTCTCGCCTGTACTCGTTCTAGGCGAGTAGGACTTAAAACTTAATTTTCACCTCCGATTGCCAGGTGGCGATGAGGGTTTAAAACTTAACTTGTGCCTTTGATCGCCAACTAACGATGAGGACTTGGAACTTAACTTGTGCCTCCGATCGCCAACTGACGATGAGGACTTGAAAATTTTTTAACTTTCACATTTGCACTAAACTATGTAGAGGCGACAAGGGCTCTCTTCAAAAACTTAAAAAGATAAGCGTACATTTAAATAACTCTGGGAACTTTGATAAACTTCGAAAACTTTTTATTAGGTGGCCTCATTAAAAAACCCTTTTCGGGGAAAAAGAGTGCCCCCTTGAAAATGTTTTAACTGTAATAAAACTTGAGATGGGTGGCGTTCCAAGTGCGGGGAATCGCCCCTCCTTCCAATGTCTCTAGGCGGTAAGCGCCGTTTCCGAGCGCTTCGGTTATTCTGAATGGTCCCGTCCACTTGGGCGACAACTTATTCTGCATCTTGTATTGGTGGGCCTTCCTCATTACCAGGTCGCCGTCTCTGAATCGCCTTGACTTCATCCGGGAGGGTTACTTACGTTCCACTCTTCTTTTTACTGCTTCGGCTTTTACCCTCGCCTCCTCCCGGACTTCGTCCAGCAAATCCAAATTCATTCTCCTTTCGGCGTTCGAGTCTTCTGCTACAGAGTTCTGGAATCTTGGCGAGCTTTCCTGGATTTCGACTGGGATCATGGCGTCGCACCCGTATACCAAGCTAAACGGGGTTTCGTATGTTCCCGATTGTTCGGTAGCATGATATGCCCACACTATGCGAGGGACTTCCTCCGCCCAAGACCCCTTGGCTTTCTCCAACCTCCTCTTCAGTCCTCTGAGCAAAACCCGATTGGCCGACTCCACTTGTCCATTCGTTTGTGGGTGCTCGACAGAAGCAAACACCTATTGCGTCCCAATATCCTCACACAGTTTCTTCAATAAGTGACTCGCGAATTGGGTGCCATTATCTGATACCAAACGCTTTGGTACACCAAAACGACACACGATGTTCTTCCACACGAAATTCTGAATCTTGTGTGCGGTAATCTGGGCTACTGGTTCCGCTTCAATCCATTTCGTGAAGTACTCGATTGCCACGACCAAGTACTTCATTTGCCTGATCGCCAATGGAAAGGGCCCCAGAATATCGATTCCCCACGTATGAAATGGCCAGGGGCTATAGATCGACTTTAGCTCTTCTGGGGGCGCCTTGTGCCAATCAGCATGTTGTTGACATTGTTTGCAACGTTATGCGTATTCCTTGCAATCTTCCCTCAAGGTTGGCCAATAATAGCCCGCGCGGAGAGTTCTTGTTGCCAGGGCTCGACCTCCGATGTGGCTTCTGCAGATTCCCTCGTGGAGTTCAGTCATAATTCTTACGCACTTCTCTCCATGCACACATACTAATAGGGGGTGTGTAAATCCGAACCTGTATAGCTCCCCATCGATCAAGGTGAACTTGTTGGAGCTCTTCTTTATCTTTCAGGCCTCTGTTGGATCTACTGGGAGGACGCCGTCTGCTATGTACCGCTGGTATGGCGTTATCCATGTATCTGGTTGGTAAACGGTGCAAACTCGCGTTGTCTTCGCTTCCTCCACTGGGTGCGCCCTAACTCTCGGCGCTCTCAAGGTTTCCTGAGTTAATGATCGATGACCCCTTGCTATCTCTTCCGTTGACTTGCAAACTTGAAGAACCTGGGGATCTGCTGCGAAAGCCCGAGGTGTCTTTAGAGTTTCTTGTATAACAGTCCTCTGCCTGCCCCCCTTGCCCGAACTGGCGAGCTTGGCAAGCAAGTCAGCTCGGGCATTCTGCTCCCTTGGCACGTGCACCACTTCGAACAAGGCGAAAGAACTTCTTAGCTCCTGCACATACTCTAGGTAGGCCGCCATTTGCGGATCCTTGGCCTGGAATTCGCTGGTTACCTGCCCGGTGATCAGCAAAGAGTCGCTCTTGGCCATCAATGCCTTCGCCCCCATTTCCTTTGCTAATAGAATACCGGCAATCAATGCTTCGTATTCCGCCTGATTATTGCTGGCTTTGAAGGAGAATCTCAGGGATTGTTCTATTAATACGCCGTTGGGTCCTTCCAGAATGACTCCAGCCCCACTACCCAGCTGGTTGGACGATCCATCAACCGAGAGTATCCACTGATCGTTGTTTCCGGCACTACGCGTTGTTTCAGCGGACAGCTCGACCACAAAGTCGGCGAAGATTTGCCCCTTGATCGGTCCTCGGGGTTCATACCTGATGTCGAACTCGGACAACTCCACTGCCCATTTCACCATCCTCCCGGCCACATCTGGTTTCTTTAGGACCTTTTGGATGGGCAAGTCAGTCATCACCCATATCGCGAAACTCTGGAAGTAATGTCGCAGCCTCCTCGCCGAAAACACGACCGCCAGGGCCGCCTTCTCCAAGGCTTGGTATCTCACCTCTGGACCTTGTAACACTTTACTGACAAAGTAGATAGGTTTCTGAGTTTGATCTTGCTCCTGGGCGAGCACTACACTCAACGCCCTTTCGGTGATGGCGAAGTATAACTTGAGGGGCGCTCCTACTTGAGGTTTGCACAGAACCGGCGGGCTCGCCAAGTACTCCTTGAGCTTTACGAAAGCCTCTTCACACTCTCTCGTCCAGACAAACCTGTTATTCCTCTTCAAACACTGGAAATACGGGTGGCTCCTTTCCCCACTGGTAGATACGAATCGTGACAGAGCGGCCATCCGACCTGTAAGCTGTTGTACCTCCTTGACAGTAGCAGGGCTTCTCATCGCCAGGATGGCAGCACACTTGTCAGGGTTCGCTTCGATTCCTCTTTCATTTAAGAGGAAACCCAGAAACTTCCCCGCTTCCACGCCGAAAATGCACTTCTCGGGGTTTAGCTTCAGCCTGTACTTGGCTATTGTAGCGAATAATTCTTCTAGATCGGCGGCATGCCGATTCTTTTCCGGGGATGTCACGACCATGACGTCGACATAAGCTTAGACGTTCCTCCCTAGCATGGGCGCGAGCACTTTATCCATTAGCCTTTGATACGTAGCTCCCGCGTTCTTCAGCCCAAAAGGCATCACCTTGTAACAATAGCATGACCTTTCTGTCATGAAGGCAGTTTTTTCCTCGTCCATGGGGTGCATCTTTATCTGGTTGTACCCCGAGAAGGCATCCAGGAAGCTTAACAGTTTGCACCCTGCTGCATTGTCTACCAAGGCGTCTATGCTGGGCAAAGGGTAGGAATCCTTTGGGCACGCCTTGTTTAGATCTGTGAAATCGACGCACATTCGCCATCTCCCGTTGCTCTTCTTTACCAACACAACATTAGCAAGCCATTCTGGATACTGCACTTCCTTGATGTGACATGCGGATAGGAGTTTCTGTGTTTCCTCCCTAATCGCCTGTCTTCTTTCTTCATTGAACTTCCTCCTTCTTTGACGGACCAGCTTGACTTGGGGGTCCATTGCCAACCGATGGGACAAGAGGTCGGGATCAATCCCCGGCATATCTGAGGCGGACCATGCAAACGCATCCAGATGTCTACTTATTACCTTGGCGATTTGATCCCGCGTTTCGTCGTCTAGGGCTTTTCCCAGCTTGAATGTCTTTCCGCCGATCTCCTTTGTGAGCCACTCCTTGACCGGCTGGGGCCTCCTCTCACTGGCGATGATCGCCTTTGCGATTCCTGACTCCCTGGTGGCCTCCAGGCGGTCGCCTTCTTCCTCTATCTCTGCGATGCTCGCCGCATCTGGCATCGCCGCATCTCCCCCAGTGATTACTTGGAGCGTTGTGCCTACTCGCCAGTCCTCCTGGCCGGGACCTGCACCAGGGGGTGGCGTTGTGCTTACATGGTACACTGATCGCCTATTTTTGAGGCTGTTTTCATAGCATTTCTTTGCCTCCTTTTGATCGGAGCGGATGGTGATGACCACCCCTTCCTTTGAAGGTAGTTTAACCTTCATATGCCTAGTGGAGGGCACAACTCCTATTCTGTTGAGCGTTGGCTTTCCTAGCAGGACGTTGTATGCCGAGGGGGCATTCACAACCAGGTATCTGATCTTCTCTGTTCGCGACACCGCCCCGTCTGTGAATGTCGTTCTTAACTCGATGTACCCTTTGACCTCCAGTTGGTCACCAACAAAGCTGTATAGGCAGCCCCCATACGGCCTCAGATGGTCTGGGGACAACTGTAACTTTTCGAACGTTGGCCAGAACATCACATCTGCCGAGCTCCCTTGATCCACCAGTGCTCGATGAACCATCCTTCCCGCCGTGATAAGTGAGATCACGATGGGATCGTTGTCGTGGGGCACGACATCCCTGAGGTCTTCTTTAGTGAACGTGATGTCCACATCGGGCGAATGATCCTCAAAAGCCTCCACTGACATTACGGACCTAGCATACTTCTTGTGTTGCGATGTCGTACATCCGCCGCCCGAGAACCCACCCGCTATGGTGTGGACCTCGCCGTGGATGGGCACCTCGTGCTGCTGTCCCTCGCCGCTCGCCGGTTGTGGAACCGACGACTGTCCTGCCTGCTTCTCCACCAAGTAGTCCTTCAGGAAACCATTCTTCACGAGTTCGTCTAATTGGTGACCCAACGCTAAACAATTGTTAATACGATGTCAAAATGCTTCGTGGAACTCGCACCACAATTCCTTGTGGGGTCCCAGCATTCTGTCGGACTTCTCAGGTGGCCTCAGCCTGTCGGCTATGTTAGGCACCGCTATCAGATCTTTGAGTTCCATTACGAAGTTGTGTCTCGGTGGCCTGTTCCCTTCTCTTCTCCCCTCTGCTCGACCCCGAGGCTGGGTCCTCCTTGGCTCGTAGGCGCGCTTCCTGTCCAAATGTTTCCTCTCCGTGGCGGCTTGGTGAACCCTAACGGGTTGTGTTCGTATCTGTGCCTTGGGCCGCGCGGGCGGCTTGGTGCACTTCTCGTACGCCTCATCTTCTAAGGCAATGTGCTCTACTTCTCGTTGCCTTATTTCAACGAAAGTTTTTGGGCGACTGCAGTTGAGCATTTTACTAAAAGATCCGGGCCGTACCCCCTTCCTGAATGCATACACGATCATGGGTTCTTCCGAGGTGCCTACTTTCACCACTTGTGCCCCAAAACGGCTTATGTATTCCTTCAAGGTTTCGCCTTGGAACTGCTTGACGTCGAAGAGATCATATGAGACTGGGGCAGGAGTTCTGTTGGCTAGATACTGCTCCCTGAATAGTTGTGAGACTTGGGCGAAGGACGTGACGTGGCCCTCTGGGAGGCTGATGAACCAATCCATAGCCATCTCCATCAAGGTGCTCATGAAAAGCTTGCACCTCACGGCGTCTGAACCGCCTACCAGCAACATCTGTGTGTGGAACGCTGTGAGGTGTGCCTCGGGATCCTCTACCCCCGTGAAGGTCGCTTTGGGTCCCGTGAACGTGTTGGGGATCGCTGTCTCCAAAATTGCCTGTGAAAACGGTGTTGTGAATTCCCTGGGTGGGGATGCAGCCTCAGGCTCGTCTCTGCCACGCCATCCACGACGTAGTTCTTCTTTGGCGTGGTGGAGCTCGTCGTTTCTTGCTTGAGAAGCTGCCAGATCCGCCTGCATGCGCTCCTGCTCCAGCTTCGAGGCTGCCATTGCGTCCTGCATGCGCTCCTGCTCCACCTTTGAGGCTGCCACTGCGTCCTGCAGCCCTTGCACCATACCCATGAGTTGTTGTAAGGTCATCTCTTCGCTCCTGGCGCGTACTAGTCGGGTGGTCATGGCTCTCTAGAGATCCTCTCGATTTATTTGGGTTTTGAAAACTGGAATTGAAAACTTGTGTGGTGGAACCGATGTTTATATCGGCCCCACGGTGGGCGCCAGATGTTCCTGCCGGTTGACTGGGATCGTCTTTGCGCGTGGCTTGTCCTCGCGAGCTAGGGCACCTTCGTCCTGCTCCGTCTGTGAGTACCTGAAAGAAGTGAACAAAGGGGCGCCCTCGCGGCCGTTTGCACTCCGACGATCAAGTCAGCTAGCGAGAAACACCAAAGTGACTGAAACTGTATGATAATCTCAATGACTGAAACTGTGTGGCTAAAACTGTGTTGCCCTAATTGCTTGTGCTCATAGCTGGGTGCGCCGTCAAGAACAACTAGGGTCTAATGTCCTGAGTAACTTTATGAGAACTAGATTAAAGCTTGTAAACTGTGAAAAACGTACCTTACTAGGGTTCTTCGTGCCCTTTATATAGGTGAAAACTAGGGTTTACCTTTGTGTTGCTGCTATTATCTAGGGTTCCTTGGAGAAGGTCCTTGCGCCGCTATCCTTAGGATCTTAGCGTATCTGGCCCATGGGATTCCCTTATCTAGAGTGCAATGAATCACCTTGCGGCCACTTGGTCTCTAACTTAGGTACTGTATTTCTCGCGCCATCATACTATTTGAGTGCCCTAATTAATCACGTGTCATGCATGCAGCCTTCCTTGGAGGTCTTTAATGAGCACGTGGGCATTGTCACGTGCCCCCTTTGACTTGATCGTTTACTCTGTGTGGAGGGTCCCACAACACCGCCACCCAACTTAGGGTTATTCCATCGTGTGGGCCCTCTTCTCTGTGAAATGCTTCTGTCACGCGGGTTGATTCTTCGAACGATGTCCTTCTCCTGGCGATGACTCATCTTGCCGATGACCGATTACGTTGACTTCTGGACCAACTACTTTTCTTTTGTCGACGTCATCACACCTGATGACCTGGTCGGTACAACAAGAATCCAAGGAGTGCCTTCATGGACAAAGAAGAATCTTCTTCTGAATCTTTCTCTTCAGAATCCAGAAAGGAGGTTTGTCTTATGACAAAAGAAGAATCTGGATCAAGTCAAGCTGCTGGAAACAAAAACTGTCAAGACTCAAGTGATGAGAGTGAAGAGGAAACATTTAGCTTGCTGTTTAAGAAATTTAGCAAGTTCCTAAAGAAGAGAAACAATAAAAGTGACTCATCCAACAGGTATGATAGCAAGAAACCTACTGAGTTTAATACTAACAAATATACATGCTTTGGATGTGGTGAACAGAGTCATATTAAAACTGAATGTCCCAACAAAGAGAGGAAAAACTTCAAGAAGCATGAGAAGAAAGGAAAATCAAAAAGAGTTTAGAATGATGACTCGTCAAGCTCCTATTCAAGTGATGAAGAAGAAGCAAATTTATGTAAAATGACAAGACAGGAAAGTGACACAAGCAGTGTAAGTTCAAGATCTTCCATTAATGTTGAAAATTATAGCTAACTTCTTGAGGCCTTCAATGAGACTTATGAAGAAGCTAATAGGTTGGCCCTTTTGAACAATCGGTTGAAAGGTTTAAACAACTGGTTGGAAAATCGAGTCAAGACTTTGGAAGAAGAGTTGAACCATTCAAAAACAGATTTTGAAAGTTTGGAAATGATTTACAAAAACTCTTCTTGCAAGTGTGATTCTAGCTTTTGTGAAAATTTTGAATCTCTTCAAAAGAAGGTTCACTATCTTTTAAAAACCATGGACAAGTTTTCCAAAGGCCAATCCAATCTTGAAACTGTTCTTGCTTCTCAAAAATGTGTTTTTGGCAAGGCTGGGTTGGGGTTTAATCCAAACAATAAGAATAAATCTGTTTCAAAACCCTTTTCAAGTTTCTTTGAAAAACAACCTGTTGTTTTATCGAAACAACCGGTTGAAATTTGTCATTACTGCATGAAAAAGGGCCACACTATTAGATTCTGCAGAGTAAGAAGGTTTTCTGTTCCTAAAGGTATTTTGAAATGGGTTCCTAAGGTTCCTACTAACATCATTTGACCCAAATTCATAAGGGGACCAAATCTTGCTTCTTAATCTTTTGTTGTAGGTATCCTTGGCAGCGAAGAATTACTTTTGGACTTGAAGAGTGACTGCTAAAGGGAAAACCATCAAAAACAAAGTTTGTATCTGTGCTTGTACTTTCAATTGTATATGTCTTGCAAGGTTCTTTGAATGTCAATAGACATCCTTGGCACATGCATAGTGTTGATCAAAAGAGAAACTTCAAAGAGAGTATGTGTGTTTTCATTTCTTAATTTATGTAAATGTGCCTTGTGAACATATGAACATCTCAAAGTCTTCTTTTTGAGTGAATCTATTGGGGTTTTCTGTGCAAAGGTATGAACAAATTGCATACTGCATTTTCATCAATTTAAAAGATAATTTATGGTTATGAAAATGTTCTTTTTTTGCTGTCACAGTAAAACAACCGATTGTTTTTTCGAAACAACCGATTGTTTTTTTGAAACAACCGATTGTTTTTTCGAAACAACCGATTGTTTTTTCGAAACAACCGATTGTTTTTCCTCTGGCACCTCTGTGTAATGCTGCCAAGTTTGCTTATGCATGATTAAACCATTCCTCTTTTTCAAATCTTGCTTTTGGACAAATATACATTGAATGTGCCTCAGAATTTGATAATAAAAGATTATATCCACTTGTTTTCTTGAAAGCTCTATATCATTTTCTATTCTTGAAATGTCAACATTGTTTGTACTGCGGGTCTACTATATTATCATTCTGATTTTTGCTTTGTACAACCCTTCTCATTGTCTATTTGTGAGAGCAAATAGGGGGAGCTGTTTATGCTTGATTTGGTTGTATAAGATAGCATTAAAAACTATTGCATTATGTTGTTGCTTCTCTGCACTTGAAAGCATTTGATTACTTCAAATTTTCTAGTTTTTTCTGCTAAAGTTGTATATGCAAAAAACTAGTTTGTGTGTGTCTTGTTATCTTGGTGCTATACTTGCTTTGTATATGCATCAATTCTGTGTTACAGAACCTTTCAAGTACAGGTGCTATGATGAAGAATGATCAAAGTGATGCTTATGGTTCAAGAGCATATACACCTTACTCATATTCTTGACAAGTTAAAATTCATGACCTATGTAAAGAAACTTCAAGAATAAAGAGTCTGATCTGGTGTTGTTGATGGCTTATAACTGTGGAGGAGTCTGTACATGTGGTGTTTGATGAAATCATTCGTAGTGATCAGGGTTTTACAAAGGTTTATGCAGAAGAAGATGAGTAGAACATCACCTTGGAGAAGTTGGAATCCTGTCCTAATTATGCTATTTAAACCTACTCTTGCTTATTTTACTATTTGGGCCCCTCATATGAGCCCAACTTATTTACAACATTTTTCTAAATATTTAAAAAGACTAGTAGGAAGAACTTTAGGTGCTCCGGTCCTTGTCCATTCCTCCTATTGATGAGGTCTTCCCTTGATTGTTGAGATGACCCTTCATAGTTGGCATCCTTGGTCATCTTCTTGTGGATTTGGGTCGTATCAAATGGTCAGGTCGAGTCTGTCAATAGAGTCTTGCTTAGAGGATTGAAGAGGAGGTTGGAGAAAGGCAAGAGGACCTGGCTAGAAGAGGTGCCTCAAATTTTTTGGGCCTATCACACCACTCCTCAATCCACCACCAAGGAAACGCCCTGCAGTTTGGTATATGGGCCAGACGCCATGATACCCGTAAAGATGCAAGAAAGCTCACCTCGGTTCCAGAAGTTCGTGATAGAGGAATCTAATGAAGGAAGAAAGGTGTGTTGAAGATAGGAAGCTTTGATGTGTCAAATCCAAATGAAGCCTTAAGTTGTGTGATGTTTTAGGTTTAGGTTTGGTTTGGGGTTTAGAATCTTTGTAAAGATCAATTTTGAATCTCAGACAAAGCTCATTTCAATCAGTTTTAAAGATTAAAGTGTTTTTCCATGCAAAGGGAAAAACAACCGATTAAAGTTTCGAAATAATCTGTTGTTTGCAACTTAGCTGGCAAAGAAGGTTTTGAAACTGTTTTATAACTGACAAGAGCATTCAACCGGTTAAATCGTGGTTTTAACCGATTAAATGTATGTCCTTGTAACAGCTTTTTGAAAATCTGTTTTAACTGACTTGGTTGTTTAGATTTGCTTTAACGTTAGCATTTCAAGTATTATAAATATGTTTTTGATTCAAACGTTTAAAGATTGATGAAACAAAATCTTTTGATACTCTGAGTTGAGATTGATTTGAGAGATTACAAAACTGTTTGTGAAAAGGTTTCTACCAAGTTTGTAGCAAGATTCCTTTGTGCTTTGCTATCTTTCAAAGAACTGATCTATAGGGTGCTGGTATATTGTGTTTTAACAGGTGTTTTCTAATCCTGTTCAAGTTCTTGTAATTGTTCATATAACATTCTGTATAACTGTGTAAAATCCTGTAAAGTCAATGTGATTCTGGCTTGAGGTGGTTGTTGTGTGCAAAGAGGGTGAGTAGGCTTTGTGGGATTCAAAGTCACCTCTTTGTGT
Organism: Phaseolus vulgaris; assembly: GCF_000499845.2. NCBI lineage: Eukaryota > Viridiplantae > Streptophyta > Magnoliopsida > Fabales > Fabaceae > Phaseolus > Phaseolus vulgaris. Next base: position 16,809,154 of record NC_023757.2, read on the forward strand.
GTGGTGTTTGTGTATTCTGTGATTGGTTACATAGTGAAAACTCAGTGGTTTGACTGAGGACTGGATGTAGCTCTGTGATAGAGTGAACCAGTATAATCTCTGTATGTAATTCTCTCTATCCCTTCTCTCTATATCTGTTTGTATTTTCTGCTATCATAAACAACCGGTTAAATCGCTATTTTAACCAATTAAAATTCTGCTTCTGTTTCTGTTTGGTAATTTGATTAGCTTTCTGAATTGCTTTTCTGGGTTGATTGAAAAAGTTTTATTCTAAGCCAAGTATTTGTGAAAATAGTTTGAAAACAATTCACCCCCCTCTTGTAGCCATCAAACTTAACAAGGTGAACCTGGATCTGCTAGATGAGTTGTGCAAATAAGCTCTTATCAGGTTTGAATCTTTAAAGAGAAGGGTTGAGTTGAAGCCTCGGCAGTTCCGGGTTGCCGACTTGGTGATGCGAAAGGCTCACCCCTATCAGCTAGAGGATAAGTTGTCTCCAAAGTGGACCGACCCATTTCGTGTGGTGGAGGTGCTCGGGAACAGAGCCTACAGGCTTGAAACCCTCGAAGAGGAAGCTATACCCCGAACATGGAATATGGGGAAACTTAAATTTTATTTCAGTTAAGATGTTTTGCTGATGTTTTCTTTATGAACAATGTGGTAATTAAGGGGACACTCTTTTTCCCTTTCGAGGGTTTTTTAACGAGGTCACCGAATGGAAATTTGTTATAGAAAGATGATGCATTAGAATTATTTGTTTGTTAGCGCACGATAAGACAACTTGTCGATGATATTATCTGAGTAAGCGTCATGTGTGAAACTGGTTATGTAGTGTCCGGTAAGACTGTTAGAATGTATGGCTTTAAACTAGAGGGGGGGGGGTGAATGGTTTAAAGAGGGTTTTCACAAACTTTTCAAGATAGAATGAAATTCTTTGCAAGAAACCAGATTGAGGAATTTAGTTTGCCAAGGACAAAGCTCTAAACAAAAAAGCAACAGAAAAACAATCGGTTGTTTCGCAGAAACAATCGGTTTTTTCGCAGAAACAATCGGTTGTTTATACCAGTAATAGTAACAGGAACTGAAATTGAAGAGTTTAAGGAAGAGAGAAATGCACAAACAGTTTATACTGGTTCACTCTTAACCCAAGAGCTACATCCAGTTTCCCAGAAACCACTGGGGAATCCACTAGGTAATCAAATCCAGATTACATACACACACCACCAAAGAAGTGACCTTGATCCCCTCAAGACACATACTTACTTTGGCTCAGCACGTACACCACCAAGAATGTTGATCTTGACAACCTCAAGAGCACACAACCCTTCTTGGCTTTACAACACCAGAATGTACACAAATCACAGAACGAATTACACTGTTACAGAATCAACTAAAATCAATACAGAGTAATCCTATTCCACTTCTCTCTTGAATAACCAAAGCTCAAAGTGAAAGTTCAAATGCTTGAAAACACTTTGAAAAAATCAAATCTGTTTTTCTTTCTTGATATTTGTTATAAAACATTAACAAACTATTTATAGTATTCAAATCTTGGTCACAACATTTAAAGTAGGAGCGTATTCAGTTATGAAATCAATTAAAGCTCTTTTAACAAACAAAATTGTTTTTGTAAGGATTCCAAACAAACAATCGGTTGAAATAGCGAATCAATCGGTTGTTTGGGTTTGACAGCAAGTCAACCATCCAAAACAGTTTTCAAAATTTTTCAAAAACACCTAAGTATAAAACAATCGATTGTTTCGACAAAACAACAGGTTGCTTTTTACTTAGTTTGAAAAACACTTTAAACTTAAAAGATTTGAAAGCACTTAAGCTTTAGATTCAACAAAGAGTGGATTATAAATATAATCTACCCCAGATCCTATTCTAAAGCACTTCCAGCCTTCCATCAAACACAAAGGATTTGGATTCTTCAAAGCTTGAACACACTTGATTCAACAAAGACGACCTTGGCTCAGTAAGATTCTGAGCTGAGGCGCTCTGAAGTTTAATCAGCCATAACTAAGATTGCTTGGCTTAAGTTAGATAAGACGACCTGTCTCGGTAAGCTTATCCGCGCAGGTGCCCTAAGTATGCACTGTAAGGTAAGACGACCTTGTCTATGTAAGACTCTAAGTTCAGGCGCTCTAAAGTTTTATTTTCCATAACTAAGATTGTTTGGTTTAAGTCAGGTAAGACGACTTGTCTCGGTAAGATATCCGAGTAGGCGCCCTGAGTATCCACCATAAGGTAGCACGATCTTTCCTCAATAAGATTCTGAGTCCAGATACCCATAATCACTATTAGTTGTAACTAAGATCGTTTGGCTAAACGCAAATAAGACGACCTTACTCGGTTAGAATAACGGGGTAGGTGTTTAGAGGAAGATTCTCCATCTATGAGCAGGTAATACGACCCACCTCAGTGTTGGAGAAACCACCCGAGCTCGGGTGTTCTACAGATGAAGGCTGAGATTAAACCCGTGGAGTAGTAATGCACTATGAAGGTGAAAGTTTAAGAGTTGACGTGGGATGTAAGCCGATACCCGAGTAAGATGCTCTAAACAAAGGTAATGTTACTTGGTGTGTAAGCCAATGCTTAAGTTAGATGTTATAAGCCCGGATAATTGTCTACTTGGTGAATAAGTCAACACTCAAGGTAGATGTTCCAAGCGAAGATGATTGTTTAGGAATCAACTGGAGGCGTAAGCCAACGCTCGAGTCAAATGTGTCATGATTGTAAACAAGTCATCCTTAACATAGGGAGAAGAGATCAAATGCGAATCTCTGAGTAAGAAAGTCCCTGTTTAACAAGATCAAAGTAGGTGTTCCTTATTTAGGTAGCTGAAGAGCACTCAGGCAAATCAAGAGGTTCTTTGTAGCCCGAGAGTATGGATCATCCCAAGGTTAGATTTCCAAAGAATTGTGAATTTTTGTGCTTGATGGAAGTTTTAAGTTTGTTGTCCTTTAAGCTTAATTGGATTAACATAAGTATGAATTGGTATGTTTTCGTTAAGCATGAATAACACTAGTTGAAGTTTGTCAAAGATAAAAGGCTAAATAGGCAGAAGAAATGCTACAGTATGCATGCATAAGAATACTTAATAAGTTAGCATTGTTCAGAGTACTGCAAAATGTGGTAAGTTGTACAAGAATACTACTTTTCCACAAATTGGTCGTTGACCATGGTTTTTCTCGGGCCAAGTTCAGAAAGTCCATGTTGGATGAAAACCTGAAGCTTGTTCTACAGCCGCCTCAAATCCCATAAGGAAATCCCGGGTGGCATCCTGCTTGCAAGCTTCAACTTTCTTGGTGAACTCTTCATTCGGGTTGGACAACTCCTCCTTAAGCTTTGCAGCTTCGGCCAAGAGTCTTCGTCAAGGCAGCTAGGTGTTGTTCCATTTCTTGTTGAGAAGTCTTGGAAAGTTGGAGCTCCTTCTACAGCCTTTCTACCTCTTTGTGCAACCTGGAAGTCTTTTGAGTTCATGCATCCTCTGCTGCCATCCTCTCTTTCAGCCTTGTAGTAGCCAAGCAGCTGGTTGCAAGGGCTTGGCTAAACTGTCTCATGGCTTCACGAAACAAGTGGTTTTCATCGTGGGCCATGAGCTTCTTTGATGTGAGTTGATTTTAGATTGATTCATTTAGATGACACTTTAGATTTAAGATTGAGATTGTTAAACAATTAAGAGTGAAAAGCCTAATGAAAATTCCCACTGGACATTAACTTAACAAATGTTAAGTAGATGTGAAGGTTCATTTCCATAAGGCCAAAGGAAAAACACAATTAATGGTGAAGATGAATGCCAAAAATAGGTGCAGAATTTAAACAAACACAAGGTGAGCAATACATGGACCAAATTGAATTCAAAGAGCAAAACAAGAACAAGACATATTTTGGAATTGAAATTGAAATGGAAATGGAATGGAAAAAGATGAGTGAAAGGAAACTTAGGAGATGAGCTTGAGAAGGTGAAACACGCCAATTGGATTGGTGATTTGCTCCAAGATAAGTATGAATGGCGCCACTTGAGAGCTTTCAATTTCTCACAAGATCAGACAAAGGTTTAGGGAGATAATGCTCACACATTCTAACACAATGTCTGTATAGTAACTTTACTCTTCATTCATAGGTCCCCTATTTATAGGTGAAGGAGACTCAGATAACAAGCTAAAGGGGTAGGATGGGAAAAGGGAAAAAATGGGCAGCCTTAGGGTTTGACTAAGTCAAACCCGCATCCTAGGCTTGTCCTTCTAGAAACTAGGTCAAAATGTCTTCCGAAAGGGCTAGGAACAAGCTAAAATGCTACCCACACCCCCTATTATGCTAATGGTGCCTTATTCTAGCCTATCTTTACTATTTGGACCCCTAAAGTGAGCCCAATTTATTTACAACATTTTCTAATCATTAAGAAGACTAGTAGGAAGAACTTTAGATGCTCTGGTCTATGTCCAATTCTCTCTCCGGTGAGGTCTCCACTTTGTGATGACTTCTCTTTGTGTAAATTAACATCCTTGGGTATCTTCTTGTTGACTTGATTTGCATCATTCTTCCTCTCTTCCTCTCTTCGCACTCCTAGACATCTACCATGTTCAGAGGGGTAGTTTGGCCTCCAGATGGAACAACATGGTAGAAAGGAGCTCGTCCAACTGAAAATGAGTGCTCGGTGGTGGTTGCTAAGATCTTCCTTTTCCTCGTGAAAACCAGCCCTGAGGTAGTTTCTTCTTTATCAGTACTGGCCTGGGCAGTTAGGAGAGCTTTCATCTTTGGGTCCTTAGGCGCGTTAGAAGCCGCCTTCATCCTTTTGGCCATCTCCTGGTAGAAAGGAGCTCGTCCAACTGAAAATGAGTGCTCGGTGGTGGTTGCTAAGATATTCCTTTTCCTCGTGAAAACCAACCCTGAGGTAGTTTCTTCTTTATCAGTACTGGCCTGGGCAGTTAGGAGAGCTTTCATCTTTGGGTCCTTAGGCGCGTTAGAAGCCGCCTTCATCCTTTTGGCCATCTCCTGGTAGAAAGGAGCTCGTCCAACTGAAAATGAGTGGTCGGTGGTGGTTGCTAAGATCTTCCTTTTCCTCGTGAAAACCAGCCCTGAGGTAGTTTCTTCTTTATCAGTACTGGCCTGGGCAGTTAGGAGAGCTTTCATCTTTGGGTCCTTAGGCGCGTTAGAAGCCGCCTTCATCCTTTTGGCCATCTCCTCTAGCTCCTTCCTGTTAAATTGAGATAGCATGCTCCCTACAAAGAAAGGAGAATAAATGGTTAGCACTGATAGAAAAGTTTGTCTCATAAGGGCAGGGAGTGAGAAGTACCAGTATAAATCTTTAAGCGTTTGGGTGAGAAGTTTTTAGCTACCAAGGTTTTTCTACCAAATTTAGAATCTAAATAATTGGTAATTAGAACCTTGTTAGCTAATTAGATACCAATTTAGAAACTATTTATCAATAATACAAACTAATTTAGAGACCAATAATTTTTTTAGTATCTAAAATAGTCTCTAATTTAGTCACTATAACAACTAATTATTTTTTGTCTGTAAACTTGATTTTTTTGAATGATTTTTTTAGTGACATTTGCAAACTAATATAAAAACTTGAAATATCCTTCTTAAGAAAACCCTTAAAAAATAAAGAATTTGAAAAACACTGAAATAATTAACTTCATATTACAACAAAGAATATTGTAAAAAAAATAAAGGTATCAATAGAGTAACAAATGCCCCTTAAAAGAATTATAACATAAAAACTTATAACATTTGTAATAGAATTATAACATAAAATTTATAGCACTTATAACTTGTTGAATAATATTTTGAGCAATAATATTTCTTTAAATGTATTTGTAATTAAAAAAAAAGAGTAGAATACTTGCCTTTTTAAAATTGTTTAAGAAAAGTTATTATGGTTAATGATTATGATAATTGAGTATAATTAATTATAATGGTTATTATGTACTTCACCTAACGCAATTTTTTTTTTGAAACCAGATAACTAATTATCCTTGTATCTAATCATTTAGGGATCGTGGTGAAAACCAGATTTAGGGATCAATTATTAAGTTTTTGAAGTTAGAAAAACAATTTTCAACTCCTATTTATTCAAAATTATTTTAAAAACCGATTAAGATTTTACTTTGTAACATTTTTAAATATATATATATATATATATATATATATATACACACACACACACACGAAGTGTGGATATTTATGAGTTGTATAAGTTGGTGTCAGCTGTTGAAAAGTAAAGTTAAATAAATGGCCAAACAGTGTGATGTAATGTGTAGTTTGTCATATATAGATTCGTACATATCTCTTCTTATATTTGCTTCCCTACACCTTTAATTGAAAAATTAGTGAAGTAGTTTAATATCTGATTTATTAGAATCATAAAATTAATATCTGATTTGTTAAAATTATAAAATTAATTTTGAATTACATCGTGGATCAGTTTAATTTTGGAAATTATTTTCTAATTTGGTTTAGCTTCTATGCAGTTTAATTCATATCCCAGACACTGTTTTGAAAACTTATATAATTTTTTTATTTATCACTTTTTATTTATTTATTTTTTCCTGCATCTATTTTGTTAAGAAAAAGAGAGAGTATATATTAGTGTTGATTTTCAATTTAGTTTTGGTCCATAAAAGAATAATTAAGTAATTATAACAGTTTAGTTTAATTTTTTTATATAAAAATAATTAAATTTTATATTATTGATTTAGTTTTGTCTTCAAAACTAATAAAATAACAGTCCTAGTTCTTGCTACTATATAAGCTCATCCATACGACTCTTTGTATTGACAACTGCATCTTGGTAACGTAGCACTTATCATCGAAATGGATTTTCCTATTTCTTTTTTCATTTCTTTTTTTTTATCGGTAATAAAAAATAAAAAATATGAATTACTTTAGGAATTTAACCTTATACATGAAACACAACCTTTAACTTCTCTCTCTTAGTTAAATTCGGAAAAAAATCACCTAAAAAAATCACTCATACAGCTTAAAAAATATATCATGAAATTATCCCCATGCAAACCAAATGATCAAGGCACCAATCAGAGAATGAGAAATGCGCAGAATGTGACTTGGATGTAATCCAAGACCAAGCCTTTTGTTGAACCAAAGCAAACACTTCCAATACATCTATTACACCCCCTTTAAAAATTACATTGTTTCTATGCTTCCAAATCTCGTTGACAACTGCAATCCAAATCACTCTCCAAACCTCATTTATCGAAGCAGGCGCATTACACATCCTAAACTAGGATAAATTTAGCAATGGATCGTTATGGGACGCACTCTGCACGCCCAACCATACACAACATTGGTTCCACAATACCCAAGAAAATTTGCACTCAAAGAACAGATGGGTACTAGTCTCCTCCACCACCCCACAAAGACTACACATACAACTTTTAACCGTGATCCCGCGCTTTTCCAAGTTAGCCTTAGTGACTAACTTATTTACCAACACCCTCCAAGCGGTAACTTGTGCAACTTTACTCTTCCATAGCTTCTTAAACACCGTATCGTTCTCCCCTTGACTACCCCCCTTTAGACGGAGATACCCAGATTTAACTGTATACCCTAACTCCTCCCTTCCTTCCACACCCATCTATCCTTCTTTTCCAAGTCAACACTTACACCTTGGACTTCCTGAAGAAGTAGACACACTAAATGCTTTTCCCATTCAAAAAGATTCCTTCTCCAAACGAAATTCCAATCCCAAATTCTGCTGTTCCAAGCCCCAAATTCTACCACCGTAGAAGCTTTTGATAAACTCAGGGAAAACAACCTCGGGAAAACACTCTTCAACGCCCCACTACCCACCCAATTATCTTCCCAAAACAAAACGTCCTTCCCAATACCCACCTTTCATTTGATGGCTTTTTCGAAATTCCCACCCCAACCTTCCAAACTCCAGACCTCTCTCAAATATTTCCACCACAAACATTACTTACTATCTTTACTTCCCTCTCTCAGGCTTCTCCAACCCCTGTACTTGGAATCAATTACCTCCTTCCACAGACCACCCTTATCCGACTCCAGACACCAAATCCATTTGTCGAGTAACGCCAAGTTGAAAGTCCTTAAGTCAATGATGTCAAGACCACCATCCACACGAGCTTTACACACATTTTTCCAAGAAACCCAAGCAACCTTTCTACCATCAGAACCCCACCATCACAAGAAATTCCTTTGAATTCTCACTATCTCATTTATCACCGCAATAGGCATTTTGAATAGAGATAGATAGAACAATGGAATAGAAGAAAGATTCGATTTAATCAAGCAAATCCTCCCTGCCAAACAAGAATCTACCTTTCCACCTACTTAATATTCTCTTCAATATATCTACCACCCCAGCCCAAAACGCCATTCTCTTATGACACTCTCATACTAACAAACCCAAATATACAAAAGGAATTATCATCACTTCACAATTAAGAATTGTCGCAAACCGTTGAATCATTATCTGCTCTACCCCTAAACCGCCTATCTTGCTCTTCATAAAGTTCACCTTAAGCCTGGAAGAGAGTTCAAAACAATTCAAGGCCACCTTTATACGAAAACACTTTTAACATTTGCTGCACAAAAGAAAATAGTATCAGCAGCGTATTGCAACATGTTTACCTTCACTTTCTCTCTACCAATCTCCAAGCTATCAATCAACTTCTTCTCAATCGCCATCTTGGACACTCCCGCCAAGCCTTCCGTCATAATAAGAAATAGAAAAGGAGCTAATGGGTCGCCTTGTCGAAGTCCTTTCTTTGGAAAGAACTCCTTAGTCGGGCTACCGTTTATAAGAATTGAAACCGAGACTGACTCTAAACATCCCTTTATCCAACGAGCCCATTTGCTGCAAAAACCAACCCTTTCTAACATATAATAAATGAACTCCCATCTCACAGAATCGTATGACTTTTCAAAATCAACTTTGAAGATGACACAAATTGTCTTCCTTCTCTTCATCTCTTAGCAGTCAAATTAAATGTGATTCTAGCGTAGACTTGTCTAACACTAGAGATATGATAGTATAATTGTGGTCAGATGACCCCAAGTCGTCTCCCAACGAATCCAATAGTGATTCAGTTAACCGAATTCAAAACCTATTTGCAAGCAATGAAAAGTTAGTAATAACAATAATAATAATAAAAAGGGGGTTAAGATAGTTATGCCGGAAATATAAAAGAGATTTGAAACAACAAATAAAAAGCAGTTGATCCCAAGTTCTTCCACCATTGAATTCTTAACAGGTTCTCTAAAGATTAATCTTTTCTCAATCCTCCAACAGAGTTAAACTAGATTGAACATGCCCCAATCTAATTCAACTAAAACTCAACAGTAAAGCATGCATCTACTAGTTTAATCAATACTCACTTTGTTCCATGCGTATACTCCATGAGAATGCTTACCTCCTCTCTCTTGAATCATGCGCCCAAGAAATTAATTTGAACAATGCGAACTAACTAAGAAACCAAAGTTTAAGATAAGGAAGACTCTCAATCATGCGTTCAAGTACAACCTCTCACAAAAACCAGTTTTCTAGGAGATTAAACTATTAAAACAACTGTTATAAAGAATTAAAATCGAAACTTTTATTGAACAAAACCTCAGAACTCAATGGGGAATTACAAAATAATCAACCAAAAAGATTTAGCCTTCCATGCAGAGGCAAAACAAAAAAATTACAAAGAAAAAAATAAACTAAGAAAACCCTATGAAGCTCCCCCTTTCTCCTTCATGCTTATGTCCTTTTATAGGCTTTTCTGCTCCAAGGATCTTGGGAAAATATTGTAGTTTATATTTTGTTAACAGTTTTCAAGTTTCCAACTTCCCAGAATTCTTGTATTTTGTAGAAGATTTGCTTCCAATTCTGTTTCTAAGATATTGTAGATTTTATTTTCTCTTTTTTCTCCTCAAAATTTGTTTCATGTTTTGGTTCAAGAAGCAACTTGGACTTTTGCATATTTGGCCCATTCACAAAGGTAGATGCTTCCTCCGAATAATTTACTCTAAAAACACAAAGTTAACAATAATAATAGTTAAGGCCCAAATAAACCCAATTATATGAATCTAAATTAAAACAATGGATTTATTTATTATTATAGTCTAATAATCCATGATTAAAGCTATTGAGTGTGAATAAATATATGCTCATCAACGATGCATTTGTACCCCGAAGCCATTTTCTGCAGGACTCGAAACCCTTCATCGCCGCCATAACATCCGCTTTAATAAAATCCCAACAAAACTTTATAAAGCCCATATTAAAGCCATATGGACCAGGACTCTCCGAGTTATCACAACTCCACACTGCTTCCTTAATTTCCTCTTCTGGAAAGGCTCCTACCAGCATCTGATTATCCTCCTCGGAAATAGAGTTAAAACAAACGTTTTCTAACTTAACAGAAACTCTTCATTCCCAACAAACCTGTCTTCAAAAAAATATCTGACCTTATCCTTAACTTCATCCTTATTCTCACTCCACCGACCATTCTCTAGCACCTCATGTAACTCGTTCTTAACCCTCATCCATTTAACAGCCGAGTGGAAGAACTTCGTACTAAGATCTCCTTACTTTAACCATTTTTGCCTCGCTTTTTGATTCACAACCGCCTCTTGCTTAAAAATATTTTTGTTAAAATATGCTTACAGGAATTTTCTTTCCTCTCTCTCGTGCTCATTCAGATCAAGCTCATAATCTCTTGCATCCAACTCCCTGATCCTTTTTTTCCAATCCTTCGCCCTCCTGATTCACATCCACAAAAATCTCCTTATTCAAAGTTTTAAATCAGCTGAGTTTCTTCAAATTTTCTTTGAAAACATATATACGTCCACCTTGTACATTATATTTGGGCCATTTTTCATTCAGAAACACCTTAAATCTATTATCGCTCTGCCAAACATCCAAACTCCTAAACGGTTTCAGGCTCCAATCAACGTACTCATTTCTAATGACGATTGCGCAATGATCGGAAACAAATATACTTAATAGACACTATTTACAATGCGGCCATGCTTCGACCCATTCCTTTGACACAAGAACCCTGTTAATCCTACTCTTCACTAAACCATTAGGTTTGTACCACGTAAATTTCCTGCTAGTCAGTGGGATATCTATCAATTCTGTTTTCTCAATAAAAGCATTAAAACCATCTATTTCTTTACTATAGTCGGACACAGACACCAGAGTCTTCCTCCCCTCTCGTATTCTGATTGAATTAAAGTCTCCCACTACACACCAAGCTTTAGGCAATTGTGATCCCAAACCTCCTTCTTCTCTTGTACTGACCCAGAAAAATAAACATTCACGATTGTGACAAGGACTTCCGTCCTGACCTTCCAAAACCTCTCAATGATAATAAAATTTCTGCCATTAAAAAAATTGGACATCTGAAAACAGTTTTTTCTCCATATCGTAATGATCCCCCGACATTATTATTTGCTCTATTTCATTAGAACCCCACAACAGAAAAAAAACTCTCCTTACTAAGCTCCGAACATTTCGTCTCTTGCTTGCTCATTACCAATCAACGTTCTTAAGTAATTTCTCTTTAAGGAGTCTCATATCCCCCTTATATTCATACTAATTATCTTCATCAACCCATACACTGATCTCCCCTGTCATTCCTCAATTTACAACTATCCCGAACTTTCAAAGACTGTAGCCTACTAATGATAGTATCTTCTTGACCAGAACATGTGAAACCCATTTTCTTGCTAACCTTCTAAACTCTAACTGCTTCAAACTCCTTTTTTTTCATCCTATAAATTCTATTGCAATTCTCAATTGCATAGGAGTTGACCTCAACGCCGGCTGCTGAACCAAATAGTTGGCTGACCACCCTAACTTCGACCAAATTACTTTCTTCAAAAAGGAGAAGATGCCAAATCTGTCTCTTTCTCACTAAAGCCCTCCACCTCTCTATCCACTAAACTCTGTACCATTAACTTCATTAGCCTTAAAAAAAAAAGCCAAGTCCTTTACCTTTTCCATTCTCGTAATACTCTCCGAACCGCCCATCAACCGTGATCTTTCTACACAACCCATCCCTACCCCCACCGCCGCACCATCTCCATCAACCGCCGCTTGCCCCTCTCCCCTGTGTTGGCGGCATAGATATGAACCTTCATGTCCCACCCGGCCATCCCTCCTCGGAGACCGCACCCCTTCAACTACTTCCCTCACTAGAACACCCTTCTCCCTACTAACTCCACTCGTCCCACGTTAACTGAGTTACCCATATTCACTTCTCCATCATGATTACCATAATGGCAAGCTGCATGCATCTCCCCACTACGTAAGACCCTATTTGAGCGCTCCACATTAAATGGCTTAACCATATTCACTCTCCCAACCACCTTTGACGAATCCAAAGAGACAATACCACACAGCTCATGACGTATGGCACCTTGCTCAATTACTAACCTACCATCCTTGGTTTACTCCCGTAGACCCGACACAACATTCAATACACAATTTTGTTGAGCCACGCGTAGGCTAGGTTCTGCCTGCACCGCCGGACAGTGTACCGTGAGCTCCTCACCTTCTCTACTTCCCTTTTCGTCGTCGCAATGTGAACCCCCGGAGTCCAAACACTCCTTTCCTCTATCTTCTTTCGAACTTGCAACAGACTCCAGTACTGAAATGTGGCCCCACTTACTGAAGAAACTTCTTAGCTTATGATCCGGCATACACATCTCCATCTTAAAGACCACCGAACAAGATATGCCGTTAATACTCACCTCCCTCTTGATGCTAGGAAAAACACCTACCGGAATGCTAACCCGAAGACGAACGTATTCCAACACTTCCCTAGCTAAAGTTTCTCGATCCACCTCTACCACCTTCCCGACCAGCGCACCAACACTTTCAAAGCAATGTCTACTCCAAAGGTGCAAGGAGATGCCTCTACACCTTACCCATACAAACCTCTCGTGTACTGTAAAAGAACCATTCCAAGGAACAACCGAAGCAAACATCCCAACAAACCAATCTTTGTTTTCTTCTAACAGTTTTCCGATAAGCCTTTCCTCTTCACACGACAATAGCACAAACTTTTCCCCAAATATCTTACACGCACCACACCAAACCCACCCAAGACGAAGCTTTCTTTAACTAATTGCATATTAGATGCCTCTAACAGACAACCTACGTAACAATTGTCTAGCCAAGCAGAACGCTCCACCTCAACTCTAAACCGAGTCACACTCTCCTCCGACTGCGACCTACACGCATTCTTCTGCGACACTACCTGTGCAAAAGTGAGTTGTTGTTGCACCTGCTCCTTTTTCCTCCAACCAGTACTTGCGTAACCCTCCTCATCTGTTGCACCTGCTCCCTCCCAGTAAAACTACGTTACTCTCCCCTTTTCTTAGTCACCCGTTCACTAAAACAATTTTGCTCACCTCTCTTCTTAACAGCCCGCTCAAACCTACTATAGTTAGGTAGATTCGCCTGTAATTTCCATGTACCAATCCATATAGCATCCAACTTCTTTTCCAACTCATATGCGTCTTCCACTCCTTGAAATCTAACAAAGCCAAACCTCCGATTTCTAGAATTAAGCTTACTAGAAATAAACACATCCAGAACCCGTCCCCACCTCTGGAAGACCTTCCAAAGATCCTTTTCAAAAAAATGATCTAGAAAATTTGTGAAAAAATGAAGTATCCGCCATAGTGTTAGCCCCTTCCCTTCGTCGGAAGCTCTCTATCTCTCTCTCTCTTCCCTTTTTCTTTTTCGTCTAGTTTAATCTCACATGTTTGGCTCAAATGTATATGGATTTGTGATTCTTATGTAATCATCATATATATTCTTTTTTGATCCAATTTAATCTCTCGTTAATTTAGTACTCACTTTTATAACTATTTAATTTTTGTTGTCATTGTTAATTTATGGTTTAATTACCTTTTTCGTCCCTATATTTATAGCCAATAGTCAATTTGGTACAATGGTTTTTAAAAAATTCAATTTGGTCCCTAAGTTTTTTAAAATGTATTCAAAATGGTCATTTTTGTTAAATATCACCAAACGACGTTAAGTGGTGCTTATGTGGCAGACACGTGTAAGTTACGTGGATTGTGCTTACATTACTTTGGTGAATACTGAATTAGGGTTTAGGTTATTCAAATTGGGGATTTCGAATTTCTGATTTAGGGTTTCTGATACTAGGATTGCTCCCCTAGTTGGATTTTGTGGTGCGCTTCCCTGCTTCGATTCCATTCGGAGGTGTGCTCCCCTCATTCGATTTTGTGGTGCGATCGTGAGTTACGATGGTGAGCTGCGTCCCCATGGTGAACTCACTCATTTCTAAACATATATATTTTGAAAAACAATTATTATAGGACCAAACTGTGGTAGCTCTTATGGATTCATTAGTGAAGAAAATCTGTTTGTGCTTTATGTTCTAATGTATTACATATATTTTGTATTACTTTTACATACTTTACCTTTATTTTTATTTATTTATTATTTTTTTTTTTATCAGCAAAGAATTAATTTAAATTAAGGGGATACAAGAGGGGTATCCCAACCCTTTACACAACCCAAACCCTATTTTCTACTCACGCTCAGAGATCACCACTACATTTCTAAGACGACAATGATGCACAACTTCGGCGATCCCTGACTACACACGCACAGATACCGCCTATTCACCGACCGGCGATCATGTTGGTCACAGTGATGATGCATACCTTCGGTGACCACCGACTACGCAATACTTTATCGACTGGTGATCATATTGGCCTTCCACGTGTCCTCATCCACATCGCCCCTCACTTCCATGTTCTTCAAGGACGGCGATGATTCACAAATTCGGCGACAACCGACTACATACACACAGAGATCGCCGCTTTATCGACTGGCGATTATATTGGCCTTCCGCTTGTCCTCATCCACATCGCCCCTCACTTCCAATGACCTTCTGTTCTTCAAGGATGGCGATGATACACAACTATGGCGATCACCGACTACGTACGAACGGAGATCGCCGCTTTATCGACTGGCGACAACCGACTACATACACACAGAGATTGCCGCTTTATCGACTGGCGATTATATTGGCCTTCCGTTTGTCCTCATCCACATCGCCCCTCACTTCCAATGACCTTCTGTTCTTCAAGGATGGCGATGATACACAACTTTGGCGATCACCAACTACGTACGAACGGAGATCGCCGCTTCATCGTTCGGCGACAACCGACTACCTACACATAGAGATCGCCGCTTTATCGACTGGCGATTATATTGGCCTTCCGCTTGTCCTCATCCACATCGCCCAACATCACAGTTTTCCTTCATTTATTTAGTCTTTGATGAGATTGGCCTCTGCTTGCTCTGAATTTTCTTGCTGTGTTATCCAAATCAAAGTTCTTAATTGTTCATGATACTAATCTGTTTGCACCATCCACGTAACTTACACGTGTCTGCCACATAAGCACCACTTAACGCCGTTTTGTGATATTTAACAGAAAGGACCATTTTGAATACATTTTAAAAAACTTAGGGACCAAATTGAATTTTTTAAAGACCACTGTACCAAATTGACTATTGGCTATAAATATAGGGACGAAAAAGGTAATTAAACCTTAATTTATTAAGTAAATGTGGCAGTCGTGCTTTTATCTAATTAGATTAAGTTAATTGTTACATGTTGCATGTTACTATTGAATTCGATGCACAATATTAAAATCAAGTTGGATACCTCTTTCTCGAGCTGATCGATCACATTATTGATTAAGTGACAAAAATGAGTCTCAAGGTTAATTTTGAGCAAATTTTCGATCGTCAGTGCCTAATTGTGTTGTAGTTACTGTTGTGGTACTAGTTTTGCAAGAAACAAACTAATATACACTTACAGGTTTGTTTGGATGGAGTTGTTGCAATTGCAAGAAGATTTGGAGACTGAAAATGTTTGTTAATATAACATTTCGTTAGGAAGGATTTGAGCTGGTTTGCATAGAAAGAAACGAGTTGGGAGGGACATCTGAAGTGTGGTGATTTACATAGAAAGATTGATTATTGATGTTTCATTACCACTATGTCTCTACATTGGTTTCAACGTGGATGTGGTTTGCATGAAGTTGGTGAATGTTGTAATTCCATGAAAGTGGTTTTCATGTGCTCATAACCAACTAAGAAATGTTGCTTAATTGGTTAAATGGTTACGATGGAGACCAGCTAGAACATGCATGGCGTGGCGGGGAGGAAGGTGGCACCTGCGACAAGCGATATCACAGAGATGATGTACTTTGTTGCATCCGATACTCGCTTTGTCGGGTGGCGTTCCAGAGCGTGTTACGTGCTAGCTTACACCTTGAATAGGAGATTTGGCCGCATAGCAGGATGCTACATAGAAATGACGCTCAAATTACCCCAGCCCAGATGATGACACGTGTAGGGTTGGATGCTGCATAGAAATGGCGCTTAAGTCACTCTAGTCCAGATGATGACACGTGTAGAGTTGGATGCGATCCACGCGTCCAAAGTGTAACTGTCTGGAGAGAGAAAATACCTAGGTATAAAAGGTAAACTTAACAGAATTTGTAGAGGTACGTTCATTACGACTCTTTTTTCTGGTTGAGAACACTTGAGCAGGGTTCTACAGCACTTAGTTTTCTCTCAGTTTTTGGGTGTTCCTGTTACTGACTTGAGCGTCGGAGCGCCACCGGCCGCAGAGGCACCATACTGTGTTTTCAGGTTCTCAGAGAGACAAGCTGTAGCGTGGACTTGAAGCGCACGTGGTGTTAAAGCTGGTGAGGAAAGATCGTGACGAGGCATCCTTCTTGCGCTTGGTCAACCGGCAGGATCATCTGGCACCCAGCGTAGGGCCGTGTAAAAGGTGATTCCCAACCACAGTTCGAGTTTATTGAAGTTTTGGTGATTTCTGTTCGACTGCTTGCTGTCGCAATCGATTTTCTGGAGTTTCACTGTTTGTTTGGAGTTTCTTTGAGTTGTTGCAGTTTCTATCGATTGATTGTTGGATCAATCGTCTCTCTGAAGTTTGTTCGAAGGTTTTGGAATCTTTGTTCTGGTTCGGAGTGTTTGTGATTACGATTTTGGTGTGATTTCCTGAATTTTATTGACAAAGGATGAGGGCAACGCGATCCAGTTCAGTCGCAGCGTCAACCGAAGAGGGCGCTGTGTCTATGGCGCAGGTGATGGAAATGATGAGGACATTGCAGGAGAACGTGGCTGCATCATGTTCTGAACAAGAGAAAATGCACGAGGCACTAGTGGCCTCACATGCTAGAAATGAAGAGCTTAATAGAGTCAATGAGGAGTTACGCAAAGCCCTTCAGGGACAGAAGAAGCGTGCGACTGGGGACAAATCTACACCCCCGTCTGCACCGCGTAATTTTCCAATGCCGTTTTCTCAAGATATCATGGACACGGTGATTCCTGCGAATACGCTAGCGGTGAAAGCATCCTTCACCGGGGTGGAGGATCCTGAGGCTCATCTCACTGCGTTTCACATGCAAATGATGCTCTCAGGCGGTTCAGATGCAGTCTACTGCAAGGTGTTCATGAGTACTCTCAGTGGAACAACGTTGGAGTGGTTCGTCAGTCTACCTACCGGCCACATTACCACCTTCCAGCAGTTCTCCAAGATGTTCGTCGAGCAGTACATAGTAAACAAGGCACCGTCGTTGGTGTCTTACGATCTGTTCAATGTGAGGCAGTATCAAGGGGAGTCTCTGAAGGATTTTTTAAACAGATTCGGAGCTCAGATTGTTCGCTTGCCAGGTAAGGATGAAGATATGTTTGTGCATGCCTTCAAAAAGGGCGTGTTGCCTGGACCGTCTAGTGAATCGCTGATCAGGAGCCACCCCGCCACGTTCGCTGAAATCCGGCGACGTGTTGTGGCTCACATTGCCGCTGAGAGCGAAGTTTCCGAGAAGAGAGGAAATGTGGCTCCAGCTAAGCCATGCGCTCAGACGACGATTCAGCCGCAGAGGGTGATGGAGGCAGCGGCAGGGAAGAAGGATCAAAGTATGCATCATCCTTATGATCCAAAGAAGAGCAAGGGGAAGGGGCCAGGGCGGCCTAGAGAGTTTAATCGCCCGCCGATGTACGAGTTTGTGATGGGATTGGCTGATCTGATCGCCATTCCGAACATTGATGCTAGGCTCAAAGTACCTGAGAAGACGACGGATAAGGTGTTGGGGCCAAAACCGGACGCGTGGTGTGAGTTCCACAAGAGCTTTGGCCACTCCATCAATTCGTGCTTGGCTTTGGGATACCAACTCGCTGAGTTGGTCAAGTGTGGGTTATTGAAGGACTATTTGCTGGAGAAGCAAACAGGGCAGTCGTCAGGTTCACAACCGGCGAGCAGTGAGGGACAACAGCATGAAGTACCCATTCACGGCGAGGTCCACGCTATAGCTGGTGGATTCTCGGGTGGTGGGTCTAATGCATCACAGCGGAAGAAATATGCGAGGTCCGTGATGTCAATAGAAGCTTTTGAGGATCACTCACCCGATGTGGACATCACGTTCACCAAAGAAGATCTTAGGGATGTTGTGCCTCATGACAACGATTACATTGTAATCTCGCTTGTTATGACGGGGAGGATGGTTCATCGGGTGTTGGTCGATCAAGGAAGCTCGGCAAATGTTATGTTTTGGTTGACTTTCGAAAAGTTACAGCTATCCCTTGACCAGCTGAGGCCATATGGGGGCTGTTTATACGGTTTTGCTGGTGATCAAGTGGAGGTCAGGGGGTACATTGAGTTAAGAACGACGTTCACGGATGGGGTAGCCTCGCGCACAGAGAGGATCAGGTACCTTGTTGTGAACGCTCCTTCGGCATATAATATCCTGTTGGGAAGGCCAACACTTAACATGATAGGAGTTGTTCCTTCAACAAGGCACATGAAGGTCAAGTGCTATGATAAAAAAGAGCCTCAAGAATAAGAGATCGGTGTGCCATGTAACCACAACGCCGCCCCCTGGTGTGGGGCCTGAACAGGAAAATCGGCGAGTGGTGGACACAACATTTGAGGTGGCCACTGAAAGGGATGTGGTGATGGCGGATGTTGAGGCGAGGTGCGAGAACGCCGCTCGGGTTGAAGAAGAGAAGGACTTCCCAGAAGTCGCCAGGGAGTCAGGAATCATGAGAGCGGTGATCGCCAGTGAGAAGAGGCCTCAGCCGGTCGAGGATTGGCTTGAGAAGAAGATTGGCGGCAAAACGTTTAAGCTGGGGAAGACTTTAGATGGCGAGACACAAGACCAGATCGCCAAGGTAATAAATAGACATCTGGACGCGTTTGCATGGTCTGCTTCAGACATGCCGGGAATTTACCCTGATTTCTTGTGTCATCGCCTAGCGATGGATCCTCAAGTCAAGCCAATCCGACAAAGAAGAAGAAAGTTTAACGAAGAAAAGAGACAGGCGATCAGGGACGAGACGCAGAAACTCCTTGCGGCAGGTCATATCAGGGAGATTCAATATCTGGAATGGCTCACCAATGTCGTTCTGGTCAAGAAGAGCAATGGGAAATGGCGGATGTGCGTTGATTTTACAGATTTAAATAAAGCCTGTCCAAAGGATTCTTATCCTTTGCCAAGTATAGATGCCCTGGTGGATAGTGCGTCAGGGTGTAAATTGCTCAGTTTCTTGGACGCCTTCTCGGGATATAACTAGATTAAGATGCATCCGATGGATGAGGAAAAGACTGCTTTCATGACGGAAAGGTCGTGCTATTGCTACAAGGTGATGCCCTTTGGGCTGAAGAATGCGGGAGCCACGTACTAGAGGCTAATGGATAAGGTGCTTGCGCCTATGCTTGGGAGGAATGTGCAAGCATATGTCGACGATATGGTCGTGACATCTCTGGAAAAGAGCAGGCACGTTACTGATCTGGAAGATTTGTTCGTTATAATAGCCAAGTACAGGCTGAAATTGAATCCCGAGAAGTGCATTTTCGGCGTGGAGGCAGGGAAGTTTCTGGGATTTCTCTTGACTGAGAGGGGAATCGAGGAAAATCCCGACAAGTGTGCCGCCATTTTGGCGATGAGGAGTCCTGCCACCGTAAAGGAGGTGCAACAGTTTACAGGTCGGATGGCCACCCTGTCTCGATTCGTATCTGCCAGTGGAGAGAAAGGTCACCCGTACTTCCAATGTCTGAAGAGGAATAATAGGTTTGTCTGGACGAGGGAGTGTGAAGAAGCTTTTGTGAAGCTCAAAGAGTATTTGGCGAGCCCGCCGGTTCTGTGTAAACCTCAAATGGGAACGCCCCTCAGGTTGTATTTTGCCATAACTGAGAAGGCGATAAGTGCGGTACTCGTCCAGGATCAAGATCAAGTCCAGAAACCTATTTATTTTGTTAGTAAGGTGTTGCAGGGCACAGAAATGAGATATCAGGCCTTAGAGAAAGCAGCGCTGGCGGTTGTGTTTTCGGAGAGGAGGTTGCGTCATTACTTCCAGAGTTTTACAGTGTTTGTAATGACTGATTTACCCATCCAGAAGGTTTTGAAGAAACTGGATGTAGCTGGAAGGATGGTAAAATGGGCGGTGGAGTTGTCAGAATTCGATGTTAAGTATGAGCCCCGAGGATCGATCAAGGGGCAAATCTTCACTGACTTTGTGGTCGAGCTCTCTTCTGAAACAGCGCAGAGTGAGGGGGATGATTTTCGTTGGGTGCTCTCAGTGGATGGGTTGTCTAACCAGCAGGGTAGCGGAGCTGGAGTTATTTTGGAGGGGCCCAATGGTGTGTTGATAGAACAATCTCTGAAGTTTGCCTTCAAAGCCAGCAATAATCAAGCGGAGTATGAGGCTTTGATCGCCGGAATTTTGTTGGCAAAGGAAATGGGAGCAAAGGTGCTGGCGGCCAACAGTGATTCGTTGTTGGTCACTGGGCAGGTAACTGGCGAGTTTCAGGCCAAAGATTCGCAAATGGCGGCTTACCGGGAGTATGTGCAAGAGTTAAAGGGGTCTTTTGCTTTGTTTGAAGTGGTACACGTGCCAAGGGAGCAGAATGCCCGAGCTGACTTGCTAGCCAAGCTCGCCAGTTCGGGCAAGGGGGGCAGGCAGAGGACCGTCATACAAGAAACTTTGAAGACACCTCGAGCATTTGTGGCAGATCACCAGGTTCTTCAAATTTGCAAGTCGATGGAAGGGATGGCGAGGAGTCATAGATCCTTGACTCAGGAGACTTTGAGGACGCCGAGAGTTAGAGCACATCCAGTGGGAGAGGTAAAGATGATGCAAGTTTGTGCTATCCATGAGCCAGATACATGGATAACGCCATACCAGCGCTACATGGCGGATGGCGTGCTCCCACTGGACCTGACAGAAGCTAGAAAGATAAAGAAGAACTCCAGTAGGTTCACCCTCGTTGATGGCGAGTTGTATAGGTTTGGGTTTACACATCCTCTTTTAGTATGTGTACACGGAGAGAAGTGCACGAGAATTATGGCTGAGCTCCATGAGGGGATTTGTGGGAGTCACATCGGGGGTCGAGCTTTGGCAACAAGAACTCTCCGTGCAGGTTATTATTGGCCCACAATGAGGGAAGATTGCAAGAAATATGCCCAGTATTGCAAGCAATGCCAGCAGCACGCCGATTGGCACAAGGCGCCTCTAGAAGAGCTAAAGTCAATTTACAGACCCTGGCCGTTCCATACGTGGGGAATTGATATTCTGGGACCCTTTCCATTGGCGATCAGGCAAATGAAGTACTTGGTTGTGGCGATCGAGTACTTCACGAAGTGGATTGAAGCAGAACCAGTAGCCCAGATCACCGCGCACAAGATTCAGAGTTTCGTGTGGAAGAATATTGTGTTTCGGTTTGGCGTGCCTAAGCGTTTGGTATCAGATAATGGGACTCAGTTTACAAGTCACCTGTTGAAGAAGCTGTGCGGGGATGTTGGAATACAGCAGGTGTTTGCTTCTGTGAAGCACCCACAAACGAATGGGCAAGTGGAGTCAGCCAATCGGGTTTTGTTGAGAGGCTTGAAGAGGAGGTTGGAGAAGGCCAAGGGGTCTTGGGCTGAAGAAGTTCCCCGTATAGTGTGGGCATATCATACCACTGAGCAATCGGGAACCCATGAAACCCCGTTTAGTTTTGTGCATGGGTGTGATGCGATGATTCCAGTTGAAATCCAGGAAAGCTCGCCGAGATTCCAGAAATTTGTGGCAGAAGACTCGAATGAAGAAAGGAGAATGAATTTGGATTTGCTGGATGAAGTCAGGGAGGAAGCACGGGTGAAGGCTGAAGCAGTGAAGAGAAGAGTTGAACGCAAGTACAACTCTAGAATAAAACCAAGGCAATTCAGAGATGGGGATCTGGTGATGAGGAAGGCCCACCAGTATGAGATGGAGAACAAATTGTCGCCCAAGTGGACAGGACCGTTTAGAATAACCGAAGCACTCGAAAACGGTGCGTACCGCTTGGAGACGTTGGAAGGAGGGGCGATTCCCCGCACTTGGAACGCCACCCATCTCAAGTTTTATTACAGTTAAAACATTGTAAGTGGTGGTTAACTTGAATAGTTTAAAGCAGTTTCAGTTAAAACAGCTTTTCAAGGGGGCACTCTTTTTTCCCTAAGGAGGGTTTTTAACGAAGCCACCCAACAAAGAAGGTTTCAAAGTTTATCAAAGTTTCCAAGTTCATTAAGTTTGCATGCTTATCGTTTTTAAGTTTTCGGAAAAGAGACCTTGTCGCCCTTGCGTGATTTAAGGCAACGGTAAACTCAGATCGCATGCATTCAGTACAAAATTTTAAAGTATAAAGTTTTTAAGTCCTCATCGCCATCTGGCGATCGGAGGCACTAGTGTAAAGTTTTAAGTCCTCGTCGCCCTCGTGCGATCGGAGACATCAGAACAAAGTAAAAAAACCTCCTCACCGTGAGTGAGTGTAGGCAAGAAGAGATTAAAAGGACCTCCTCGCCTCGAGCGGGTGCAGGCCAGAATAGATTGCAAGACCTCTTGGCGTAAGCAAATTGAGGCAAGTTGAAAGTCCTCAGTGCATCCAGGGGAGGAGGAGATGTAACCCCTGGGCAAGTTGAGGCACCAGGAAAAGTCTTTCTCACCCTCGAGTGAGTTCAGGCAAGATAAAACTGAAAAGTCAGGGGTGTTAATGATCTTGAGTATGGGAAAGGAAGGTTGATGGAAAACGCCTTTTCCCTTAAGTGAAACATCCATATTGACCTAGTAAGACCAGTTAAAACTTCCACGCTTGCGGGCGTTGTGAAGATAGATAAAACCCTTCTCGTCTTGAATGAGCTCGGGTACGGTGTGAAGGGTGGAAGAAGTTAAAGGATGGCTGGGGAAGGTTCACAGAGGACACCTCACCACCCAAGTCTTCGTTCTAAAACTCAGGGAGGTAGAGAAGGATCCGAAAGGCGGCTCCACCCCCAGATGAGGGAACAATGATCAAGTTATCTCGGGTTAAAGACTCAGGGTAGGTAGAGGGAGATCCGTAAAGGGTACCTCTCCTTCCCAGATGAGTGAAGGAAAGTAAAAGTTGAAAGCTTTGGGAGGTAGAGGGAGATCCGAAAGGCAGCTCTCCTTCCAGTTGAGCAAAGATGAAGTCATAAGGTAGCTCCGCAGATAACGCTTTTCAGTTAAAGGGAAAATGGTATCGCCGAAAGCCTATGGCTTTGAGATTGAGATAGTAAGAATATTACATGGCGAAAACCAGATCAACAAAGTTTTAGGCGATAACATAGAAATACACATGTTACTCGGTAGATCAGGCAAGTGACATTTCAGGCACTAAGATTGACTTACGCCTACTGCCCAGTAAGTGATTTTGCGTTAAATGTTATTGCTATAAACTAACAGTTTGTTCAGGTTAAGTCGATTTCCAGAGAGTTAAGCATCAGTTTGTGCTAAGTTAATTGGGTTAAAGCAAAAAATAGCCATTTACATCAGATGACCGCACAACAGATAAAGATAAAGCCACATGTATATACATATCAAAACAGTTTGAACAAAATGAAGGCTATTACAGATAAATCAAAAGTTAAATACAAGAGTTTTCAAGATGATAAGATTGAAGTGGCAGATGAAAACAGTTAAGCTGAAGGCACAATCTTGCCATCCACCACTTCATTATAAACAGAGAATTTGGACAGGTCAAGGTCAGGATATTCGCAGGCAATCTGCTCCAAAGCAGCACCAAAACCCGAAGTGAGAACATGTGCGGTGCTGAGATCGAGTTCCTCAATCTTCTTCTTCAGCCCACTGTTCTCCTCGTGCATCTGGGCAAGCTCTGCTGTAGACTTGCTCAGCTATTCAACTTTTCGATCTCTTTCTGCCTCGACCTCAGTTGACTTAGCCTCAAGCTTAGCCACTTGAGCCTTGTTCGCCTCAAGAGCCCCCTCCAGCTCAGCTATTTTCACCTTCTGAGGCACGAGCTCGCCTTCCAGTTCAATAATCTCTGCAAGTTTGGCATTAAGCTTTTGGTGCAGGTCGACGTGATGTTGCGCTCACTTCGCAGCTCGTCCTTAAGGGCATTCTACACCCGCGAGAACTCAAGTCCTTTCATCATCATGTCACATTTAAGTTCGTGGACCTGGGCCCTCGCGGTGCTGGCCTCTTCCCGTTGGACGCGGTTGTCAAGTTCATATTTTCTCAAGGAGTCCCTTAGAGCCTCACCAACCATCTTGGAAAGGCGCTTCTCCACGCTCTCAGCTGTTATGATGCGGAGATGGAGGAGGCGCTGTAGGTTGATTCTCGCCACCACCCTCACATGATTGGATGGCGAGGGGGGCCTCGTGGCGTGGTGGTGAGGCAGGTAGCTCTGCTGTAGGTTGAGGGGAAGCTTGCGTATTTGCAAGTTGTTCTTGTGTAGCTCCAGCAGCTGAGGCATTTGAAAGGAGAGCATCCCCTGCAGACTCGAAGGGTGTGGAGGCACTGGGGGGGTTCTCGGCGTAATTGGGGCTGGTGCCTTCAGCTGCTAGTGGCTCAGCTACGGTCGCCCTTTTTCTCTTGCAGATTAGCCCATCTTTAGTGCTTTTGTCTTCCTCCTCATCTGACACCACTCTGGGGGTCTTCCTCTTAGCCCTCTTTGGTGGCAGCTTCTTTCGCTCAGGGGCAGGAAGAGTGATAGCAGTGGATAGGCCAACCTGTGGAGATTTGCCTTGGGCAGCAGCGACTTCTGCGACAGAGTTGGGAATGGTTTGGGAGCCCGCCGCCAGATTATGAAGCTTGGCTATTGAGCGCAGTCTTGCCATATGCTCCTTTCCCAACATTGTATCTGCATAAAGAAATCAATGATCACGAACCAGTCCAGTTCAAACAGTTGGTGATGCACAGGAAAATAAGCAGTGCTAACTAATGCATGAGTTAACCAGTCAAGACTACATGCAGATCAGGATGACACAAGCAGCATTAATAAAAGATAGAGTGATGCGAACTCAGGGAAAGGGAAACTTGGAGATGAGGGGAAGACAAACCTATATGAAAGTCCAGTTGAGTTTCCTGGAATTCGTATGCGATGATGGAGGAGGTGGCCAAGGTTATGTTGGAGGAGGCAACTCCTTTCCAGAAGTTGCATAGATCCTTGTCGAGCTCCCCCATCTTTTCTGGACCTCTAGCCCTCCTGAAGTTGTCCTTAGACTCCTTATTTCCCTTGTTCACCCACTACAAGGGAAATCCGTCGAGGAGGGTGGGGTCTTGGTCGTTGCAGCAAACACGTACAAATTTGCCTTTCCAATCCTTGTAGGATTGCTGGAAGATGGAGAGGATGGACCTCCCAGCAATCCCGTTGAGGCTGACCCATACACGACCACCTGGGCTCTTGGCCTTGAACAAGAAGAGGAACACGTCCACGGAGGCTAGGTGCCCCAGGTGCGCGCAAGCAATCTAGTACGCCCTGACGAATGCCCAGCTGTTGGGATGAAGCTGGGCGGGGGCTATGTCGAGCTCAGTCAAGAGCTCCCTCTCGAAGCGAGTGAAGGGCAAGCGGAGCTTGACCTTCTTGAACATGGTAGCATAGACGAAGCAGAAGGGCTCGCCATTGCTCCCCTGGTCGTCGGTGCAGATGGGCTCCCCAGGGGGACAAGGACAAACGGTCACCTTGTCATCATGCTCCTTGCCAAAAGGAAGATGAACTTTATCACCTTTCTTGAGGCGAAGGACGTCAATGTCGGTGTTGATGGAAGAGGTCTCACCCAGCAAAGCTGAAGTGGCCCAAGGGTATAGCTGTTTGTAATCAGGAGGGGGTCTCACAGCTGCGCTGGGTTGAGGTGGGGTTAGTTGCGGTGGGTTGGGTCGAGAAGATGCGGGTCTCTCGGCCTGGCTCGAAGGGACACTGGGATCCCTTGGTGAATTGCGAGAAGAGCAGGGGTTTCGCGAAGGGATAACCTTACGAGTTTTCGGCGAAGGGTTTCGAGAAGATGGAGGAAGGTTTAGAGTGATTTTGGAGCGAGCCATCAGAAGAACTGCAAGAAGATGAAAAAGGGAAGAGATGAGGGTTCATAAACAGAATGACTCGATTGAAAAGAAGAAAACAGAACGAACAAGGGGGGGCTCGCAGAGAGAAAGCTAGAAAACCTAAACGCAGAAAAAGGCAAAGCAAAGAACAAAACAGCCCACAACGTATGCTCCAGATAGTTAATGGATGATGCAAACCGATCAAAATGCACCAAATGTAAGTGGGAGAGATAAAAAGTCACCTTTTCATGATCAGAGGTGTGTTGAGCAAGATGATGATCGAGGGAGACAAAGCGTTCGCTAAAGTGTTTCGGGAGTTTGGAGTGAAGAAAAAGATAATGAAACAGTGAAGTGGCGTGAAGGTTTCAAGAATTTTGAACGTTGCAAGAAGCGCAAACGGCAATGAATAATAGTCGTTGATAAGTCCATGTGCCATTTGATCGGAGGGGGTTGGTGAAACGTCAAATCAGTAAATAGTATGGGCGCTAGCGCACAAAGCCACGTAGATCGCCAAAAATTCAACTTAGTCTTTTCGCTGGACAAGTCACAGGTTAAGACTGGGGGGCTTGTGTACCGATCAGGTCATCGGGTGTGATGACGTGGACAGTAAGTGACTACGTGGGGCGTGCTTAGCGGGACACGTGGACAAGAGAAAGATGAATGGTCAAGAAGTTAACATAGTCGCCGTTTGTGGAAGTGGTGTTCTTCAGTGTACATAGTCGGTTGTCGCCAGGATCTCGTATCATCGCCGAGTTAGAAGATGGAAGATCAGGTGGTCAGGAATCGCCACAGGAGGCACATCGCCGGATTTCCCAGTAAACTTGGTTGAAGCTGTTGTAGGTTCAGGCGTGTAGGTTCAGTAAAGATGATTGTTACGTCAGCATGAAGCATGGAGGTTAAGTGAGTTGGAGGACACAGCTTGCTCATCGATGACGGGATTCCCAGAGTGGACATTCGTCGATGGCGAGGTTCCCTCAGCTAGAACATGCATGGCGTGGTAGGGAGAAAGGTGGCACCTACGACAAGCGATATCACAGAGATGATGTACTTTGTTGCATCCGATACCCGCTTTGTCGGGTGGCGTTCCAGAGCGTGTTACATGGTAGGTTACACCTTGAATAGGAGATTTGGTCGCATAACAGGATGCTACATAGAAATGACGCTCAAATTACCCCAGCCCAGATGATGACACGTGTAGGGTTGGATGCTGCATAGAAATGACGCTCAAATTACCCCAGCCCAGATGATGACACGTGTAGGGTTGGATGCTGCATAGAAATGGCGCTTAAGTCACTCTAGCCCAGATGATGACACGTGTAGAGTTGGATGCGATCCACGCGTCCAAAGTGTAACTGTCTGGAGAGAGAAAATACCTAGGTAGAAAAGGTAAACTTAACAGAATTTGTAGAGGTACGTTCATTACGACTCTTTTTTCTGGTTGAGAACACTTGAGCAAGGTTCTACAACACTTAGTTTTCTCTCAGTTTTTGGGTGTTCTTGTTACTGACTTGAGCGTCGGAGCGCCACCGGCCGCAGAGGCGCCATACTATGTTTTCAGGTTCTCAGAGAGACAAGTTGTAGCGTGGACTTGAAGCGCACGTGGTGTTAAAACTGGTGAGGAAAGATCGTAACGAGGCATCGTTCTTGCGCTTGGTCAACCGGCAGGATCAATGACCAAGTGATGAGAATCAAGTAAAGGAGGATTTTATTAATGAAGGAAGAGGCTATTCACCATCACACTTGAAGTTCTTCCTTCTAGTCTTCTCAAAATTAAAAGAAGACATAAAATAAAGAGAGGCCCAAGCCCAAAGCCCAAGCCCAAGCCCAAGCCCAAGTCCATCCTATAAAGGGCAAGGCCAAGTATTAAATAATAAAGAATATTGTTGAAGGTGCTTAGAGGGAAACATTAGAAACCTCTATTGTTAAAGCATCTTTTAGTCTTTAGTTAGGAGTCTTAGGGGGGGTGTTAGTAGATAGGTGTAGGAGTAAATAAGGAGGTGCCAAAATGAGAGAAGGGATCACACCTTCCTCATGCATTGTTTTAGGCGCCAATTCTAGAAGCTTTTTAGGAGGGAGTTTTTTAATTTGTGTAGCTTGCATTTCTGCACCTTAGGCTATAAATAGAGGTGCTCCCTTTGTATTTTTCAGATTGGAATTTATCTAAAGAAACTATACTCAAAATTGGAGTGAGCATTGGAGAGCTTTTGAGCCTTCTTCTCTAGTCTTATCTTGAAGGATCCATGGTGTCCTCAAGTGGCGGCAACACACTCATCTAGGAGCAACCACACTTCTAGTGGCGTGATCATCCATCTTCATGAGCAATTCTCTTCTCCTTCCTTTCTTCTTTGTTAATTCCATGTCTTAGCTTGTTCTTTGTTGTTTTTGGTTCGGCAATTTCAGCTTAATTTTGTGTTGCTTCGGTTCTTTCATCATGCTTTGCTGTTCTTCATCTTTCTTCTTCATTTTCCAGCTTTTTGTTCGGTTCAATTTAATTTCCAGCATTCAAATTTAGTTTGCTTAGCTTTTGTGCCTTTTTGTTCGGTTCAATTTGACAATAATTTGATCTTCTATATGAGTTTGTGTTTTGGCACTAGTTTTGGTGAGTTCTTGTTCATAGAACCTTGATCCATTTCTATGATAAAGTGCCTGGCTCTTAACCAACTCAAGATGATTCCTAAGAATGTCAAGAATCATTCTAATTGTGCTAGTGGAATCACATCACCAAGGATGCTACACTTGAAGGGTCATCTTAACAAGCAAATAAAGATCTCACTAATAGGAGGAATGGACAAGGGCCAAAACATTTAAAGTTCTTCTTATTAGTCTTTTCAAAAGATGAGGCCCAAGCCCAAGAAACCCAAGCCCATGAAGGCCATGCCCAAGCCCAACCCATGAGGAGCAAGGCCAAGCATTAATAAATGAGCATCAATGGATGTCTCTTTTTGTAATTACTTTTGTGTAGTTTTTAGTAGAACTTTAAAAGGAATGTGTAGATATTAAATAAGAGGTGTTAATGTACAAAACAAAGTCACACCTTCCATGTGACCTAAAGAGTAGGTGTAGATATAGTTTTAGGAGGTGTCAAAATAGGAAAGCATGTCACACTTCTCATGTGACTTGTAGATTGGCGCCGAATTTGGTTAGTCTTGGTTTGAATTTTGCCTTTTCATTTTCAGCCCTTTTCTACTATTAAAGGAGGTGCCATGCTGATGGAAGAGGGCCAAGATCAACACCCCATGAAAGACAAGAGCCAAATCGAGAGTGTTTAGAGCCAAGTGAAGAGCATCTAGTGCAAGGTGAAGGGCGTCTAGCGCAAAGGGGAGAGCGTCTAGGACCTATTACTAGGTCCATGGCCAAGCGAATCCATGAAGACTTGGGCCAAGCTACGGATGGAAGAGAAAGCTACTTGTACATGCTACATGAAGGCCCATCAAGAGTAGCTTAGTATTAGTTGTAGTATAAATAGCACAAACTTGATTCCATGAGGATTTGACCTAGATTTGCTAAGGATTTGCTACGTTCTAGAAGGATTCCTCCACTAGGCCGCCCATGTGCCATGGTTTCCTTGTGATGTCATTTACATTTCATTTAGAAGGCATTTGTTTATCATTAGGTTAACCTTTATGGTCCTCCTTAGCCTATAAAAGGGGGAGCCAACATCATGTATTTTCAAGATTGAATAGAGTATTGTTATGCTGCCAATTTTGTGTCATACACTACTCCTTGCCTAGCATCTAGGTTTTAATCTTCACTTCACCACCTTCAAAGGGGTTGGCCGAACCTCCCCAATTCCACACTCTTCATGCACCTTCAAGGCACTCACACTTCTTAGGAAGGCCTTGCTCATCTCCTCCACTAAGCTTCCGCAACCTTCATCTCCAAGAAGCAAAGAAGAGCTCATAGGAATGCCATCACATGCTCTTGTAAAATCAGAATTTGAAATTTAAGAAAGGTTACTATACACAAATTTGTTCTTATTCCTCTTGTCTTTTCCTTCTCAATTTTGCACTTATAGCTTCATTTGATTCGGTAATTGTATTCAATTCTTTGTATTGTTTTCGGTTCAATGTGGAATGGCACTCAATCTTGAGTTTGGTTCATCTTATGGAAGGCTTTGTTCTCCAATGATGTTTCCTTAAGTTCCTCCACTTGTACCGATTTGTTTGTCTTTGATTATAACTCCTATTTGTCATCTTTCTTCACATATATTGTTGTTTTCATATGCTAAAAAGTGTGTATGCTTGATTCAACTCACATCAGTAGGTCCTTTGCTTCCTCGTTCAGATCGAGGTCTGATTGGAGTCTGATCGTCATCCATGTCTCTATTAAAAAAATTAGGTAACAAACATTAGTTAATTTGCATTGAAAGAAAATCATATAAAACAAATACATAAAATTCTAATCGTGTATTATCAAAAAAAATTCTAAATTTATTACCATGTTGGGTTCAATGTTCATATGCAAATTCCTTCACTATGGTCTTTATGGGTTGCATGTACATCATCAATTACTTCGTCATCTTTATTAATTATCATTGGTGTGAATGAACGGGGGTCACCATTTTCAATATCATTTATGGCCTCCCCTTATTTTTTCCTGTGTAAAACGACATACCAATGTTCTGACGTAGGATCTTTAACGTAGAAAACCTAAGATGTTTGTTAAACCATTATAAATGGCTCATCTCGATACCTTATCTTTCAAAAGTCCACTAGTGTGAATCCTGATTCATCAATTTTAACCCCACTTTTATTGTCAACCCATTTACACTTGAAAACTAGAACGGAAAAATTAGTATAGTCAACCTCTCATATCTCTTCTATAAACCCATAGTATGACATTGATCCAAGTAGAGGATTTGTATCTTTCGAAGTGGAAAAATGCATTGACTCGGCTTCAAGAGTAACACCAGAATTTTGAACTGTACTCATTTCATCCATAGACTTCGTGTAAAATATACAATTGTTCACTTCGTACGTTGTACAAGAAATGACATCAAATTTCAATCTAGCAGCCAACCAGGTCAAGGTCTCCGATGTCGTGGAATCCTTTAACACCTCATCTTTAAACCAAGGCATGAAAGTTCTATTATGTTCCATCAAGACCCATTTCTCTTCTTGTCTTGGGTTATTTGCCTTCACAACGGCTTTATGAGCTTTTATGTAAGGTATAACTACATCTGTGTTGTTCAATATATACAAATGTGCTTGCAAGACTTCTAATCGAGATTCGCTTACAATATTCACACCACGCAAACATTTACTTGTAGAATGCCTGTGGTGCCATGAATTAGCTGGAAGACCTATTGAATTTGCTTTTGACATGTACTCTGAACAAAATTCAATACTTTCTTCAGCTATGTACCTTTCAATCATTGAACCTTCTGCACGATAATGATTTTTCACATAACCTTTCAAAATTTTCATATACCGCTCAATAGGATATATCCATCTTAAGTACACTGGTCCACACAATATAACCTCTCTTACTAGATGCACAACTAGATGAACCATGATGTCAAAATAAGATGGACGAAAAAACATCTCCAATTCACACAAGATAACAACAATTTCATCTTGAAGTTCATATAGTTCTAATGGATCAATGACTTTACAACAGATGGAAGAAAAGAATGAGCACAAACAGGTTATGGTATGTCTAACATTTTCTAGTAAGATTCCACGAATAGTTATCGGCAACAACTGTTGCATCAAGATATGGCAATCATAAGACTTTAACCCAATTAACTTCAAATCTTGCATTGACAATAGACTCTTCACATTTGAGGAATGTCCTTGTGACACTTTCACACCCTTTAGACATTGACAAAAACTTACTTTTTGATACTTTTGACATGGTGTAACAGGCTGAGGGCAATATGTACGCTTTCCCATTTCTATAGGTGCCAAATTGCCTCGTATGTTCATCTCAATCAAATCTAAACGAGCATTTAGACCATCCTTCGTCTTCATATTAATGTTAAAAAGTGTACCAATTAAGCTATCACACACATTCTTCTTGTTTCTGTCGGTTGACCCGAAACGCTTTCGTGCACCTACGTCACTCTTACGTCCAGAATCCCTGCATTTGCACGTGCCTTTCCTGTGATGATTGCCTGAAAACACAAAGACAAAGGGCGCCCTAAAGGTCGTTTGCACTCCGACGCTCAATTCAGTACTAGGGCTAGGAAACACCAAATTGTATCACTGTTACTGTGTGTGTTAAGCGACACAAGGGAATAGCGTACCTTTGCAAAGTTTGTTACCTTACTATTTATAGACTGAAACTAGGGTCCTCGTGATCTATGCTTCTCCCTTACTGATGACTGACGTGTGATCTGGGGCCCACCTATTGTGGCCCAGCTCTACTGTTTGGGTTCCCAATGTCCGATCTCTCCACACTGTCTAGTGGCACGTCGGTACATCCTGATGACCGATGTCTGACCACTCTTTGGCTTCTTGGTGCACGTGCCTTGCGAGATACCGGCTCACGCTGCTCGTGGGACCCGCTTATGTGGCACCAACATTACCAGTGGTCAACAACGCCTAAGGACTGGTCGGTACACAAGTCCTTGCCTTGGGTGACCTACGTGGCTCTGTGTGACATGACGTAAATACTGCGCCAAAGTGACGTCTTTCTGGGCCTGCCTTATCTGTGCACACGTGTTTTTTATCAACGGCTAGGGCTTAACGTTGTTTACGCTTCTTTGTTTGCCTTTAAACTTTCGAAAACGCGCGCGTCCAATCACTTGTTCCATCATCCTCTGAAACTCTTGATTGTTTCGCCTTCTTCCTCAAGCATTCTTGCGTTTCCTCCACACATTCCAGCATCTTCTTGCTATCCGATCGAAGGTACGATCTCTGACTATTGTCCGCACTCTTTTATTGATTCTGATTCTGGATAACTGCTTGTGCTGTTTAATCTTTGTATCGGTCACCCTCTGTTTCTGGGTTTCCTTCGAGTTAAGGTTCAAGAAACCCGAAACTCTGGGGGAGCTGATTCTTGTTAGTGTAATACCGCGTTTACGCGCTTTGCCTCCGTGCATTCGCATGTTTCATCTCTGTGATTCTCTTGTATTTCTGAATATTTGCACGCAGGTATGGTTCTGAGTGAAGAGAAGTAGGCCAAACTGACTGATATCCTCGCTCACCTCCGCGGGATTTCGAGGGATGTGGGCACTTCTAGGCACCATGCCCTTGCTTTCGCCGCTGTCGCGCCTTCGCCTACTCCTTCCACTCTTGGAGTTGCGGTCCCTCTCGCTGTCGTCCAATCGTCTCCCACTCCACTTCCTTACAAGGGTAAGGCGATAGTGATCAAGTCAGACGAGAACTCCGCCGAGAGGCCAATCTCTAAGAGGCCGAAGCCTACACCGGCGATGGCTTCCCATTCCTCTTCTACCGGCCGCTCTGTTTCGCCCCTGGACCGCACGACCAACGTTCCCCTATTTCCTGACTTTCGTGGGACGAGTGCTTCTAGGACTCCTCCTACTCTTAAGCTGCCCCTTGTCCTACAGCACGCCCTTAAGGGCTTCCAACTAGGGGTGACTGTGGACTTGGATGAGGCTGCTGCGAGGGAGAGACTGGGCTTCAATTTTGGGGCTCTTCTTGCTCAGTCCAACACTCTACTAACCAGGCCCGAACCGAGGGTAACAGAGGCCAAGACAGGAGAAGAAAAATACCTACTGGCTCGTTCGTTTGCTGCCCGCGAGGCTGCACTCAAAAAGGAGTTGCCTCGCCTTCGCCGTTCTGAAGAAGATCTCTCTAAACAACTTCACGCTAAGTGCCAAGAGGATATTGAGCTGGTGGCAAGAGTTCTGCCCCTGCAGATTCGGGTCTTCGAGCTAGAAGAGGCTGCTGAGGTGTCCAAGTCCAAGATTACGAGGCTTGAACGAAGGTCCATCGATCGAGAGGTGCAACTGGGTCAAGTGGAGGTCGAACTTCATCAACAAGCTAAGAGGCTTGAAGAAGCTGAGGTTGAGTTGACCGAAGATGTTCTTGATGCTTATGACGCAGGATTCGGGGACACCCTTGCTCAAGTTGCTTGCGCACATCCTGGGATGGATATTACGCCCTTCACAGCATCAAACTGTGTTGAAAACGGGCAAATCGTTCCCAGGGTCCTCCCTTAACTTGTATTTGGTCATCAGACAAACTCTTTATTATCTGCTCCAAACTTTACTTTCTCGAACATATAGCTGCTTTCATTTCTCTGAATCGAAAACTTCTCTTTGACTTGCTTAAGTGCTACCTCATGGTGCCTGGCACCAAGACATTTCTTCTAGCGTTTTGTTGTATGTTCCCCTCATCGTGAGGAGGGGTTTTAACTGTGAACTAGGTCGTTCCTCCTTGGCGTTCTTGCTTAAAAGGAGAGGTGTTCTTTACGAACCTACTTCTCTACTTTCGAGGCCTCTAATCGCAAGGAGAACAAAACTCCCAACTGACCTCGGCTTCGCTCAAAGGCGCGAAGGATTTATCTTGCGTACTATTTCATTTTAACCATGGCGTTTTCACTCAAGATGGGAGGTGTTCTCTTGCGAACCTACCTCTCCGCCCATAAGACTTCTAACACAAGAGAAACAAGTTCTTAACTGAATTGTACATAACTCGCGAAAATATTTCAATCGAAACTTATTTGGTGACCTCGTTAAAAAACCCTTATAAGGGAAAAAGAGTGTCCCTTAATACCATGTACAATCGTTCCTGCTTAACTGAAATAAACCTTGAAGTTGGCCGCATTCCATATGCAAGGAACCGAGCCCTGCTTCAGCGCCTCAAGTTTGCACACTTCGTCCCGAGGATCTCTATTCTTCTGAACGAAATGACCCGTACGGGGGAGACCTGATGTGAGACCAATGGGGCTGCCTTCTCCGGTACCTGGTGTCTTTCTTCAGGTTCTTGGCATACTCTGCTTCCCCTGTGTGCTGGGGTCTAGTGGTGACCATAGATACCCCTCTCATTCTTTTGAAGCTTTTCTCGTAACACCTCTTGGCCTCCTTCTGATCTGACTTGATGGTAATCACCTTTCCTGTCAAGTCTGGTAGCTTCATCTTCATGTGCCTTGTCGAAGGCACCGCCCCCAACCTATTCAGCGTTGGTCTACCCAATAACATGTTATAAGCTAAGAAAGCATTGACGACAAGGTACCTGATGTTCTCCGTACGAAACGTGGTACCATCCGTGAAGGTGGTCCTCAACTCTAGGTATCCACGCACCTCTACCTGGTCTCCTGCGAAACTGTACAGACAGCCACCATAGGGCCTCAAAATGTTCGGGGATAGTTGTAGCATGTTGAAAGTCGTCCAGAACATCAAGTCTGTCGAGCTTCCCTAATCTACTAGCACTTGGTGCACCTTTCTCCCTGCAGTCACCGCTGAGATCACTACCGGGTCGTTGTCATGGGGGCAACGTCCTCCAGGTCAACTTTGGTAAAGACCGGGTCGATGTCGAAGACGTCGTCGGTCCTCTGCGCTTCTACCGCCATTACCGTTCGTGCATATTTCTTCCGTTGAGAAGCAGTATAACCTCCTTCCGAGAATCCTCCTGCGATGGTGTGACCCTCACCGTGCACAGGGACTTCGTGCCCCGGGCCACCCCCTGTTGCCACCACGTCCTCGACCTCTACTTTTCTTGCAAGTAGTCCCTCAGGAGTTCGTTCTTAACCAACTCGCCGGTTGACTCGCCTCGTCGGTTGTCTTCAACGGTTGCTCTGGCCCTTCTATCCTTGCCTGAGAATTGTACCTTCTCCGTCAAGAAACTTCTCACCTGCAAAGACAAAGGGGCGCCCTAACGACCGTTTGCACTCTGAAGCTCAAGTCAGTATTAGGTCAAAGAACACCAAGTGTATAGAATAGCTTCAGTCTTAAAAGTTGCTTACCTTACTAGGGTTCTTAGCACCCTTTATATAGGTTGAAACTAGGGTTTACCTCTGTTCTGTTACCACTGTTTAGGGTTCCTTGGGAAGTGTCCCTGTGCCGCTATTGTGTAATCTTAGTGTATCTGGCACATGAACTTCCCTTAACTGGAGTGCAACGGGTAATCAGAGTGGCCGCCTAGGTCCCAACTTGGTGCACCTAATATCTAGCACCATCTGTTTTGCGGGTGCCCTAAGTACCCACGTGCCATGCATGCAACTTCCTTGGAAACCCTGATTCTACTGGGCCCTTACGCCTCCTAGGATTATCCATGATGTTGCGCCTTCATGCGTTATACATCTCACATGCATGGATCCCTCGTGGCTTAGGCTTTCCACATGTCTCATGTCTTTAACTGTTAACTTATCGTAACTCTTAGGCCCGCCTCATGTAGCCTTCTACAATGTTCAGACGACCGATGTTTGATCTTCTCCCTCTACTGACGAGGTCCGATATCGATCTCCAATATCGGGCTTAGAATACCAATGCCCAAAGGCTGACCAATCCTTGGGTAAGTGCGTCTGGGGTCCACCTCTTGGCCCTCTCCCATCACCAAGCATCGGTGCACGATGTCTGAGGTCAGTCTCTGGGTCTGAAACCGAGGACTGGTCGGGACATCCCTAGAGGCCATTTGCACTCCGACGCTTAAGTCAATACTAGGGCTAGCAAAACACCAAACTCTATCACTGTTACTGTGTGGGTTAAGCGGCGCAAGAGAATAGCGTACCTTTGCCAAGTTTGTTACCTTACTATTTATAGACTGAAACTAGCATTTCCTCTTACCCGAAATGGGCCTTTCTGTTGGGCATGCCCAGCACTGTTGTTACCCTACTCTTAGGACAACCTAGCGCGTGGGGTCCCTAACTGGAGTGCAACCTCTGACGGGGTGACCACCTGGATGCCCCCTCGTGCACCTGATCTCTGGGGTCACCCGCCTCTGGGAGTGCCCTAGTTGTTCACGTGCCATGTATGCAGCTCACCCCTAGAACGTGACCCTCGCAGGCCATATCTTTCCAGCGGCTCTGTACTTTGTGTTACGCCTGAACGCGTCATCCACTCTAAACGCATGGGCCCTCATGATCTAGGCTTCTTCCTTACTGATAACTGGCATGTGATATGGGGCCCACCTCTCATGGCCCAGCTCTACTATATGGGTTCTCGATGTCTAATCTCTCTACACTGTCTAGTGGCACGTCGGTACATCCTGATGACCGATGTCTGACCACTCTTTGGCTTCTTGGCACACGTGCCTAGCGAGATACCGGCTCACGTCGCTCGTGGGACCCGGTTACGTGGCACCAACATTACCAGTGATCAACAACGCCCAAGGACTGGTCGGTACACTTCTCAACATGCATTACATCTATACAGTGTCTGACTTCTAACCTCGAACAGTACGGAAGATCAAAGAAGATTGATTTTTTCTTCCAAATGTTTGACACAGATGACTTTTTTTTTTACTTACCGAAGGTGTGGTCTATGTTATTTACCTTTTCGTAAACCTCAACACCAGTTAATGGAGTTGGGGACCACTAGTCTTTTGATGTCCATTAAAGGCTTTTCTCAACCTCCGGTAAGGATGATGACTTCTAAGAAACCTCCAATGCCGAAGATATATTGTCTTTCTTCCATGTTTCAATTGTTGATAAGCGGTTTCTTTTTCGCATATTGGACATGCTTTATGACCCTTAACACTATACCCTGATAAGTTACCATATGCTGAAAAGTCATTGTGCAAAATAACATGGCATGCAACTTGAAAGTTTCATTAGCAAATTCGTCAAATACTTCAACACCCTGATCCCACATTAACTTCAAATCTTCAATTAGGGGACTTAGATAAACCTCTATGTCATTTCCTAACGGTTTCGGACCGGATATCATCATAGACAACATCATGTATTTTTCGCTTCATGCACAATCCAGGAGGTAGGTTGTAAATAACTAGTAAAACAGGGCATGAACTATGATTTGTACTCATATTACCAAACGGATCCATTCCGTCTGTAGCTAAACCAAGTCAGATATTTCTTGATTCTTTACCAAACTTTGGAAACTCATCATCAAATTTCTTTCATTGAATAGAACCAGCTAAATGTCGGTACATGCCATCACATTTCCTCTCATCTGCATGCCATCTAAGATTTTTAGCATCGTTTGGGTTTGCAAACAAACGCTTCATCCTTGGAATAATGGGAAGATACCACATAACCTTCATTGGGGGTCCATGCTTTTCTATCTCTTCAATAGTATCATCATCTTTTTGTTTCAACTGATAACATGATAACCCACACCTCGAACAACTTTTCAACAATTCAAAATCTTTCATGTATAATATAAAATCATTAGGGCATGCATGTATGTTTTTATACTCCATACCCATTGGACAAAAAATCTTTTTGGCCTCACAAATACGATTAGGTAGAGTATTTCCCTCTGGAAGCATATCCTTGAACAACTGAAGCAATTTCGTGAAGCTTTTATCAGTTCATCCATTTATTGCCTTCAAATTCATCAATCATAACATTGCCGACAACCATGTGAAGTTAGTTGGTTCAGGATACAATGGAGTCTCTGCATCACTTGACATACTTCCATATCCATGCACTTCTGCAAAAGACTCAGCTCCCACATCACAAATCATGTCCTCCAATCGATCATCATCTACATCATCATGTACTGCATCATTTATGGTGGACCCCACATATTTTTTAGTTATGGAAACACGTGGTAAATTTAATAATTTACCATGTCATGTCCAAGTTGTATAAAAACGAAGAAACCCATCACATAGAAGGTGCTCCCTCATTATCTTAACATCTAGTATCCTTCCATTCAAATAGTTAACGCACGGACACCTGATCTTTGCTCCAGCATGACCACTATTATTTGAATTACGTTGCGCAAATTTATAAATTCTTCTATACTCCTCTTTTGTACTCATCACTTGTGCGAACATAATTAATCCAATTTCGATCCATTATATTCTATAATTGTCATTCAAGTGTTTCTAATAAGTGTTCTATCTCACACGTCTGTCGATGGTCGAACACCCCTGGACTCAAAACCAGCACGTATCAATTGTTGAGGGTCAAACACCCTCGGACTCAATACTAACATGATAATTCTATTATAAACTAACAACTAACATAATATAAATTAATAATAAATACAAATTATAATAAATACTAAATAATATAAATTTAACAAAATGCAAATTATAATAAATAAAAAATAAACAAATTCATAACATTAAAAAAATAACAAAAATTTAAAACACCAACCTTGTGCATGAGAGTGGCACGGAAGCGCACTACAAGAAAAAATGGTTTTAACGAGGGTTTATTTTTACATTATCCAGGGTTAAAACCTCCATTAAGTCATTTACCCAGGTTGTAGTTTCCCCTGCTAAACCATCTCTGGGGAATGTGTTCCCCAGGATTTTTTTTAAACCTCAGGAAAAGCCTTTCAAAACTCTTGTTAAATACCATGGGTTTAAGAACCTTCTTAAAATACCATGGGTTTCAAAACCTCCGTAAAATACCATAGGTTTCAAAACCTCCATAAAATACCACAGGTTTTAGAACCTCTGTAAAATACCGCAGGTTTTAGAACCTCTGTAAAATACCATGGGTTTCAAAACCTTCGTAAAATACCATGGGTTTCAAAACCTCCCTAAAATACCATGGGTTTCAAAACCTCCATAAAATGTTTTAGAACCTCCTTTAAAAATACCATAGGTTTCAAAATTATGAAAATTTGTTTTTTTTATTCATTTACCATTTAGGCATTCATGTGTTTTTTAAACCACAATTATTTACATCTATTGTATTTATTTATCTATGTTTGTTAAAGTATTTTTTTTCAATAAATAAAAGAAATAAATGGGACCAAGCTTTATCTTCAGCAATATCTTAGGATGAAGATTAAGCTGAGATAAGTTAGTGTTTAGCAAGCTTTTTATTTATTTCTTTTCTCACCAAATTTTAACATTAAACACCATGCATACAATAAATCAACAACTCGATGATGACCAAGATCAAGTACACATATCAGTCCAAAGATTTATTTTGTTCCGCTTTATTAGTTCAAAAATATTACTTATATCAATAGACTACATCATTCTTCAAATTTATCCCAAGAAAATTCAGTTCTCCGAAAATTAAATTCATAAAAACTTGAAGGACTAGACTGATATTAAAACAATCTTTTGAGAATCAAAATATTAATCTATGGTAATAATTAACTTTAAGCACAATACTCCCTTCAAAGGAATTTGTTCTGAAGTCGCACTTATTTTATGGCAATGTACTGTATTGGGCTTCAGCATATTGCAAGTTTTACTAAACTAATCCTGACTAAAGCATTATTAATGAAATAGGATATTTATCTATCTTCTTTGAAGTGGATTTATTTATCTTACAATAGAAACTTGTGAGTTATTTTAAGCTTAAGGTATCCCAATTTCTAACCTTGACCAAATTGAACGTGGTCACCCCCATAATATCATGTTAAGCAAGTCCCAATAATTCTAACCCTTCCTCCCCACAAAAAAAATCCCCTGCCTTCGTTCCCAACCTCCAAGTTTTTTGCTACGAAATAAAGGAAAACTTGAAAAAGAATCAATTCATGTTTGACTGAACAATATCAAAAGCACATAGATCCCATGGGTACAAAACCTTGACTAGAGAACCTCAAACTACAGCAGTAGTAATGCATTAGAAGATTCAATGATCATTAGGCACCTTAATCTTATCTAATAACACAAAACACCTAATAAAAGCACTGAAAAACATTTTAAGCAATATCTTCCCCACTACCGTACACAAGAAGATTAGACAAACCATTTTGGCCCTAAATGGAGGAGCTTTGTAGAAAGAAAACAGCAGTTTGATCCAAACATACTGCCAATATGCCATCATTCCAAACATTTAGCAATATTGCACTATGGTACAAAAACAAATTTCATAATTGTTCATTCCTTATATAATCATTATGCTCCTTTCACAAACAGGACACAAAGCTACTAAGTATTACCTTGCCTACTGCTGCTAGAACTATTGTTGCATCTGAACACCCAAAAACAGTAGCATATCTCAAAGGTGCTAAGATGTATATGGCAGACTCGTGGCAATTTAGAACCTGTAACGATCAAACATAATTTTTATTAGCATACTACATATAGTTATCAACCATAATCTGAAGTGACCTCTCAATTTCCAAACACACATGATTCAAGCAGAAAAAACATATATTCACTCAAACAATACCATATCATAAAATGGTGACATATCCTTTTTAAGGAACTAAATGTTAAAAAGTTTACTATAGATGTTCAAAAACTAAGCACGAAAACCAAACTTAACCCAATACAAACTGATCAGTTGGCAATTTTATGCCCTCATTTCAAATATGGCTATAACATAACCAATATCAATCAGAGTTGTTAAATAGCAGCCATAGTGATGATATAGCTCAACTGCATAACGGTATTTCTTAGATCCACAATTGCGAATCCATCTTCAATTACAACCTCTATCATTGTTGTGGTTACAGCATACATTCTCTAGTCATCTTTGGTGAAATTTAGGGGGAAACTTGGTTTAAGTTATATAATTGTAATACCAGGAATAACATTACAGAGAATTTTTAGTCAGAATCTTATTCCTATGCATGTCCAAAAATATGCTTGGTTCATTTTTCATATTCCTTGGAATGTTTTTAAATTTTAAAATGATTAAAGATATAAAAATGGAATGGAAGTTAAACTAGTGTTAAAAAATAACTTTCCTCATTCCCATGGAAATGCACCTTTCTCACCCCTATTAGCACGTAAAATCAGTTCAGATAATGCAACTTCCTAATTTTTATGGTTTTGGTTTTGCCTTCCTAATTTTTTGGCACACTTCCTTGATCAGACACCTACAATATAAACATATATCACAATTAGAAATGTAAATCTAAAAAATAAAACAAGTTATTTAAATTTTTAAACATTACCGATGAACGATTGAACATAGTCAACTCAGGAGGCAATTGACCTTGATAACTTTGAAAGAAAAAATTCGTCATTATCTCAAATCTTTTTTCATGTTCTTCATATCTTTTTTCACGTTCTTCATATCTTTTATTTTGTTCATCCAATTGTGACTTTAAAGCAATAACCTATATTAAAACACAATTTATCATGAAAAAGCGTGAGAAAACCATACACATTAAAAAATAACCAATTTATCAACAAAAGCTATACTAAATTTCCTATAATTTTGTGTGAATAATATTCAACACAACATTTCCAATCTTGGCATGATAATCTAAAGTAAACAACACCAAATTGCTACATAAGAAAATGCATGTTCAAAACCTGATTCTCCAATTCTCTATAAGAAGTAGTTGAAGATATCCCAGTGCGAGAATTTCTAGTATATCCAAACACATGAGAAGGGCAAGGTCTCAATCCCATCCCTCGAACACGACCACAATGTTCTTCACTTCCAAAGGCATGAGCTAGTGAATCATCAATTGATATATCATGTGAGAGGGAAGATGTATTTGACTCATATGCTTGAATCTTTTCCTACAAATAATGAAAAAAGTTATAAATGAATCTCACATCCAATTTGGTTGAGTTTTCATCTTTACAAAAATGATACTTACCCCAATCTCTCTTGACCCATCATTCACAAATTCTCCGTTAGCATGTTTATGTGTTGCTACCCATACTTCTCCCCTACTAACTTTGCGACCAAGCTCTTTCTCCTATAAAATGTAACAAAAGTATATGAATCATGATATATGATATAACAAAAATTATAGGAGAATCAAGTTACCATCTCATCTTTCTTCCGCGCAATGCTCTTGGATCCACCAGTATGAGGAATTGTTTGCTTCTTTCTATTATCCTTGTTCTTTTTGGCAATTTCCTAAGCATACATGTAGTAAAAGAACTAAATATAAATAAATCAAAACTTTAAAGAATAAAGTAGTTTTTATTACCTTTGTCCTTGAATTTAAATGGTAGTCAATAAAAGAAGCCCAATGGTCTTTATTCATTACTTATGGACACATTGCAATAATTTCATCTCTATTGTGTGTTCCATCATTTCTTTGTTGCCATAGTTGTTGCCTATACTCAGTCCACTTTGTGTTAAGTTATTTGAAGATATATCTTACATGAGCATCAGATTCAACTTCAAACTTAGCCTTCAAAATTATTACACAAGTAAATTTAAGATAATTGCAATATAATATCAATTAAAACACAGAAAAATACAAAAATAATTACTTGAATGGTTTTCTTAAGTATATCTTCTTTGTAACCTTTGGGAATCTTCCTCCAACTTTGATAGCTAATAGGAAATGTATTAACATTTCTTGCAACATGACCTAAAAACCTATTCAACAATGCTCCACTGTCATCAACTGGTTGGTTCTCGTTATTCCAGTTAACAAGAATCCTCTCACCAACAGATAAAAACCAGACATCATTTGTTGTTAATTGTTTCCTAACCTTTTTGCCTTCACTATCTGTCAAAATTATTGTTAGTTTAAGAGGACGAACATAAAAAACAAATACAATGTGAGTTTTGTATTGATTCAAGCTTACTAATGATATCAACAAGCCATGATCTTTTACGTGATACATGCTTTGATTGTTCAGTTTGCATCTCAATACCCACATTTTCTTCCATTTCTTCATCAGATTGTAACCTTGGGGTAGGTTCAGATGTAGATTCATGGACAGATTCATTTGTATTATCAAATTGAAATTCAGGTGCAGAATTGTTCTTAATAGTAGAAATCAACCTATGAGGTGCATGTGGGGGAGGAGGCTTCTTATTATTATTCTCTATAGGATGAGAATTCACATGAGGTGCTGCATAATAATAAATGAATACATGTGAAAAATAATATATTTTTAAAGAGAATGCCAAATTAAAATATGAGTACAAACATCTCACTAAATGGAAGTTGTGTATGAACTTACTTGAGTTATTAAGGGCTGGAAGTTGGTCAAAAGTGTTATTGAGAGTATCATGTTCTGTTGCTCTAGTCTTCTTGATGGACATTTTCTTTATCTTCAGGTATTCTTGAAATAATAACATTAATACATGTCAAAATAGATTTTCAATAAATCATAATATAATGCATGTATAAACAATAATGTATAAGTAATAAGGATGATAATTTAAACAAAAATAATATACAAGTGTTCAATTAAAAATAGGACCTTGTTAACGATATACTCCCTTCTCCATTTACAAATAAAGTTTCAAAATTGTTTTTGATCCGATC
Organism: Phaseolus vulgaris; assembly: GCF_000499845.2. Taxonomy (NCBI): domain Eukaryota; kingdom Viridiplantae; phylum Streptophyta; class Magnoliopsida; order Fabales; family Fabaceae; genus Phaseolus; species Phaseolus vulgaris. Next base: position 16,853,743 of record NC_023757.2, read on the forward strand.
GGTCATCGGTCGTAGATGACGTCAGCAGCAGAGAACCACGTGGACCACTCGCAGGGTGACACGTGGACCAGGTGACAGAGAGACCAGGGAGGCGATCGCCAAGAGCGGTGATCGGGGGTCAGTGACCAGGTGACCACCGACAGATCAGGTGGCAGAGAGGTCAGGGGACAGATCATCCAGAATGGTGATCGGTGGTCAGCAGCCAAATGGCCACCAACAGACCAGTCCTCAGACTAACGCCTGGGGCAGAATGCGAGAAGCAAATAAGCACTGATCAGTCATCGGGTGCATTGTCATCGGGGCCTCGTGTTACACGCAGTTAAACTGGGACTGAGGTCCCCAGCGAGAGCGTTACGCATGGACCTCGCATGATCACATCTTAGGGAATCATGCACGAGAGTGGCCTGAGGGAACTAGTAAACCAGTCAGTGATTGGTGATTCCCTCAACCCATTACGTGCGTGGCACCGTGAAGGGTAAGCTGTATACGCAGAGAGCAACGTTTGGTGAGTGTGCCTAGACCAGCCGCACCTGACGTTCTCCTAAGAGCCCTTCCAGTGAGTGACACGTGTGTGGTTAGATGTGAGTTGCAGGCCTCCACGTGTCATCATCTGAGAGGGGTGCGGTCCAGACAAAAGTGCACTCCGTACCACTAAGGGTACAGACAGGCGCAGCCAAGCCTAGAGACGCGCAGACATGCACAGACTCTCACGCTCTCACTACTAATTCTGCAGGTACACTGTCTCTGAAAAGCATAACAGGGTTCTGACACATGCCAGAAAAGCATAACAGAATTCTGTTATGCCCAGAAACAGAGAGAGAGAGAGAGAGAGACATAAAAGAGGGAATCAGGGAGAGATGAGCACGAGAAAAAAGAGAGCAAGAGTTTTTCACACACACTGCTAGTTTTCTCATCTTTGGTGGTTCTGTGGACTAACTTGATCGTCGGAGTGCAAACGGCCGCTAGAGGCGCCGTCTGTGTGTTTTGCAGGTCACGTTTGGAGCATCAAGAGAAGGTTCTGAGGGTGATTCTGCAGAAGACGCAGTCGCGTAGGCAGGGCAAAGAGTGCCACGAAGCGATTCCTCCACGTTCGAGTTGCCGGTAGCATCAGTTTTGTACAAATGCTTCACATTCATGAAAAGTGACATCATTATCTTCTCCCATGTCATATAAGTCTCGTGGCTTTAGATGCATAGGAATGCTCCAATCTTTAGCTAATTCATCCACTACATATTAAACCATTTGTGCTTCTTTAGCTTGGATGTATGGTTCATCATCATCATTATCACCAATGTGTATCAAACGTGTAAAGTTTACTAGTGTAAATCCAAGATCATCTGTCATAATCCCTCTAGAAATAGTTGTATTAGCCCACATACATTTGAACAAAGTAACAGAAAATCGACCATTATAGTTTATCTCAATTATGTCTACCAATTTTCCATAATAAGGCACACCCCCAAATTGCATTTGATTGTCGATGCTACTTGCATAACTCTTTGTCCCAAAAGTACCAAATATCCCACTATTTTGTGTTTTAAGTCCTTCATCTCTCTCCAATGTACGGAACTTGAAGCCATTTACATTGTAAGCATTGTAACATTTTGCACAATCAATTGGCCCCATAGCTAAGAACTTTAAATCATCTGAGTGAGGTCCATTCAACTCATTTCTTATCTAAAAAAGAGGAAAATATGATCAAAACAATTCTATATATTCAATATAATCAAACGTCAAAAATATAAATTATATATACACGACGAGAAAACCATTCTGCAAATTCTCTATGAACCCTCTTATCTATCACAGAGGATGACCGTGTACGACTTCTTAATTGTCTTCGTGTAATGTCTCTAAATTCTCTAAATTAAATAAATAATAATTACATGGTTAGTGTTCAATTGCAGATGAATCATAATAAGTTATAAAGTCAAAGTACTTACTGAAGGAAAGGGTCAACTTGGGCACAATTAGTCAATATATGACGATGTGCTTGTAACTTTTCCTTTGTTGATAAAGAGAAGTAAGTAAAAGACCCAATTGGTTTTCCAACAGGTGGAAACAAAGTGCTTGCACTAGATGACATAGTATATGGTTCATCATTAACACGCCTTATTCGATTAAATACAGTCTCAATTTCATTTAAATATCTTGAACAAAAGGTTAAAGACTCTTCAGCCATGTAGCCTTCAACTATTGAGCCTTCTGGTTGTGCCTTGTTACGCACATAAGATTTCAACTTTCCTAAATATCTCTCAATGGGATACATCCATCTATACTGGACAGGTCCTCCAAGCTTGGCATCTTCCACCAAATGCACAATCAAATGAACCATGACTGTAAAAAATGCAAGAGGAAATAATATCTCCATGTGACATAATGTGAAAACAACTCTATTTTGCAGTTGGTTAAGTTCATCCACTTTTAAAACTTTACTGCACAAGTTTCTCAAAAATGAACACAAATCAATCAAAACATAGCACACTTCCTTAGGGAGTGTCTTTCTCATTGCTAAAGGTAGAAGTTGTTCCATCAAAACATGTGAATCATGACTTTTCAATCCTCCAAGCTTACATTGTTTGACATCAACACATCTACTAATGTTACTTGAGTAGCCATCTGGAACAGTGATGTTCTTTAGTGTTGTCAGAAATGTATGCTTATTTTCTTTTGTTAATGTATATATAGCAGGAAGATATTTATTATTTTCATCAGGCCAAAGATCAGGTCTAACACCCCAATCTTTTAAGTCCTTTCGTGCCTTTAGGTTATCTTTTGATTTTTTACCTTGGTTCAATAATGTATACACCACATTATCACATACATTTTTTCAATGTGCATAACATCTAGATTATGGTGCAATAAATTGTTTACCCAATAAGGAAGTTCAAAAAATATACTTTTTTTTCGCCATTGTAGAGGGCCATCAATAGCTTGGTGATCTCTGCGTTGTTTTTTCCCCAATTCCTCAACTTCTGGTTCTTTCCCAAATATGATATTAACATTCTCAACTTGTCTTAAGACATTTGTTCCTAATATTGTCAAAGGAGGATTTCTATTTTCCACACTTCCATCAAAATGAATGCGGGCTAATCTAAATTTGTGTCTTGCATTTAACCAACGTCGATGATTCATGAAACAAAATTTACCCTGAATCTTCTTAGGAGTAGTGTCAAAATTACACCTAGGGCAAGCCAACCCAGTATGTGTGTTCCACCCAGATAAGGTTCCAAGACCAGGAAAATCACTAATGGTCAATATAGCTGCATGCATCATTGTTATATGAATCAAAACTTTTGAGTCCATTGTTCCATAGCTCTTTTAATTCTTCAATTAATGGCCTTAAATATACATCAATATCATTTCCTAGTGCTCTTTTACCAGGAATGATCATGGAAAGAATGAATGAACTTTGCTTCATACACATCCAAGGAGGAAGATTGTAGGGTATGAGTACAATAGACCAAGTACTATGACTTGTACTCAAATCACCAAATGGATTGAATCCATCAGCAGCCAAACCAAGTCTAACATTTCGATCATCTGAAACAAATTGAGGATTCATTAGATCAAAGTTCTTCCATGCTTCAGAATCCCTCGGATGCCTTAGTATGCCTTCATTTGTACTTCCTGATGCATGCCATTGCATATGCTCGGCTATTTTAGAAGACATAAGCATTCGTTGTAAGCGTGGCTTCAATGGAAAATATCTTAAAACTTTAGCAGGAACTTTCTTTTTCTTTTTCATAGTACCATCAATAGTCTTGTTCTTCTTTCTTCTTTTCCATCTAGATTCATTACATTTCTTACAAACTTCTTTGTCTTTGTCTTCTCCATAGTACAACATGCAATCATTTAGGCAAGCATCAATTTTGGTGTAATGAAGGCTAAGCTTATTAATGATTTTCTTAGCTTCATAGAAGGAACATGGAATTTTAGCATAATCAAAGGCATCTGCTAACAACTCCAATATCATTGACATTGCCTTGTCAGTCATTCTACATAGACATTTGATGTGGTACAATTTGAGCAAGAAAGAAAGTTTAGAGTACTTGCCACATCCTTCATACAAACTTTGTTGCCCATCATGCATAAACTTCAGATACTCAGCAATTTCATCAGGCATCATTTCGCTTGATCTAGGACGCATATTCTCATCATCCTCCACGTTATCATCATAGAAAAAATTTCCGAATGCGTCATTAACCATGACACGTATGGGATCATTACCAGAAACTTTATGCAAACTGGAGGTGTTTCAGTTGTATTTTATACAAAACTTGTCTCGCCATGTAGAAGCCAGAATGTATAACCATTTGGAAAAGGATGAAGAATCAAGTGCTCATGTGTTGCTTCTCGAGTTTGCCATTTTTTAAGATTGCATTTCGGACATGGGCAAATTATCTTACCCTAAACGCTCTTATTAGCAAATGCAAAGTCCAAAAATTTATTCAATCCATCCATGTACTGACATGTATTTCAAGGCATGTTAATCCAAGACTTATCCATATCTAAATGGAATTGTTTGATAAAAATAAAGCAAATCTAGCATGAAAGTTTAAAAAAAAAAACATGTGTCAACAAGAGTATTAGAATGCGTAAAAGAATAGAAGTGAAATAAGTGTATAAAGAAGTTGTACAAAGTGTATGAAGAAGATATGAAAGTGATAAAAGAAAACTATTTTATTTCTATTTGAACTCAATTAATTATTAATTAGTATCCGAATCTGGATACTCTCAATTAAGACATGATCAAGATTGATCTAAAAAAGATTAACATGGAATATTACATGTGTGGACATTCAATTATGAAAAGCACATATCACAGGTGCAGTTAAGGGTAAGCAATGTTACAGATGAAAAACACAATTTAATGTGTACAAACAAAGCATATGTGAAGTTAACACCTAATGGTGTTAACCAAGGTAGTTGAATTGAATCAAGTGGCTCCGAAAAACATGAAAAATATAGAAAACTACAGCATTATGAAAAATATAGAAAACTGAAAAGTATAGTGATTAATTTATGTGGCAGCAAAAGTGAATAAGATAGAGTAATTAATCACTATACTTTTCAGATACATTAAGAAAATAACAAAATAAAAATAGTTGGTTCAATTATATAATAGATCTTAGCCTCTTATGCACATCCATTGCTATTTGGCACAACAGGAAAAGAAGAGATAATTGGTTTACATGTGACAAAAGAAGTATCCGGTATGTGAATTGCAAGAAGTCAGGAAGGTGATTCCGTTCCTAGCTTCGTTGTGCGCAATTGCTACTCCCTACATTTAGCACTAAAAAGAGATTCAGTACGATGATGTTTACATCCCACCCTTCAGTTTCAAACACTATAATATAAATCCTACTTAGGGTGGGATTGCTGATTATTGGTAATCTAGATAAGCATTTTCTAATACATGTTTATTCAAAACTACAAAATAGTTCCCATATTCTGTGTCCAATTCATACGGTCAAAATGGAATGTTATTTCAATCATAACAGAATCATGATGTTTGAAATGCAGCCAAATATTAACTATCCTAACTATTACAAAGTGGACTTTAATCCTAACTCAACCCCATAAAACCGGCTTAATAAGGTGAGGTTTGAACCCATTTATATATTATGAAATGTCCTTATCTCTAGTCGATGTGGGATCTCCAACACACCCCCCTCACGCCGAGAGTGATAGATAGAAGCTCGTGCGTGAGACTATATATTTTGGGTGGTCCGATAGCGGCCCGATAGCGGGTGGCACGATAGGCCCAACAAATACTCGCTAGGATAGGCTCGAAATGGCTCTGATACCATATTACAGTAAATGAAGATGAATATTCCTTGCCTGATGTGATGCTTTAATGTAACGAACGTAATCGCACGTAGTCGTAATGGAAAAAAAAAGGTTTCTATAAACCCTAATTATAGAGAAAACTAAATATAAAGTAAACTTTTATTCACTTGTGTATTATAGAGTAAAATACATGGTGTATATATAAGAGAAAGATTAAGACCTAGCTGAAACAGAAAAGGAAGGTTGGGCCAAACAAACAAAGCCCAATAATTTAAAATGGAAAAATAAATATGTTAACACTAACTTTGCCAAAGCAAATTCTGGTATTTAAAAGTTCTTGTACAAAACTACATTTAATGGGTGAAAGGAAATATGACATCCCAAGTCATGTATGCATACAAAAAATCCAGATCCTTATTCCCAGTAACATCAATGTTATATTATGTTTCTTTATTTCTAATAGAGAAAATGACATTCAGCAAATTCGTAAGAAGAATGGTAAACACAACACCTAAGAGCACTAGATCCCATTGACTCAACACCATTCAATTGAACTTCTAAAATATGCTTCTTAATTATTAATCCTAAACAGGTATTGGTATTGATAACCCTCCATTGCTCCAAGAGAAAAGAGAATCAAATACCCAAAAGAGAGCATCAACCCAAAGAAAAGCTTTTTCACTCCACAGAAAAGCAAAATGGAGAATAAAAAGTTTATTCATTTTCAAACTCAACATTTTTTTTTTATCAGCAATGAATAAATTAAATAACATAGATACTTTAGGGTATCCCAACCCGTATACAAGCTCACAAGGTACTCCCCCTTATGGTCTAGAACAACACAAAAAAACAACTATTATGTGGTATAATTTGCACCATTACAAAGCCCAATCTGGTTACAAATTCTACACCAGCACTTACAAAAAATCACAAAAAACAGCACCCCTTCCTGCATTGTAACCTTGAAAAAAAGGAGGAGTACTTCATGTAGCTACAACCACTAAGGACTGCAACCAAGGGGCACACCAGCATCACATAACAACTTTAAATTGACTATGGCAGCAACCATATTAAAGATATGCAACATTCCAAATTATGCAGAATAACTTGCCAATTAGCTCAATCATTGGTAGCACCAATCAGACCTTACCATAGCATATTTAAGCCCCTAGCCAACTTTGTATCAGACACCTTATCATAAACAGAAGCTCACTCTAACATTGTCAGCACCTTAAACTATTCTTTTCTCAATTCCAATATAACTCCAAGTCAAACGTGCCAATCTTTTGCCAGTGACAGCATTTAGTAGAGATACATAAACGATTCCCTCTAAAGATCAAGCACCAATTGTAATAATGATTGCAACCACTCATACACCATAAAATTATTCTAAAAAGCAAGATACAATTCTTGCAACTTATTCAAAAATCTATACACATAATTAATGTAATTCTACGAATTCAATTCAAAACCTATTTATAAATAATTATCATAATAAACTCCTTTATATCATTTACGTATATCCTTATTTGATTTATGAAGAAATAATATTTTTATATTATATATTAATGAAGTATCTAAAAGTATCAACACTAAACATGAAAAACAAATAAAAAAGTATTGCTAAGTTTTTGGATGTTTAGAATAAGTGAAGCAAATTAAAATATCATGTTTATGGTCATAAGAGGTAGTTTCATGCTGGGGTCACATAGGCCTTATTTTTCAAGGAGTGTTTGTGTTTAGAAAACCAGCCAACAACTGTGCCAAAAAGACTTTGAAAAACAGCCAATTTTGATGACTCGATCATCCAGTTGCATACAACTTTCAGTGTAAAGATGAATTTTCACTCATCCAATTACACATTAACACATCATTACATTTTTTGCCCTGCTTCACACAATCCAAAAATGGTTGGATCCTTTTTCCTTTTTTTTTAGCTGGAGCAGATTTAACTATGCACGAGGGTCATAAAGTGTACAACTATGACGACCTTAGATGCCTCAAGCTTTGTTTTTGCTCAAATCAGGTTCAATTTTGGTCTGGTTATGTCATATTAAGTAAAATCCCTATGTATCTTCCATTCCATATCTCTTTAAGCAACTGACTTTCAGACAAAAACACGTGAGCTAACTTCCCTATTCCACACTTTGGACCTTTCCTTTCATTTAATCATAACCTCCCATCCCACTCATACTATTCAATTCATTTTTCATTATTTTACCCATTCTATGTGTATAATTCTACCCTACAATAATAATGTCAAATTCCAACTCTGCATTATGACTTACAAATAATAGAATTTTGTCAATGCGTACACTTCATCCAGAGAAAACACAATGAGCCAAGAAGCACAGATCTAAAAATAAAGTTGATAGTATCGAAAGCATAAAATGTCACAATCCAAACGAAGTTATTAGACCCCAGATTTAACAAAATCCTCAACATTTTTAGTTTGGTCAAGCGTTAGGGATTATGCTTCAACTACTGATTCAAATAAGCATTTGCGAACACGACACGAGCAACTCAGAAAATTCAATGCCAACTGAAGAAATCGACAATGGAAACAGAGAAAGGATAATGAAAAAAAGAGAAAAATCGATGGTGATGACGGTGGTGTTGCGTTCACCGTAGAGAACAATTGTGGTGGAGCGTATAGGAGCGTGAGAGAGAGAATATGTACTGAGAAAAGGAAGAAGAAACCAATTACCGTGGTGAAGCAGTAAAAGTAGGTCCGTGGTGGAGCAGCAGGAGTAGGTCCGTGGTGGAGGAAGAGAAACAGGTCCGTGGTGGAGGAGGAGAAGCTTTGTGGTAGAGGATGAGAAGTAGCTCTACAATGGAAGAGGAAAAGTAGCTCTACGGTGGAGGAGGAGAACAGTAATGGGTTTTTTAGTCAATAGTTGGAAAAAGTGTGAGTATTTTCCTGAGGTTTGAAAATAAATCTTTGGAAAACTTAAAAATAAGATCATTTTTCTTTTTTTATTAAAAATATTTATATAAAATAAATAAAAATTAATTAATTTTAATTAAATAAATATTTAAAATTAAGAATATTTTTTTAAAAAATTATATGTTTAAACTTACACTTTCAAAAACTTTAAGAATTTAGTTATCAAATATATTAAAATTATTTTAAAATTATTTTTTTAAAAGTTTAATTATATTTATTTATTGAAATTTGAGAAAATTTAAAATATTTTATTGATGTTTTACAATAAACATTTCAAACTTAATGAAAATTAAAAAAACTCCATTATTTTGATGAGATTTTAGAATAAATTAATGAAACTTAACAAAGATTAAAAAGCCTCAACTATTTTGCAGAGGTTTTAAAGTAAACCTTTGAAAATTAACTAAGGTTAAAAAACCTCGGTTATTTTGCGGAGGTTTTGAAATAAACCTATGAAAATTAATGAAGGTTAAAAAAATCTCAGTTATTTTGCGGAGATTTTAAAATAAACCTTTGGAAATTAATGAAGGTTAAAAAAACCTTCGTCATTTTGCCGAGGCTTTAGAATAAACCTTTGGAATTTAAGTAAGGTTAAAAAACCTCCGTTATTTTGTTGAGGTTTTAGAAAAAACCTCCATTAATTAAATAAATTCCTAAGGTTATGTTAACCTCCGTTAAATAACCTCCACTAAAACCTTTTTTTCTTGTAGTGGCGGCAGCAGCGGACGCGGTAGCAGCGAGGGAGCAATGAAACAGTATTTCGACCAATGCAAGAAAACAAAAAAAGTAAGAGAAACAAACGAACTTAACAATGGCATGAAAACAAGAAGAAGAAGCAGAACTCGAACGAACTTACATTGGCACAAAAACAAGACAATGCAACTCGCAGAAGAAGAAAGGAACAAGAGAGCAGGAACAGCGAAAGAAACGAAAGAAAAGGAAGAAAGTACGAAAGCTTAAGTGGCGCGCTTCAGAGTTAGAGTAAAAATGATTTAAAATGTGATACAAATAGTCGCATTCTTAAATCAAAGCGCTTCATTTACAAATGTGGCTACTACAAATAGCCGCATCTTTAATGAACTTGATTACAAAAATGTCACCGCGTTTTGAAAGACTATTTCTAACGGTAGAAACACATTTAAAAAACAATAGTTGTTTTTACATTTTGCACTAGTGTATGTAGATATTCTCTCTTTATATTTCTACCTCATTGTCCACTTTATTACAAAAGATAGATAAAAGTTCAATTAGGTCTATTTATACTATTAAATCTTTGAACAAAACTCTAAATACTCAAACTAATGTGGATGTTGTCGCTGGATAATTTTTCATCAATTTGTGTCCCTTAATATATTTTAAAAAAAATATCTCCTCCAGATCTACAATTATATTTCTAGCAAAAAGTGAATAAGGAAAAAATGTTGTTTCTTTCTTTCTTAAAAAATGAAGGTTAGAAAAAAATTGCTCATCTTTCATTTTTCTTTTCTTTCCAGACAAAATTTTTAACATGTTTTATTTAATAAAAATAGAAAATTTAAACAAAAAATAATTCGAATATTTAAAATTTTTAAATTGTTTTTATTCTATATTTTCCTTAATCCCAATGTGGTAGCCTTTCTTCAATTGGTTACTTGAATATAAATGTTTTATCAAAAGTTTTCAATTGAACAATTGTATTAAAGTAATTTGTCAATAAGAAGTATGAAACTAACTTAGTAAAATCAAGTAAAATCCATTCTTATTATTCATCATTTTAGGAGTTTCACAATGAACAAGTAGCATGATTAAAAAAACTTATTATAATACTAATTGATCCTGCCGGTTGACCTGAGTGCAAGAGTCTTGCCACGTCAAAGGTCTCTCCTCTTGATCAGCTTCGCACCACGTTAGCCTTTGTTCCTCACGCCCTAATTCCTCGTAAGAACCTGAAGAAAACAAAGTGGCGCCGCTGCGGCCAATCGCGCTCCGACGCTCAAGTCAGTGACGGAATCACCAAAAACTCAGAGAGAATATCCCAACTCAAGGAACCGTGCGCAGTGAATCTCAGTGTACTAGAAAGTATTCTGAAAGCGTACCTCAAAAGTCTGTTAAGTGTTCCTTATATACCTGAGCACTTTCTCTCTCCTGACGGTTACACCTCTGGACACGTGGCTCGCATCCAGCTGTACACGTGTCACCATCTGAAGCTCCCTCCACTTGAGCGTCACCTCTACTCTTCAAGCCATTCGACTAAGTTACTCATACAAGGAGTAACTTGGTGCACAGCTTACCTTGGAGCGCGACCCCTTAAGTGGCGAGTACGGGGTGTCACCTTGCACACCTTCTCTGTGGTCTCGCCTGCCGCTATCACGATCTGCTTCACTTGCATACCATGCATGTTCTGGGAAACTGTTCCCTTGCCCCGACCTCTGGTTAGGGAATGATCATCTGATGACCTCATCCTCCCCTGCTGCGTGACAAGCATATCGCCAGTCCCCGTACTTGTACCCCTTGGAAACCTTAAGCAAGCTTTCCTGATCTTCCGACGATGTGCCCCTTTCGGCGGTCTCTAACCACCTGATCTCCTAGTACTCACATATGGTGACTATGACGCAACTCTGGTGACCGCTGGTTACACACACTAGAGATTGGAGAACGCCAAGTCAACGATCGACGACTACACAGACTTCCCGATGTACTTCCCTTCTGTCAACCAGGTGCCCCGTTCAACACGCCCATATTATCACTTGCTGCCACGTCATCACTCCCGATTACCTGATCGGTACACAAGCCCCCCAGTCTTAAGCTGAGACTTGACCAGCGAAAAGACTAAGAAGTCAAATCATCGTCGACCTACGTGGCGTTTGTACGGATTTCCGTACGTTCGTACCCTTTGCTTCTCTGACACTCCACTAACCCCCTCTTTAATCAAACAACACGTGGCTTCTTCAACGGTCGTTTTTAACCGTCTTTTGCGCTTCCTACAACGTTCGAAACCCTTAAACCCTTCGCGCTTTTCACTGTTTCATCATCTTTCTTCATCCTCAAGCATTCCAAACGCTTTCTCTGCGAACCACGAAACTTCTCGTCTCTATCAATCTTCAACTTTCTTCAGCGTTCATCCGACCATAAAAAGGTAACCTTTTTACCCCTCCTATTGACATTTACTGCATTTTAATCGGTTTGCATCATCCATTAACTGTCTGAAGCATACGTTGTGGGCTGTTTCTCTTTTTCTCGTAACCTAAGGTTTCGTCCTTGATAGCGTCTATCCCAGCGAACCCTTATTCGTTCGTTCTATCCTTTTCGTCCTCAATCGAGTCATTCTCTGTTGTCCTCATTTCATCCCTTTTCTTTCCTTTGCAGTTCCTGCGATGGCTCACACAAAGTCCACCGCTAATCCTCCTTCTTCATCACGAAACCCTCCACCCAAAACTCGTAGGGTTGTCCCTGGGACAAATCCTCCACCAACACGCAACCCCTCACGAGCCTCTGGTGCTCCTTCCACACAGGTCGAGAGGCCTACCTCTTCTCACGCCAACCCTACCCAGGCAACTCCACCATTCGCCGGGGGAGCCCCCCTTCCTCCGCAAGACTACAAGGAGCTCTATCCTTGGGCCACCCCAGCTCTGCTGAAAGAGACCTCGTCAATAAATACTGAGTTGGGCGTGCTTCGACTGAAGAAAGGAGATCAACCCGACCTTTCATTTCACAAGGAGCATGATAACAAAGTGACCGTGCTGCCTTGCCTCCCGGGAGAACCGATCTGTGCGGACGGTAAGGGGAACAATGGCGAGTTGTTCTGCTTTATCTATGCCACCCTGTTCAAGAAAGTGAAACTTAGGTTTCCTTTTACTCGCTTCGAGAGAGAGCTACTGACCGAGCTCAACATCGCCCCTGCCCAGCTTCATCCCAACAGCTGGGCGTTCGTAAGGGCGTTCCAAATTCTCTGTGCACACTTGGGGCTGCCGGCTTCGGTCGATGTCTTCCTCTTCCTCTTTGAGGCAAAGAATCCCGGCGATCGTCCCTGGGTCATCTTGAACGGGATTGCTGGGAGGTCGATCCTTTCAATCTTCCAGCAATCTTATAAAGACTGGAAGGGGAAGTTCGTCAAGGTGTGCCAGAACGACCAAGACCCCTCACTGCTTGACGGCTTCCCCCTGTATTGGGTAAACAAGGGGAACAAAGACTCCAAGGACAACTTCAGGAGACCAAGAAGTCCTGACAACATGGGGGAGCTAGACAAAGATCTTTGTCTCTTCTAGAAGAGTGTGGCTGCTGCCAACATCACCTTCCCCACTGCCTCAATAATTCCCTTCGAGTTCCTCGAGGGCCAACTCGAAGCTCACATAGGTCAGCCCCTACCTCAACACCAAGTCTCTCACTTCGCGTTAAAACTAACTTAGAATTTTTACCACTCTATTTTTGGCATTCCATTATTCTGTATTGGCATTAATCATTCATCCATGTGCTACTTGTGTTATCTCTGTATGAACATACTCGCATGTTCTGCTTCTGCCTTGGTTGCTCATCTATCCTTTACCTTGTGCAAATAACATGTTGGGAAAAGGAAAACTGGCGGAATTGAGGGTGATCGCCCGATCTCACAAGCTCGCGGCGGGCTCCCAAATCGTGCCCAACTCGGTGGTGGAGATCGCCGCTGCCCAAGGCAAGACTCCTCCCCGAGGTCCAACTTCTTCTGGGGTACAGCCCGCCCCAGAAAGAAAAAAACTAATTTTGAGGAAACCCAAAAGGAAGACTCCTCAGGTGGTGCAAGAGGAAGAACATTACGACGAAGATACTGAGGATGGTCGTATTACTAAGAGGACAAGGGTGGCCACCTCTACACCACCTACACTCCCAACACCAACACCGCCCTCACCTCCAGCTCTGCTAGGACCAGTCCCAGCAACACCCTTGGCCGCCGCGCCCCCAGTAGTTGAAAGCAGCGGCCCTAACTACGTGGAAAACCCTCCAAGCGCCTCAACAACGTTTGTATCTGTCGGAGAGGGTCCTCCTTCCACCACATCCATCGCTGGGGCCGCACTAGGAGAAGATGAGGGCGCTCAGATTTCGCCAATACTGATAACAGAATCCCCGACCTCACCACCACGCCAAGAAGCCCCCCTTGCTTTACAAACTCAAGAGGGTGGTGGTGAAAGTCAACATCAAACCCCGCCAGTGCCTCTAGCATCGGCCTCAAGCCTCCCAGCTTCCTTCGAAGAGACCTTGGGACCCTTCACAGCCCAACTGAAGACCATGGCGGAAGATCTTCCTTTGCTCGTATCAAGAGCTGTGAAGGCTTCACTAAAGAAGCTCCAAGAGGAGAACTCCGCGCTCAAGGAATCAAATCTTATGATAAGAGCTGAGGCGGAGAAGCTCACTTGTAACCTGCTGATGACTGAGATGGAACACTCAAGGTTGGAGGATGCATGGGACGCTGAGCTAAGGAACACACGCAAGGAGGCCTCCGATCTGTGCCAAAAACTGCACACCCAGCTTCAAGAGAAGATTGACCTGGAGAGTAAGTTGGTTCCTTACAGGGTCAAGGTGGCAGATATGGAGGCTGCACGAAAAGCTGAAGCGTCCATGGTGGAGAAACTTGAGAAGAGATCAGCAGATAGGGAGATCCTCCTAGGGAAGGTCGAGCAGGAAAGGGACCAGGCTCTCGCTGAGCTCGCCGAAGCTCGTGAGGAGACCAAAAAGATTGCTGCAGAGCTGGCCCAGACTCGGGATGAGGGCAAAAAAAGCTGCTGAAGAACTCGCTCGATCTCATGAGGAGAAAGAAAATCTAAAGAAGCAAACTCATGAGCTCAAGCAGAGCGCTGCTCAAGTCCTCTCCGTCGGGTTCGACGCCGCTCTAGAGCAAGTAGCATGCCAATACCCTGAGCTCGACCTTTCCATGGTGTCGATCTGCAACGAAGTGGTGGATGGGAAGATTGTACCCTCTGAAGACTAACTGCCTCTCCCCATCGCCTCTTCTTCGAAACTTGTCGCTTATCCTTTATTTGTAATAGCTATTTGTGTATAGACTTGAATTGACGTTGCTTATATAACTTCCATTTCCTGAATACTGTCTTTCTATTTACCTTGCATGTTTTTGCCTCTATTTGCTGTGGGGTTAACTAACGTAACCAGTGAAACTTGCTTAACTGCATCAACTCAACAATACTCGGGCTTAACCCTTTACATACTGCTTTTAACTTGAGTAAATTGTTAACCTTATAACAACTTAGAAAACTATTAACTCAAAGTAAACTTGAGCAACTATTAACTCTTTAGCGAGGACATTTAACACAACTTGTGAACTTAAGGCAACAAACCTTAGCATAAATCGCTTACTAGGCAGCAGGTTTTAACTCAAACTAGTATTAAAACACAGTTTACCTGATCTGCCAAACGAGGTAACCCCTTACTCCTGTCATCGCCTGGAACTCTTTTAATCGCCGTACAGCCCATTCGCTATCTCAATCCTCACGCCGTAGGGTTCTGGCGATGCGATCTTTCTTACTTTCATAACTTGATCATGGTTCCCTCATCTCTGGGTAGAGGCGCCTTTCGGATCCTTCTCTACCTCCCTGAGTTTTAGAACAATAATCTGAACTCGTTCAAGACGAGAGGGATTTTCTTTCTTCGCACCGCCTGCAAGCGTGGAAGCTTTATCTGGTCTTACTGGGTCAATATTGATGTTTCGCTTAAAGGGGGAAAGGCGTTTTCCATCAACCATCCCTTCCCGACGTTTAAGGCCACGAACACCTCTGATCTTTCAGTTTATCTTTCCTGAACTCACTCTGGGGTGAGAAGGACTTTCTCTGGTGCCTCAGCTTGCCCAGGGTGTACACCTCCTCCCCCCTGGATGCACTGAGGACCTTTAACCTGTTCTCGCCTGCACTCACTCAAAGGTGAGGAGGACTTCTTCTGTTCTCGCTTGCACTTGCTCAAGGCGAGGAGGACTTCTTTTGTTCTCGCCTGCACTCGCTTAAGGCGAGGAGGACTTCTTCTGTTCTTGCCTGCACTCGCTTAATGGCGAGGAGGACTTCTTCTGTTCTTGCCTGTACTCGCTCAATGGCGAGGAGGACTTCTTCTGTTCTTGCCTGCACTCGCTCAATGGCGAGGAGGACTTCCTCTGTTCTTGCCTGCACTCGCTCAGAGGCGAGGAGGACTTCCTCTGTTGCCTCAAGACGCACGAGAGCGTTGAGGTCTTTAATCATCACTGGTGCCTCCGATCGCCGAAAGACGATGAGGTCTTTAAAACTGTTTAACTATTGCCACCGATCGCCAAAAAACGATGGAAACTTTAAAACTTTTAACAAATGCCGCCAATCGCCAAAAAAAACGATGGGGACTTTAAAACTTTTAACTGATGCCGCCAATCGCCGAAAAAAAATGGGGACTTTAAAACTTTTAACTAGATACCGCCAATCGCCGAAAAGCAATGGGGACTTTAAAACCTTTAACTGATGCCGCCAATCGCCGAAAAACGATGGGGACTTTAAAACTTTTAACTAGAAAGCATGCAATCTTAGAAACTTTAAACTTGAAACTCTTCTTTATTGGGTGGCCTCATTAAAAACCCTCCTTAGGGAAAAAAAGAGTGCCCCCTTGAACTGTTTTAACAAAAAGCATGTAAATCTCTTCATGTTCGTCTTTACTTACAAGGCTTTAACTGTAATATAATTTGAGATGCGTGGCGTTCCAAGTGCGAGGAATCGCCCCTCCTTCTAACGTCTCTAAGCAGTAGGCCCCGTTCCCGAGCACCTCGGCTATTCTAAACGGTCCCGTCCACTTAGGTGATAACTTGTTCTCCATCTCGTATTGATGGGCCTTCCTCATCACTAGGTCGCCCTCTCTGAACCGCCTCGGCATTACCTTAGAGTTATACCTTCGCTCAATCCTCCTCTTCACTACTTCGGCCTTCACTCTCGCCTCCTCCCTGACCTCATCCAGTAAATCCAGATTCATTCTTCTTTCTTTGTTTGAGTCTTCCGCCACAAAGTTCTGAAATCTCGGCGAGCTTTCCTGTATTTCCACTGGAATCATCGCATCACACCCATAAACCAGGCTAAACGGGGTCTCGTGGGTTCCTGACTGTTCAGTGGTATGGTACGCCCAAACTATGCGGGGTACCTCTTCAGCCCACGATCCCTTAGCTTTCTCTAGTCTTCTCTTTAAACCTCTCAGCAACACTCGATTGGCAGACTCCACTTGGCCATTCGTCTGTGGGTGCTCAACGGATGCAAACACCTGTTGTATTCCCACCTCTTCGCATAGCTTCTTCAACATGTGACTTGCAAACTGAGTCCCATTGTCCGACACCAGGCGTTTAGGCACACCAAACCGGCACACGAGATTCTTCCATACAAAGCCTTCGATCTTATGTGCGGTAATCTGGGCTACTGGCTCCGCTTCGATCCACTTGGTGAACTATTCAATCGCCACTACCAAGTACTTCATCTGCCTGACCGCCAATGGGAAGGGTCCCAGAATGTCAATTCCCCAAGTGTGAAACGGCCAGGGGCTATAAATTGACTTCAGCTCTTCTGGGGATGCCTTGTGCCAATCGGCGTGCTGCTGACATTGCTTGCAACATTGAGCATACTTCTTGCAGTCCTCCCTCATCGTTGGCCATTAATAACCTGCACGGAGAGCTCTTGCAGCCAGAGCTCGACCCCCGATGTGAGTCCCACATATACCTTCATGGAGCTCGGCCATAATTCTTGTACATTTTTCTCCGTGCACACATTCTAGGAGTGGGTGCGTAAACCCAAACCTGTACAGCTTGCCGTCGATCAAGGTGAACTTGCTAGAGTTCTTCTTTATCTTCCTAGCCTCCGTCGGATCCAGCGGGAGAACGCTATCTGCCAAGCAGCGCTGGTATTGCGTTATCCATGTGTCTGGCCTATGCGTAGCGCAGACCTGCGCCACGTTCACCCTCTCCCCTTGACACACTCTTATTCTTGGCGTCCTCAAGGTCTCCTGAGTTAAGGACCTGCGACTTCTCGCCCCTCTCCCCGTCGACTTACTAATCTGAAGAACCTGGTGATCTGCTACAAACGCCCTAGGCGTCTTCAGAGTTTCTTGAATAACGGTCCTCTGCCTACCCCCCTTGCCCGAGCTGGCGAGCTTGGCTAGCAGGTCAGCCCGGGCATTTTTCTCCCTGGGTACATGCACCACATCGAACGAGGCAAAGGAACCCTTCAACTCCTGCACATACTCCAGGTAAGCCGCCATTTTTGGATCCTTGGCCTGGAACTCGCCTGTTACTTGTCCCGTGACCAACAACGAGTCACTCTTGGCCACCAACACCTTAGCTCCCATTTCCTTAGCCAACAAGATACCTGCAATCAACGCCTCATATTCTTCTTGATTGTTGCTAGCTTTAAAGGCGAACCTTAGGGACTGTTCTATCAGCACGTCGTTGGGCCCTTCTAGAATTACTCCAGCACCGCTGCCCTGCTGGTTAGACGATCCGTCCACCGAAAGTACCCAACGAAAATCGTCCCCCTCAACTCGTGCTGCTTCTGACAAGAGCTCGACCACAAAATCAGCGAAAATCTGCCCCTTGATCGGTCCTCGGGGTTCGTATTTGATGTCGAACTCGGACAGCTCCACCACCCACTTCACCATCCTCCCAGCTACATCAGGCTTTTTTAAGACTTTCTGGATAGGCAAGTCGGTCATCACCAGCACCGTAAAGCTTTGAAAATAGTGGCGCAACCTCCTCGCCAAGAATACAACTGCCAGGGCAGCTTTCTCCAAGGCCTGATACCTTACTTCTGGGCCTTGTAACACCTTGCTAACGAAGTAGATAGGTTTCTGAGTCTGATCCTGATCTTGGGCGAGCACCGCACTCACCGCCCTCTCAGTTACAGCAAAATACAACCTGAGAGGGGTTCCTACCAAAGGCTTGCACAAAACCGGCGGGCTCGCTAGGTACTCTTTAAGCTTTACGAAAGCTTCTTCGCATTCCTTCGACCAGGCAAACCTATTGTTTCGCCTTAAGCATTGGAAATACGGATGGCCTTTCTCTCCACTAGCTGACACGAAATGAGATAGGGCGGCCATCCGACCTGTAAGCTGCTGCACCTCCTTTACAGTAGCCGGGCTTCTCATTGCCAAGATGGCAACACACTTATCAGGATTTGCTTCAATTCCCCTTTCAGTCAAGAGGAAACCCAAGAACTTCCCTGCCTCTACGCCAAAAATGCACTTCTCGGGGTTTAGCTTTAATTTGTACTTGGCGATCGTGGTAAACAGCTCCTCCAGATCTGAGATGTGCTTGCCTTTTTCTAGCGAGGTTACGACCATATCATCTACGTACGCCTGCACATTCCTTCCCAGCATCGGTGCAAGTACTTTGTCCATCAACCTTTGGTACGTAGCCCCTACATTTTTCAGCCCGAAGGGCATCACTTTGTAGCAGTAGCACGATCTCTCAGTCATGAAGGCGGTCTTTTCTTCATCCATAGGATGCATCTTGATCTGGTTGTACCCAGAGAAGGCATCAAGGAAGCTCAACAACTTGCACCCTGCTGCACTGTCGACCAGGGCGTCTATACTTGGCAAAGGGTATGAATCCTTTGGGCAAGCCTTGTTTAGATCCGTGAAGTCGACGCACATGCGCCACTTCCCGTTACTCTTCCTCACCAGCACGACATTGGCCAACCATTCAGGGTACTGGACTTCCCTGATATGACCCGCGGCGAGGAGCTTCTGCGTTTCGTCCCTAATCGCCTGTCTTCTCTCTTCATTAAACTTTCTTCTTCTTTGTCGCACTGGTCTGACCTATGTGTCCATTGCTAGGTGGTGACACAAGAAATTGGGGTCGATTCCCGGCATGTCTGAAGCAGACCATGCAAAAGCATCCAGATGCCTTTCTATCACCTTGGCGATCTGGTCTTGCATCTCACCTTCCAAAGATCTTCCCAACTTGAAGACCTTGCCCCCGATCTCCCTCTCAAGCCACTCCTCGACGGGTTTGGGCCTTGTTTCACTGGCGATCACCAGCCTGGCGATTCCCGACTCCCTAGCCTCTTCTGGGCGGTTTCTTGCTTCTTCCTCCCGACCGGCATTTTCTCCCCCTGCTTCAGCGTCCACCATGACGACATCGCCTCCGGCGGTCACTTCCATTGCCGCGTCAACAACTTGCCTCTCTGCTGTCCCAGGCTCCACACCAGGAGGTGGTGTCGTGGTGACATAGCTCACCGACCTCTTGGTCTTGAGGCTGTTTTCGTAACACTTCTTTGCCTCCTTCTGGTCAGACCTTATGGTGATCACCACCCCTTCCATTGACGGCAATTTAACCTTCATGTGCCTGGTTGAGGGCACAGCTCCTATTCTGTTGAGGGTCGGTCTTCCCAGAATGTTATACGCCGAGGGGACATTCACAACGAGGTACTTAATCTTCTCCATCCTCGAGGCCGCCTCGTCTGTGAACGTGGTTCTTAACTCAGTGTACCCCCTGACCTCCACCTGGTCGCCAGCGAACCCATACAAGCATCCTCTGTAGGGCCTTAACTGGTCAAGGGGTAATTGCAGCATGGTGAAAGTCGGCCACAACATGACATCTGCCGAGCTTCCTTGATCCACCAGTACCCGGTGGACCTTCCTTCCCGCCGTGACTAGCGAGACAACTATGGGATCGTTGTCATGAGGCACAACGTCCCTGAGATCCTCCTTCGTGAACGTAATGTCCACATCTGGCGAGTGATCTTCGAACACATCTACTGCCATTACAGACCTTGCATATTTCTTCCTCTGTGATGCAGTACATCCACCACCTGAGAAACCTCCAGCGATGGTGTGGATCTCGCCGTGAGTGGGCATCTCATGCTGCTGGCCCTCACTGCTCGCCGGCTGAGAGCTCGACGCTTGCCCCGTTCTCTTGTCCAACAGGTAGTCATTCAAGAAGCCGCTCTTAACCAAATCGTCGAGTTGGTAACCCAGGGCCAAACACAAATCAAGGGAGTGACCAAAACTTTGGTGGAATTCACACCATGCGTTTGGTTTTGGTCCTAACACCTTGTCTGAGACTTTCTCAGGCGCCTTAAGCCTGGCAGCTATGTTGGGAATGGCGATCAGGTCCGCCAATCCCATGACGAACTTGTACCTCGGGGGGCGATTCAACTCCCTAGGGCGCCCTGGACCCCTCCCCTTGCTTTTTTTTGGATCGTAAGGATGGCGAGTCCTTTGATCCTTTTTGGCCGCCGCCGTCTCCAGCACCCTCTGCAGCTGGATTCTAGTTTGGGCCCGTGGCCTAGCAGGAGCCACGTTCCCTCTCTTTTCTGCAACCTCGCTCTCGTCGGCGATGTGGGCCACAGCGAGTCGCCGAACTTCAGCAAACGTGGCGGGGTGGCCCTAATCAATGCCTCGCTGAAAGGTCCAGGCAGCACGCCCTTTTTGAAGGCGTATACCAACATCTCCTCATCCTTGGCAGGCGAGCGGACCATCTGTGCTCCGAAAAGATTCAGATAGTCCTTGAGGGACTCTCCCTGATACTGCCTTACATCGAACAAGTCGTAAGACACCCTAGGTGGCGCCTTGTTCACAATGTACTGGTCGATGAAAAGCTTTGAGAACTGCTGGAAGCTGGTTATGTGACCTGTAGGCAGGCTAACGAACCATTCCAGCGTTGTTCCCTGGAGTGTGCTCATAAACATCTTGCAATAAACTGCGTATGAGCCTCCTGACAGCATCATCTGCGTGTGGAACGCAGTGAGATGTGCTTCAGGATCTTCCACGCCGGTGAAAGAAGCTTTCACGGCTACCACGCTCGCAGGGATCGCCGTGTCCGTGATCGCCTGAGCAAACGGCATCGGAAAGACGCGTGGCGGCGATGACGGTGTAATTTCTTCATCAGTTGCGCATCCTCTCTGCTCGTGAAGTGCCTGACGCAGCTCCTCAGTGACCTTGCTGAGTTCCTCGTTCCTGGCCTGAGAGGCGACCAGGTCTTCGTGCATCTTCGCCTGCTGGACGCGCGACGCCTCCACATTCTCTTGCAACGCGCGCATGATCTCCATCATTTGCGCCATGGTCATGGCGCCTTCTTCAGCAGTCGACACAACTGGACTTGGACGCGTGCTTCTCATCTTTCTCATGAAATACCAGCAGATCAAACTCCAACGACCAGAACCTTCTCCAGCAAAACGATTGATCCAGCAATCAATCGGTCAAAACCTCCACAGAAACTCGCAATCTCAACACGTAACTCCTGCTTTTCTACTAAAATTCCCGATTCACCGATCGAAGATTCAAACGAACGGTAAAAACTTCGATTTACCGATTGAAACTCACACAAACGGTAAGAAACTTCAATTCACCGATCGAAAACTCAAACAAATGGTAAAAAGCTTCGAAAATGGTTGCACCAGCACACAACCACACAAGAACTGCAGAAACCTCAAGAAACTCACGCTGTGGACGGGAAACACGTTTTACACGGCCCCACGGTGGGCGCCTGATGATCCTGCCGGTTGACCTGAGTGCAAGAGTCTTGCCACGTCAAAGGTCTCTCCTCTTGATCAGCTTCGCACCACGTTAGCCTTTGCTCCTCACGCCCTAATTCCTCGCAAGAACCTGAAGAAAACAAAGTGGCGCCGCTGCGGCCGATCGCGCTCAGACGCTCAAGTCAATGACGGAATCACCAAAAACTCAGAGAGAATATCTCAACTCAAGGAACCGTGCGCAGTGAATCTCAGTGTACTAGAAAGTATTCTGAAAGCGTACCTCAAAAGTCTGTTAAGTGTTCCTTATATACCTGAGCACTTTCTCTCTCCTGACACGTAGCTCGCATCCAGCTGTACACGTGTCACCATCTGAAGCTCCCTCCACTTGAGCGTCACTTCTACTCTTCAAGCCATTCGACTAAGTTACCCATACAAGGAGTAACTTGGTGCACAGCTTACCTTGGAGCGTGACCCCTTAAGTGGCGAGTACGGGGTGTCACCTTGCACACCTTCTCTGTGGTCTCGCCTGCCGCTATCACGATCTGCTTCACTTGCATACCATGCATGTTCTGGGAAACTGTTCCCTTGCCCCGACCTCTGGTTAGGGAATGATCATCTGATGACCTCATCCTCCCCTGCTGCGTGACAAGCATATCGCCAGTCCCCATACTTGTACCCCTTGGAAACCTTAAGCAAGCTTTCCTGATCTTCCGGCGATGTGCCCCTTTCGGCGGTCTCTAACCACCTGATCTCCTAGTACTCACATATGGTGACTATGACGCAACTTTGGTGACCGCTGGTTACACACACTAGAGATTGGAGAACGCCAAGTCAACGATCGGCGACTACACAGACTTCCCGATGTACTTCCCTTCTGTCAACCAGATGCCCCGTTCAACACGCCCATATTATCACTTGCTGCCACGTCATCACTCCCGATTACCTGATCGGTACACTAATTATGCACAAAAATTAAATAAACTTCACAATGATCAAGTTGCATAATTAGAAACCAATCTTGTTCTAAAGTGTTTTTATCAATTATGCTACACAAATGAAGAAAAATTAAAAAAAAAATACTAATACAACTCTTTAGAAAGAAATAATTAAAGAAAAAAATTATAAATAGCATAAGGAAACTAATTATCACAGAAAAAAATATTTTTTTTATGTTAAATATTTGAATTAAATTATGTCGTCGTTGTGATGTAACGAAAATGGGTGATATAAAAAAATATTATTTTTACATTGATTTTAGATGACAAAAAAATCATTTTATGTCAGTCCAGATTATAATAGTGTTTATGAGAAAAGGATGAGATAAAAAAAATTATAAAGAAAATTTTCTTTCTTTTCTCTTTCTTTATTCCATTGCAGCCAAAGAGTAAAACAATTTGATAACTGAGTACAGTACTTTACTAAATGACAGGGTTTGGTAAACCTGTTTGGATAGGTGTGTAAGGTAGGAAGGTCTGAGCACACAATCATTATTGAGCCTCACCAAACTCAATTAAAACCCCAAAATATGTATAAATGAATTTTGTTATTTTACATGTTTAAAAATTTGCAGAACAAAAACACACGATTGAGGAAGTCTTTAGTCAAAATAGCACATGCGATGTGCGGTAAATGAATTGCAGAGTCGGCAAGACTACTTCTTGCTGCACTCCCCATGTACCGACAATTTCCAACGTTAACGTAACACTGAGCTACATTACGTGTTCTTATCGTATTGGTTTTTTCTGTTTCACCTGTTACTTACTTAACCCCCCTTCCATCCCTTCTTTCCTTTCCCCTTTCATTTCTTTAGTGTTACTCCTCACCTCTTTTCCATTTCATATCTCCCTCTCTCATCTCTCACATATTTCCCAACCATGGCTGAAAAGGTACGTGGATGCCTTCATTCTTGATCATCACAACCATCATCTCTATATTCTGATCAGATCAATCAAACTGTTCCATGCTGCTATTGAATTCCATGCACAGTCTTTAAATCATCTTTCTCTACCTAATTGATCATGTTGATTGATCAGGTGACCATAATGAGACTCAAGGTTGATCTCCAGTGCCACAAATGCTACAAGAAGGTCAAGAAAATTCTCTGCAAATTCCCTCGTGAGTGCCAAATTCTCAATCAAGTTCTTTTCATTTTTAATCAGAACTTAATTTAGTGTTACTGTTGTTGTTCTGCTACTGGAAGCTTGCATGCTGAATATATAATATATAATATATAATAATTCACAAAATTAAAGTAAACTAATTCCCTTACAGTGTGGTAAGTGAATGAAAAGAGAATCAAAGTTGAGTTGATTTTGGGTTTGAAAATTTTGTGAACAAGAGAAATTCGAGACCAGGTTTATGACGAGAAGCATGACATGGTGACCATAACGGTGGTATGCTGTAACCCTGAGAAGCTGAGGGACAAGATTTGCTGCAAAGGCTGTGGGACTATCAAAAGCATTGAAATTCTCGAACCTCCCAAGCCCAAACCACCTGAGAAGCCTAAGGAGCCCGAAAAACCCAAGGAACCAGTCAAGCCCAAAGAGCCAGAGAAGCCCAAAGAACCTGAAAAGCCAAAGGCGCCACCTAAGCCAAAGGAGCCAGAGAAGCCAAAGGTGCCAGAGAAGCCCAAGGTACCCGAAAAGCCCAAGGAAAATCCCCCGCCCCCGCCGAAACCGAAGCCTGAAAACCCTCCCCCGGTGCCGGTGGCTCCAGCGCCAGCGCCTGTGCCAGTGCCAGCGCCTGCGCCAGTGCCAGTTCCAGTGCCAGCGCCGCCCCCAATGGCGGTTCCGATCGGAGTATGTTGTGTACCATGCTATGAAGGTCGGGAAGGTGGGCCATGCTTTCATGGGTACGGTGGGCCCCCACCATGTTATGAGGCTTATTATGGAAGGCCTGTTTATGACAGTTACGGTGGAGGCAGGCCTTGTTACGTGAGCCGTTGCGATGAATATTTCTGTGAAGATAACACCTCTGCCTGCTCAATTATGTGATCATCATCTCCATAATTCTCATCACATATCACCTTCTGTTTATCCATAGATTCTGCCCTTGTGCTGTGCCGCCCATGCATGCAATCATCAATCCAAGGAATAATAATCTTTGTCTTTTGTGAGTACAAATTAATTAATGTTACACTGCTTGTATAGTGCATCTACCTCTACCTAAACTGGTAGTGTATACTGTGATATCTTACATTTTCACAAGTCTTATAATAAAGTTTCTTTGGGTAAAAATTAGTTATCAGTGATCTATTTAATTAGTTGGCGTTGCATTTGCTTCTAAGAAAGCATGAGGAAAGTGATGAATTTGTTTGATTTGGTGCCAGTGGGGACTTGAAATTAATGGTGGGCGGCTAATCCCTATATAACAACGACTCCAACTTGAATTATGAATACTTTTTGACAAAACAAACGTAACTTTTTCACTGCAATAACACCACCAATAATATTGAATAATTAGGTCAGTGTCATGGTACAGAATCTCAATTATTTTCATTTTGCGTGTACATGGGCAGCGACAACACAGTGTAATATTGGCTACAGTTACTCAATTTTGAGCTTATGAGGAATGATGATGCTGAATTTTCTTATGAAACTAAACCTAACAAATTCTTTCTTGTTGTTTTCTGGTTGGTTACTAACATACAAAAGGATGACAGTGGTTTGTTTGTATTTACCTTAAGAAATTCTTCTTTCACTTGGTATTTTGCTGGGGGAATTTTCGGTTAGGAAGGTGACGATTAAATGATGTTATCGCACATTGTCCTTTAGACAAAGTTGAATAAGCTTTACCTGCTAGCTTTAGTGGTTATTGAACAATGACTTCAGTAGACAATGACAAGTTGGCAACCATGTTCTCTTCTTTCCTAACCAACAACTTGTGATGTAATTTTTATAAATAGATCGATGGATCCATATACACAGAATCACATCCACTTTAATTTTGCCTCTTTAAACGGAGAAGAAGGAAAAATAAAACTTGAAAATGGTTTCTTATGGCAGAAGTGAAAGGGACTTGGCAATCTCCATCCAAGAGATAAAGGTTGCTTTTCTGTGAAGATAATGTCTAGTTTATGTTGTTCTCTGCTGTTCTTATATATGCTTCAAAGCAGATCACCAAATGCATATTATTTTCCTTTGCCCATTCTTCTTTCCTAATTAATCACTGCCAACTTTCATCATTTCAAGCAATGTGTTAGACACTTTACAATATCTTTATAAACCTTAATGGACATGGGGGCGGAAAATAAGCGTATTTCGTGGGTCAGCTGGGACACTGTGTGCAAGCCAAAGGGGGAAGGGGGTCTAGGAGTCAAGGATATTAGAACGTTTAACTGTGCTTTACTAGCAAAATGGAAATGGAGGATGTTGAAGGAAGAAAAAGGGAAATGGAAGGAGATCCTAGTGTCTAAGTATGATAGGGAGGGAGCAGGACACGAAGTGTCAAATAACTACTACTCTTGGTGGTGGAAAGACCTATCTAGGGCTACTGGTGAGGGGGAGGGGACAGGATGGTTCCACAAATCGATTGGTTGGAATGTTGGAGTAGGGGATAAGGTCAGGTTCTGGGAAGATGTCTGGGTGGAGAACCTTAAGCTCAAAGTGTTCCTTAAGCTCAAAGTGTTGTTTCCTAGGCTGTATTTGGTTTCGCTGGACCAAGGTAAGGTGCTGGGAGAAATGGGTGTTTGGGAGAATAATGGGTGGAGTTGGAGGCTAAGGTGGAGAAGGCCTAGGTTCACGTGGGAAAGTGGATGGAGGAAGAGTTGCTTAGCCTTATTATGCGAAAGACCCTTCGCAAAGATAGAAATGATGTTTTGATGTGGAATGGAGAACAAGATGGTGAGTTCTCTGTGAAGTCTGCATACTCTATTCTGCGCAGCGTTGCAAATAATGATGTGCAGGCCATCTTCCCTGCACTCTGGCAGGCTATAGCTGCCCCTAAAGCATTGTGTACAGCTTGGAGAATCCTGATCGAGAGACTTCCAACCTATGACAATCTGCTCCGGAGAGGTTTGGTTGTAAGTTCTTCTTTGTGTGTGTTCTGCAAGGAAACGCAAGAAACATCTCAACACTTCTTTATAGAATGTGCCTATGCGCAGAAGGTATGGTTACTTTGTTTGAGATGGTTTGGCATCACATTTGTGCAGCATAAGGATATTTCAATACACTTTGAGAGTTTCTATTTGCCCCACTTGAGTGTCAAACAGAATCAGATATGGAAGGGTGTTTGGGTTGCTATTGTTAGAAGTATGTGGGACCAAAGAAATTTGGTGGTGTTCAAGCAGGGTTTAGTTGATGTAGAAGAGATTGTTCATCTAGCCCAACTATCAGTGTGGCTCAAGTTGAAGTTTGGGACAAACTCCTTCACCTATGCCTTTTCGGATTGGATTCTCAATCCTGGTGTGTGCATGCAAAACTGCTAAGTGGAGGGCAAGAGCCTGTGTACTGATATCTGAGGCAGGCACGCTTGATCCAATGAAGTCGTTCATTTCCAGATGTCAGCTGAAGTCAGCGTAGGTGGGAACAGGGGGTGTACTGAGTTTTAGTGTCTGGTGTTCTTTTTAGATGAAAAGTGGTTTTGGGAAGGTTCTGTGTGGTTGTTGGATGTCATGGTTCTAGCTAGCGGTAACGGTTGTAAGGGGTGGGTGCTTGGTTTACTACCCAGGCCCCTAAGTAGGGGCTGACAGCCTTTGGTTTTCTTGTTGGCACTTTTGTGTCTGGACAGGTATGCAGGTTTTGGCTGCAGGTATGCAGACTTCTCACCAGTGTGGAGATTGGGAGTGGCTTACTGCATGGGTTTTGTAACTGGTTATCCTAGCGGTATCATATGTGGGTGGGATGAGTAGAGGAGCGGTTGAAGTTTGGTGAGGCAGGGGATGTTAGCTGTCAGGACATGTAGCTCTGGTGGGTGCTGTTAGGATAAGCTATGATGGGTTGGGTGACCCTGCTAGGGGCTAAGTTCTGTATGTTGTGATGGTTTGGGTGACCTGTTAATGGGTGCTGTTAGGATGTGCTAAGTATGTTTGTTTATGGATATCAAATTACTCTGATGGAAGGTGCGACGAACCAAGGAAGCTGAAGCCTACGTTCATCTGGTTTTTGGCATGCTGTTTGGCGGGGTTAAATGAAGTTGAGTTATTCAGGAAATAGATTTAGGATGAAGGAGGTACGTCTGTATCTGGATCGTGTTTTGCTCTGGCCAAAACAATCTCAAACATCATAGGTGTCTTGAGGTGTAACAGATGCAATTCAAATGGCGAACTCTGCTTCTCAAGGTCAGCACCACTGTGTAGTAGTTATGAAGCAAGAAAATCTGGGCATGGCCTACAGCTGTGACTGGGACTACCGTGGTTTTTTGGTTCTAATTAAGTTGTTAATGGCTTTGTCTTGTTGTAAAGGGGTGGGAGGGAGTTTTTTTTTTCTTTTTCACGCAATCTGTTTTCTGTTGGTGTATGTGCTAATCAATTTTTCTGGTTTGGGAAGCCTTTATAGTTTATGGGTTCTAGTGGTAAGTGATCCTTAACTCTGTTTTGTATTGCTGTTTGTTTAAACTATGAAGGTCTTGTGTATAAGGGTTGAGACACCCCTTAAGTGTCTCTTTTTATTCTATTAATTTATTGCTGATAAAAAAAAATGGAACTTCAGACTCTCATTTCAATATTAGCAACCCAAAATATAATTATATTTGCGTTAGTCTTAAATGTAAAAGGAGATATATGTTTGTTTTTATCAAAGTGATTTTCTTATTTGAAAATGAAATGATTAAACCAATGGAGGTTCTCGTCAATTGAAAATATTACTCTCGCATTATAACAAAATATTTACTAATATATTAAGTGACGTTGTTTTTCTGCAGGGATTAGTTTATGATGTTATTCCATATATACCGAATTATTATTGTAGGAATATCGCGTGTTGAAGCGTGATAATTTCAACCAAAGATTATGAGAAATTAAAGTAACAAGAAAAAGAGAATGATATAAAAAAATTTTAGGTGGAAAACCCCTTTAAATAGAGGTAAAAAACTACCGGTGAGAGAGTCAAAACTTCCACTATAATGGTACTGAGAGTATAATGAATTCTTATCATGCTAATAGATAAATAGCCCCAAAACAAATTCTCTCTATATGGGTTAAACACTTACACCCAAGAGAAGAAATAGAGAGTATATGAAAAGAGAGAGAAAGCAAGTATATGTTGTTATTTGTTGTGTTACATTGTGATCATGCCGGTTGACCTGAGTGCAAGAGTCTTGTCACGTCAAAGGCCTTAACTGGTCAAGGGGTAATTGTAGCTTGGTGAAAGTCGGCCAGAACATGACATCTGTCAAGCTTCCTTGATCCACCAGTACCCGGTGGACCTTCCTTCCCGCCGTGACTAGCGATACAACTATGGGATCGTTGTCATGAGGCACAACGTCCCTGAGATCGTCCTTTGTGAACGTAATGTCCACATCTGACGAGTGATCTTCGAACACATCTACTGTTATCACAGACCTTGCATATTTCTTCCTCTGTGATGCAGTACATCCCCCACCCGAGAAACCTCCAGCGATGGTGTGGATCTCGCCGTGAGTGGGCATCTCATGCTGCTGGCCCTTACTGCTCGCCGGCTGAGAGCTCGACGCTTGCCCCATTCTCTTGTCCAGCAGGTAGTCATTCAAGAAGCCGCTCTTGACCAAATTGTCGAGTTGGTAACCCAGGGCCAAACACGAATCAAGGGAATGACCAAAACTTTGGTGGAATTCACACCATGCGTTCGGTTTTGGTCCCAACACCTTGTCTGAGACTTTCTCGGGCGCCTTAAGCCTAGCAGCTATGTTGGGAATGACGATCAGGTCCGCCAATCCCATGACGAACTTGTACCTCGGGGGGCGATTCAACTCCCTAGGGCGCCCTGGACCCCTCCCCTTGTTTTTCTTTGGATCGTAAGGATGGCGAGTCCTTTGATCCTTTTTGGCCGCCGTCTCCAGCACCCTCTGCGGCTGGATTCTAGTTTTGGCCCGTGGCCTAGCAGGAGCCACGTTCCCTCTCTTTTCTACAACCTCGCTCTCGTCGGCGATGTGGGCCACAGCGATTCGCCGAACTTCCGCAAACGTGGCGGGGTGGCCCCTAATCAACGCCTCGCTGAAAGGTCCGGGCAGCACGCCCTTTTTGAAGGCATATACCAACATTTCCTCGTCCTTGGCAGGCGAGCGGACCATCTGTGCTCCGAAACGATTCAGATAGTCCCTGAGGGACTCTCCCTAATACTGCCTTACATCGAACAAGTCGTAAGACACCCTAGGTGGCGCCTTGTTCACGATGTACTGGTCGACGAAAAGCTTTGAGAACTGCTGGAAACTGGTTATGTGACCTGTAGGCAGGCTAACGAACCATTCCAGCGCTGTTCCCTGGAGTTTGCTCATAAACATCTTGCAATAAACTGCGTCTGAGCCTCCTAACAGCATCATCTGCGTGTGGAACGCAGTGAGATGTGCTTCAGGATCTTCCACGCCGGTGAAAGAAGCTTTCACGGCTACCACGCTCGCAGGGATCGCCGTGTCCGTGATCGCCTGAGCAAACGGCATCGGAAAGACGCGTGGCGGCGATGACGGTGTAATTTCTTCATCAGTTGCGCGTCCTCTCTGCTCGTGAAGAGCTTGACGCAGCTCATCAGTGACCTTGCTGAGTTCCTCGTTCCTGGCCTGAGAGGCGACCAGGTCTTCGTGCATCTTCGCTTGCTGGACGCGCGACGCCTCCATGTTCTCTTGCAACGCGCGCATGATCTTCATCATTTGCGCCATGGTCATGGCGCCTTCTTCAGTAGTCGGCACAACGGGACTTGGACGCGTACTTCTCATCTTTCTCATGAAATACCAGCAGATCGAATTCCAACGACCGAAACCTTCTCCAGCGGAACGATCGATCCAGCAACCAATCGGTCAAAACCTCCACTGAAACTCGCAATCTCAACTCGAACCTCCTGCTTCTCCACTAGAACTCCCGATTCACCGATCGAGGATTCAAACGAACGGTAAAAACCTCGATTTACCGAACGAAACTCGCACAAACGGTGGAAAACTTCAATTCACCGATCGAAAACTCAAACAAACGGTGAAAAACTTCAATTCACCGATTGAAAACTCAAACAAACGGTGAAAAACTTCAAAAACGGTTGCACCAGCACACAACCACACAAGAACTGCAGAAACTTCAAGAAACTCACGTTGTGGATGGGAAACACGTTTTACACGGCCCCACGGTGGGCGCCTGATGATCCTGCCGGTTGACCTGAGTGCAAGAGTCTTGCCACGTCAAAGGTCTCTCCTCTTGATCAGCTTCGCACCACGTTAGCCTTTGCTCCTCACGCCCTAATTCCTCGCAAGAACCTGAAGAAAACAAAGTGGCGCCGCTGCGGCCGATCGCGCTCCGACGCTCAAGTCAGTGACAGAATCACCAAAAACTCAAAGAGAATATCTCAACTCAAGGAACCGTGCGCAGTGAATCTCAGTGTACTAGAAAGTATTCTGAAAGCGTACCTCAAAAGTTTGTTAAGTGTTCCTTATATACCTGAGCACTTTCTCTCTCCTGACGGTTACACCTCTGGACACGTGGCTCGCATCCAGCTGTACACGTGTCACCATCAGGAGCTCCCTCCACTTGAGCGTCACCTCTACTCTTCAAGCCATTCGACTAAGTTACCCATACAAGGAGTAACTTGGTGCACAGCTTACCTTGGAGCGCGACCCCTTAAGTGGCGAGTACGGGGTGTCACCCTGCACACCTTCTCTGTGGTCTCGCCTGCCGCTATCACGATCTGTTTCGCTTGCACATCATGCATGCTCTGGGAAACTGTTCCCTTGCCTCGACCTCTGGCTAGGGAATGATCATCTGATAACCTCATCCTCCACTGCTGCGTGATAAGCATATCATTGGCGCCTTCTTCGTACTTGTACCCCTTGAAAGCCTTAGGCAAGCTTTCCTGATCTTTCGGCGATGTGCCCCTTTTGGCGGTCTCTAACCACCTGATCTCCTAGTACTCGTATATGGCGACTATGGCACAACTCTGGCGACCGCCAATTACACACACTAGAGATCGGAGAGCGCCAAATCAACGATTGGCGACTACACAGACTTCCCGATGTACTTCCCTTCTGTCAGCCAGGTGTCCCGTTCAACACGCCTATATTATCGCTTGCTGCCACGTCATCACTTCCGATTACCTGATCGGTACACATTGCTTGAAGGAAGCCACTATATATATAATGGTTCTAGGAGACAACAATAATAAAAACAATTAATGGTAAGTAACCTCCCTTTGATAACAATTAATTGTGGTAAGTAATCTCCCTTTGATAACAATTAATTGTGGTAAGTAACCTCCCATATCAACAATGTCTCGGATAAAATGGTGCTTAATTTCAATGTGTTTGGTCCTTAAGTGATACTTGTTGTTCTTGGTTAAGTGGACAACACTCTGACTATCACAAAATATAACAAGAACATCTTGTTGAAGACCAAGTTCACTTACCAAGCCTCGAAGCCATATAGCCTCTTTCATTCTTTCTGTAGCAGCGATATATTCTGCTTTAGTGGTGGACAAAGCCGCAATGGCTTGAAGTGAGGAATACCAGCTGATAGCAGACCCACATAAGGTAAAAATGTAGGCTGAAAGTGAACTTCTCCGATCTAAATCACCACCATAGTCAGCATCAACATAGCCAACTACTCCTTCGGGATCGGCTCTATGTTGATCAAATACTAAACCGAGATCTGGAGAACCTTTCAGATAACGAAGTATCCATTTAACGGCTTCCTAGTGTGCCTTGCCTGGATTATGCATGAACTTGCTAACAATGCTAACAGCATAAGCTAAATCAGGTCTAGTACATACCATAGCATACACAAGACTTCCAATTGCATTTGAATACAAAACATGTGACATGCGCCTTTTGTCCTCGTCAGATTTTCGACTGATCTGATGACAACTTGAAGTGGGTGGCAATTGGAGTATTAGCAGTTTTGCAATCTCGCATTCCAAATTTGTCAAGCATCTTAAGAACATACTTCTTTTGTGATAGAAAAAGTTTTCCAGCTTGACGATTTTTGTTGATCTCCATTCCTAAAATTTTCCTGTCAAGACCTAAGTCTTTCATATCAAATTCACTACTAAGTTGGTCCTTTAACTTGTTAACTAAAGATTTATCTCTTGCGGCAATCAACATGTCATCAACATATAACAACAAGTATATAAATGACCCATCATATGTCTTTTGAAAATAGACACAATTATCATAGCTACTTCTGGAGTATCCATGTCAAACCATGAAAGAATCAAACCTTTTATACCATTGTCTTGGTCATTGCTTCAAGCCGTAGAGAAATTTCTTCAAACGACATACATGGTCCTCCTTTCTAGGAAGAACGAACCCCTCAAGCTGCTAGATGTAAATCTCTTCCTCAAGATTACCATGAAGAAAAGCAGTTTTCACATCTAACTATTCCAGCTCCAAATCATACAAGGCAACTAAAGCATGTAATATATGTATTGAAGTATGACGAACAACAGGAGAAAATACTTCATTAAAGTCAATACCTTTCTCTTGATCAAAACCTCTTACAACAAATCTTGCTTTATTTCTTGTACTCTCAACACCAGGGATCCCTTCTTTTCTCTTAAAGATCCACTTGCAACTAATGACTCGTTTTCCTTCTGCTAACTTCACCAATTCCAATGTTTCGTTTTTTAGAAGACTCACAACTTCTTCTTGCATAGCAGCAATCCACTTTGTTGAGTCCTCACTAGAGATAGCTTCAGAGTAATTCTTGGGTTCACCTTCTTCACCCATCTCTTATGCAATAGTTAAAGCATAAGCAATGTTGGCAGTTTCTGTAATTAATCTTTGAGTTGGTTTTCTTGGTCTCTATTGTGGAAGTTCTTGAGCCATAAACTACGGTTGTGGTAACCCTCGTCGTTGAGGTGGACATTGCTAATGTGGACTCAAATGTTCATTTGTACCATCAATAACAATGACTTGATCATATTGAGTACTGGAGGAATTGGGAACGTTTTCCTCATGAGCAGGTGTTTTAATCTCAAACTCCACTTTCTCTCAAGCATCTTCCTGGTCATTTGTATCAATTGAGGAAATGACAATATCTTTTACAGAAGAGAGCATAGCATTTTCATTAAAGGTCACATTTCGACTATGAATTACTTTGTGAGATTCTGGGTCATATAAATGATAGCCTTTAACCCCTAAGCCATAACCCAAGAAAATGCACTTCTTAGCACGAGGTTCTAATTTTACCTCGTTTACATGAGAATAAGCAAGGCAACCAAATATTTTAAGATTAGAATAATCAACAGGGTTACCTAACCAAACTTCTTATGGAATGTTGCAATCAGTTGATCTGTTAGGAGAGCGATTTATCAAATAACATGTCGTTGAAGTCGTTTCAGCCCAAAAAGATTTTCTCAAACCAAAATGGGAGAGCATGCAACGAACTCTCTCCAGGATAGTTCAATTGATTCTTTCTGCAACCTCGTTCTGTTGTGGAGTCCTTGGGATGGTGAGGGGTCTGGAAATGCCTTCCTTCTTGCAGAAATCATTGAATTCATTTGAACAGAACTCAAGGCCATTGTTTGTCCTTAGCCTCTTTATCTTCTTGCCAGTCTAATTCTCAATCAAGAATTTTCACTCTTTAAAAGTGGAAAATGCTTCAGTCTTATGTTTGAGAAAATACACCCACAGTTTTCGTGAGAAATCATCAATAATTGTCATCATATAACGACATTTACCTCTGGAGGGAACTTTTGATGGACCCCAAAGATCCGAATGAATATAATCCAAAGTACCTTTGGTTCTGTTTATGGCTTTAGAAAAACTAACCTTTTTCTGCTTACCAAAAATGCAATGTTCGCAGAAATCAACCTTTCCAGTACAGTGGTTACCAAGGTGACCCTTCTTCTTGAGGATTAGAATTCCCTTCTCACTTATGTGGCCTAATCTCATATGCCACAACTTGGTGTTATCTTTGTTGGGTGAGGCAACAACTGCAAAACCAGTAACTGTTGAACCCTGCAGCACATACAAACTATCACATCGAATAGCCTTTAGTAACACAAGAGCTCCTTTAGGCACTTTTAAAACTCCACCTTCAGTTGAGTATCTACACCCATGAGATTCAAGGGTGCCTAAGGAAATGAGATTTTGTTTCAACTCAGGGACATATCTGAAACCTGCTAAAGTTCTAACAATTCAATCATCTGTCTTGATTTTGATTGTTCCTTCACCAACAACTTTGCACTTAGCATCGTTTCCCATCAAAACAAGACCATTATAAACTGGTTCATATGTGGTAAACCATTCTCTATTGTGAGACATGTGAAAAGTACTACCAGAATCAAGAATCCATTCATTTTTAGACCTTTGTTCAGTGTTGGAAGCTACAAAACAATCCCCATCAGATTCAGTTTCAACAATACTGGCTTCAGCAGATTTTTCTGGTTGCTTACCATTTCCCTTATCTTCTCTATCTTGCTTATTTTCCAATTTATAACATTCAGAGATCTCGTGTCCTTTTTTCTTGCAATAACGACAATATTTGGAGTTTTTGCCTCTAGATTTTGACCTAGATTTATATTTCTTGTTCCTACCTTTCTCTTGGTTTCTCCCTCTAACTACTAATCCTTCACTGGAACTTCCAGAATGAATTTCAGTATCAAATTTTTCTTTGGCTAGTAAATTAGTCTTGGCATCATCAAAGCTTAAGGTAAGATAATTACCGTATAACATAATTTCTTTGAATTGTCGATACGAGGGTGGTAGAGAAACAATAAGAAGAACGGCTTTATCCTCAACATCAATTTTAACATCCAAATTTTCCAAATCAATTATGATGGAATTAAATTCATCAAGGTGAGATTGGATGGGAGTACCTTCGGACATTCGGAGTGTAAAGAGTCGCTCCTTTAACCGGAGTTTGTTTGCAAGACTTTTGGTCATGTATAAAGACTCCAATTTACTCCATATTCTTGCTGCAGTTTTCTCGTTGATGACCTCACCCAACACCTCACGGGACAAGCAAAACTGGATTGCAAACAATGCCTTTTATCTATCTTATTCCACTGCTCCTCCGTCATAGTGGTTGGCCTCATCATTTTACCTGCCAGAACTTTCTTTAAACCATTCTGGGTGAGAACAGCTAGCATTTGGAGTCGCCAGATAGCAAAGCTGATTTTACCATCAAATTTCTCAATATCAAATTTCGACATTATTGAACAACAAATCCTGGTTGAATTATTGAAAAGCTTTGATGCCAATTTGTAGGGATATCGTGTGTGGAATCGTGATAATTTCAACCAAAGATTATGAGAAATTAAAGTAACAAGAAAAAAAAATGATACCAGAAATTTTTAGGTAGAAAACCCTTTTAAATAGAGGTAAAAAACCACCGGCGAGAGAGTCAAAACTTCCACTATAATGGTATTGGGAGTACAATGAATTCCTCCCAGGCTAATAGATGAATAGCCCCAAAAAAAATTCTCTCTATATGAGTTAAACACTTACACCCAAGAGAAGAAATAAAAAGTATATGAGAAGAGAGAGGAAGCAGGTGTGTATGTTGCTATTTGTTGTATTATTGAAGGAAGCCACTATATATAGTGGTTCTAGGAGACAACAATAATAAAAACAATTAATTGTAAGTAACCTCCATTTTCCCTTTGATAACAATTAATTGTGGTAAGTAATCTAGCTTTGATTACAATTAATTGTGGTAGGTAACCTCCCAATTATGTCAAGAAAAGGTGAGTCATAACCCACAATTATCAGAAATTATATTTTATATATAATTGAATATTTTATAAAACTAGTTGATCTAATTAGAGATAAAATTAATTTATTGAATATAAATAGAATAATTAAAAACTTATTTTACGAGGATAATTAGAATTAAATTCAGATATTAAAATGATTTGTTCCATAACACATGACAAAAATTATCTATGATTAAATATTTTTTAAGTGAATAATATTGTCTTAAATAAACACTTATTTTTATTTTTACATTATGTGGTGAGATGAGAACTTATGGATTTATTACTATTTCAAAAAAAATATTTTATTTAATCTTTAATGGAGTAATTTATGTCATAAAAAAATCGATCTTCTTTTTCGATTGGTTGTTCTTGTTGATTTTATTTGCTGGTTTATAAAGTATATCTTCAAAAAAATCATGCCATATACTTAAGACAGAGTTGACTTTTGAATAGGCTATTATTAATGCTTAAGAAAAGATATGTATTGAGTAAATAGATGAGGCTCAAACTCGTTGATAATAATACAAATAAGTGTTAGACTTAACTAGCTCTAAGTTAACCTATTTCTATTAGTGATTTTTATTTCTCTCACCATCTCTTATTAAATAAATTAAATTATACTACTTTACAAATTTTTTAAAACTATACTTATAAATAACTAAACATTTAATTTTACTTTTTAATTTATTTTCTTTCCATTCGAGTAAACGCGGCATTATTGAAAGTCTTTTTAAAATGATAGCTTTTTGGGTTTTGGCCTTTTGCCAAAAAGCAAAGCAGAAGAACTTTCAAAACTTTTCGATTGGTACGGTTTATCGTATGCGGCCGCATGCATGATTAATAAAAGCATGCCCGTCAAACGTGGCACTCTATCCAGCACCACTGCTTGGGCCCAATGACAAATAATAAAATAAATAACTATTTATTAAATACTGCATTAATCATACTAAATATTACACTATAATCTATTTTATTTATTTATTTGGATAAACACTTAATTTTTTCAGACAATTAAAATCAAAATATTAAATAAAAAGAGAATTTGAATATATGATGAAAAAAATCTTGAGAAGAAAAATTCCTTTAATTTATCATATTGTGTTTTGTTTTCCTCATTAATTATTTTTGTTCTGAGATTGCTGGGTCAAATTGATTTAAAAAATTTGAAAAGTGTTCCGTTCGAATAAATTGGATGCCGTATATATAGAAAAGATAGGTGGAAGCATGTAAATTTATATATTTTATTACTTATCTTTTGGATGTTGTTTTGTATGTCTCATACTCATCACATAGTCTTTATACTCATTATATCATATAGTCTAGTCTAACACTGTATTTGGATTGGGGGTGACATTATAGACGTAGATAGATGAGGCGGTGTGATCCTGTTTGGATCTGCGGATGGTGGAGGTGGAGGGTAATGGTGAGTGAAAAGTTGGTCAAAATGGAGCTCTCATAAGTGAAGAGAAAGGAGAGTGTGTGGGAGTGAAAACCACGTAGGACAACTGCATACACATTTGTGCCCTTACTTTTGTTGCTTTATTTTGGACGTATATGGCATGACGTTACCTGAGGAAGCATGCATGCACAGTGGAGCAAGCTTTTTCAGCAACGCGCATGAGATTCCTGACCTTGGTTCAGGAATCTCTTTAACCAACTTCAATGCGAAATGAATGCATAATTTAGTTGGTGAGAGAGTGGATGAATCGTAATAAAGACTCATGCACCATTATATAGCTGCTTCTGAAGCTCACAAAGCACAAAACACATTCAAATCATCTTAGACAGTTCTTCATTCATTCAGAGGGCTTGGAGAGGGTCGTGAGTAAGCACAGTGGTATGAGAGTGATTTTGGTTCAGGCACAGTTTCATCTTGCTTAGACTTACATTGTGTTGTGGTTTTGTTATACTCTCTTGATGTATGTGTTTTTTTTTAAATTGTGTTTGGATGTTTATTTTGTTTGAAATTTAATTTGTTTAAATTATTTTAAAGTACTTATTCATGTTAATTAGTTTGTAATTTTAGATGTTAATGTTTAGAAAAAATAAAATAGTTATATTAGTAAATTAATTATTGTGTTAAGTTGATTATCTAAAATTGTATATTGTTATTGGAAAAATTTTATGAAATTTGAATATATTTTTTTTGTGACCTGAATTATTGAAATTATAGATCTGAATCTGTTTTTTAAAAATATTGTTATTAAAAAATTATAAATATTGTTGCAGTAATTAAAAATAAGCAGAAAAACCAAATTTATGAATGTGTACATAGTAATTATTTTTTTTAACATTTACGCGGTTAATAAATAAATTTTTTGATTTAAAATTAAGAAATTTACATAATAGATTATTTTTTTTGAAATTATTATTTTTACAGAATAGAAATAGAAATTTTTAATGTTATTTTTTAAAACAAATATTGTAGTAATTTAAAAAAACAGAAAAAGATTAAATAATAAATTAGAATTTTTAATAATACGTGTACATAGTTAATATTTTTTGAACATTTAATTCTTTATAAAAAATATATTTATTTATTTAAAATTATTATTTTTACAGAATGGAAATAGAAATTTTGAATGTTATATTTTATATTTTTTTACATTTTACATACACGTACCATGATACCATGATGTTATGGAATACATATAATTTATTTATCATAATTTACATAAATTGTTAATGTTATTATTAAAAAAATTAAAATAAATATTTTAGTAATTAAAAATAACATAAAAAGATTACATAATAAATTAGAATTTTTAATAATATGTGTAGATAGTTAATATTTTTTTGAACATGAAATTGTTTATAAAAAATAGATTTATTTATTTGAAATTATTATTTTTACCTAATAGAAATAGAAATTGTGAATGTTATATTTTTTATTTTTTTACATTTTACATGCACATACCATAATGTTATGAAATAGATATAACTTATTTCTCACATTTTACATAAATTGTCAATGTTATTATTAAAAAATTATAAAAAATATTATAGTAATTACAAAAAACAGAAACAAATTACATAAGTAATTATAATTTTTAATAATATGTGTAGATACTTAATATTTTTTGAACATTTAATTCTTTATAAAAAATATATTAATTTATTTGAAATTATTACTTTTACAGATTTGTTTATAAAAAATATTTTTATTTATTTTGAAATTAATTTTTAACAGAATGGATTTTTTTTTAATGTTATATTTTTTAAACATTTAATTCTTTATAAATAATATATTTATTTATTTAAAGTTAATAATTTTACAGAATGCGTCAATGCAAATTTTTTATGTTATAAATAATAAATGTTAATGTTACAGAAATTTTTATAAAAATTAATAATGTTATAGAAATTTTTATTGTTACATAATGGAAATGTAATTAAAAAAATTAATAGTGTTATAGAATTTTTTATTGTTAGATAATGTAAATGTAATTTAAAATAATTATAAATATTATTGTACTAATTAAAATAACTAAAAAAAGTTAAGAGAAGATATTACAACTTGTAATACCTCAATGAAGTGATCTAATTACATTAATATTTGAAATTTCAATAATTACATTAATATTTGAAATTTCAATATTTGTAAATTGTTTTATGAATTATTGTTATTTAATTTATGT
Source organism: Phaseolus vulgaris (assembly GCF_000499845.2). NCBI lineage: Eukaryota > Viridiplantae > Streptophyta > Magnoliopsida > Fabales > Fabaceae > Phaseolus > Phaseolus vulgaris. The sequence goes on from NC_023757.2 coordinate 16,894,352, forward strand.
AATTGACAATTTTGTTAGTCTATATTTATTTGTTGTTTGATTAAATTATAATATTGATAGATTTAATCTCTGTATATATTTATAACATGTTTGTTATATTGAATAAACGAAATGATAGAATCATTTATAATAGAATATTTATTAAAATTATTTAAAATTAGGTTTAGGATCACTGTATTGGTGTAGTTTTACACCAAAATGGTAACCGCATTCGGTATGTTGTATTGACACTTACTCGTAATTATGGTTCTGGATCAAAGTTAAAGATTACGTGATAACATTATGAATTTGGGAAGCCATTATGACGATGCAGAGATGGTACATTTTGAGAAAACAATTGCAATTTATGATGACCTTGTTGCGGTGAACATGAATTTAATTTCACAAATACAAGAACAAATTAAAAAAAATACTGAAGGTGCTTCAGTGATGATCCTTTGTATGATTGGTTTTGGATTGAATTTGTTACGTACGGTGCGTACTAGAAACAATTGTATGAGTGAGTTCAAACCACAAAAAGAGCGTCGCAGACAAGAATTGATGGAGTACTTGGTTCACATTGAACAATGTTGTGATATTATTCGCATGTGACTAGAAGCTTTCCTTCAATTATGTCAACGAATACGGGGAACTGGACTTGTTAAAGATGCATATCGATCAACCGTGGAAGAACTAGTTGCGAAATTTCTGCACATTATTGGACATAATGTGAAGAATCAAAGTGTGTCATTCTTTTTTCATCAGTCTAGAGAAACAGTTTCTCGTCACTTTCATAATGTTTTGAGTGCAATTTTAAGGTTGGAGGGGAAATTCTTAATTCAACCAAATGGAACGGTTGTAGAACCGCACATCCTTAACAACAGTCGATTTTACCCCTACTTTAAGGTTTGTTTATGATAATATTATTTTAAATCATGTATAATGTTTTATTTATTTTGTGTTTAATTAAAATTATGAAATTTGGTTTACATTAGGATTGTTTATGGGCCATAGATGAGACTCATGTACGTGTTACGGTTGCACGTGCTGATGCACCTCGTTTTCGAGGGAGAATAGATTGGCCAACCCAAAACATATTTGCAGCTTATGACTTTGACATGAAGTTCACATATGTCTTGGCCGGTTGGGAAGGAACTGCCTCGGATTCAAGGATATTGAAAGATGCTTTGGTATGAGATGATCCTTTGGTTATTCTAGAAGGTTAGTTTTAGGGGATTGGGTGTGCACAACAATAAATAGGTTATAGTAGTATATACTAACGCAACTTTCCACTACATTTGTAGGAAAATACTATCTTGGTGATGCAGGTTTTATGTTAAAACCAAATATAATGATACTTTATCGCGGGGTTAGATACCATTTGAAAGAATATTCGCGAAGAGGGCCACAAAATGCTAAAGAGTTGTTTAATCTTTGACATTCATCACTTAGAAATGTAATTGAGAGAACATTTTGGGTGCTGAAAAAACGATTTCCAATTATAGCCAGTGAGACTGAGCCACATTATGATGTCGATACTATGAAAAAAATTGTTTTAGGTTGTTGTATTCTACATAACTTTCTTCGCGGGGTCGACAATGATGAGTCTCTGATTGAAGAAGTAGATAATGAATTGTTACAAGAAGATGTACAACAAACCCCTACTCATGCTCGAGAGCATCATTATAAGGTAGGTGTCATATTAGGGAGACTATAGCAAACAAAATGTGGGAAGATTATGTAAAAAATTAATTTGATGAAATAATATATTTTTTGTTTCTTCCAATGTTTGTCATCCTAACTTTATTTAAGTAAATTAGATGGATCGCAGGAAGAATGTTGCTTCAAATTCATCAGGTGGTTATCGAGAGTTCACTAAGTGGACGTCGGAGATGGACCTAATTCTGCTAAATTCAATGATGTTAAAATGTATGGCTTTAAACTAGAGGGGGGGGGGGGGGGGGGGGGGGGAATTATTTAAAGGGGTTTTCGCAAAACTTTTAAGCTAGAATGAATTTTTTTGCAAGAAACCAAATTAGGAATTCAGCTAGCCAAGAAACAAAGCTCAAAACAGTAAAGCAACATAAAAACAATCGGTTGTTTATACTAGTAAATATCACAACAACTGAATTTAAAGAGTTTAAGAAAGAGAGATGCACAAATAGTTTATACTGGTTCACTCTTAAACCAAGAGCTACATCCAGTTTCCCAGAAACCACTGGGGAATCCACTAGGTAATCAAAACCAGATTACATACACACACCACCAAAGAAGTGACCTTGATCCCCTCAAGAAACACACTTCCTTTGGCTCAGCACACACACCAAGAATGTTGATCTTGACAACCTCAAGAGCACACAACCCTTCTTGGCTTTACAACACCAGAATGTACACAATTCTTTAGAATGAATTACACTGTTACAGAATCAACTGAAATCAATACAGAGTAATCCTATTATACTTCTCTCTTGAATATACAAAGGTCAAAGTGAAACTCAAATCTTTGAAAAGCTCTTTGAAAAACTCAAATCTATTTTTCTTTCTTGTTGTTTGTTATAAAACATTAACAAACTATTTATGACATTCAAATCTTGGTCAAAGCATTTAAAGCAGGAGTGTATTAAATTATAAAATCATTTAAAGCTCACTTAACTAACAAAACTATTTCTGTTAGGATTTCAAACAAACAATCGATTGAAACATCGAATCAATCGGTTGTTTTGGTTTGACAACAAATTTAAAGGGGTTTTCGCAAAACTTTTAAGCTAGAATGAATTTTTTTGCAAGAAACCAAATTAGGAATTCAGCTAGCCAAGAAACAAAGCTCAAAACAGTAAAGCAACATAAAAACAATCGGTTGTTTATACCAGTAAATATCACAACAACTGAATTTAAAGAGTTTAAGAAAGAGAGAGATGCACAAATAGTTTATACTGGTTCACTCTTAAACCAAGAGCTACATCCAGTTTCCCAGAAACCACTGGGGAATCCATTAGGTAATCAAAACCAGATTACATACACACACCACCAAAGAAGTGACCTTGATCCCCTCAAGAAACACACTTCCTTTGGCTCAGCACACACACCAAGAATGTTGATCTTGACAACCTCAAGAGCACACAACCCTTCTTGGCTTTACAACACCAGAATGTACACAATTCTTTAGAACGAATTACACTGTTACAGAATCAACTGAAATCAATACAGAGTAATCCTATTATACTTCTCTCTTGAATATACAAAGGTCAAAGTGAAACTCAAATCTTTGAAAAGCTCTTTGAAAAACTCAAATCTGTTTTTCTTTCTTGTTGTTTGTTATAAAACATTAACAAACTATTTATGACATTCAAATCTTGGTCAAAGCATTTAAAGCAGGAGTGTATTAAATTATAAAATCATTTAAAGCTCACTTAACTAACAAAACTATTTCTGTTAGGATTTCAAACAAACAATCGATTGAAACATCGAATCAATCGGTTGTTTTGGTTTGACAACAAGTCAACCATCCAAAACAGTTTTCAAACTTTTTCAAAAACACTTAAGTATAAAACAATCGGTTGTTTCGACAAAACAACAAGTTGTTTTTCACTTAGTTTGAAAAACACTTTAAACTTAAAAGATTTGAAAACACTTAAGCTTTAGATTCAACAAAGAGTGGATTACAAAGATAAGCTACCCCAGATCCTACTCTAAAACACATCAACAACTCCAAGCAACTCCAGCCTTCCATCAAACGCTAGGATTTGGATACTTCAAATCTTTGATCATACTTGATTCAACAAATGATTGAAGAGGTACGTCGAGGATGCAGAATTGACGGTAGTTGGACCAGTCATGGATATACTAACATTGTTATCGCTCTACACGAGGCTAGATTATCGGGTCTTAAGAAAAACCATGTAAAAAATCGTCAAAAAAGTCTGAAGGACAGGTGGAGGGAAGTACATGATTTGTTTGGTGTTGAAGCGGAGGATGAAGTTTGGAATGAATTGATCAAGGTATGATGATAAGTATATTTTAAAATAAATACATTTGACTGCACATTAGGCATAATGTACTAGCATGTCACATGTATTTAGGCCAAACCATCTGCGGTGAAATGACGTGTCAATCCCATTCGCCATTATAACCTAATGAAGGAGTTGTGGTCTAATGACAAAGCCACAGGAAGTCGGGTCAGGACAACCCGTGACATCAATTCACCTCCTGACATAAGTAATTTCAGTGTCAACCTTGACGATAATAATATGGATTATATACCCGAGCAACCCAACTTTGAAGAGGCAGATGACTTTGTCCCACAGTCACCTGCTCCTCATATTCAATCAAATGACACTCCTTCTAACACTCCCTCAAACACTCCTTTTATGCCTTCTGCGGGCACATCCTCATCTCGAGATCGAAAAGAAAAAGGCCCACCATGGACGGAATTAATTTACATTTTGTTGAACATTGGCTTTTATGTCTATGAATCTATGTGGATTGCTTGAAGAATTTAATGATGAGTTTCTGGGTGTTTTTCGGTAGCTTGAATTTATAATCCACTCATAGAATTGATCCAAGGTTATGTGATTTTAATCTTTTTGAAAAAGATGTGTTTCAAAGAGAAGCAAAAAAACAACCTATTGATTTCTCGTTTTAATCGGTTGTTTTTCTCTCAGCTTGTTTGAAGAGTTTTTAAACTATTTGACTTTGGTTGACTTTGCTGTCAAACCAATTCAGTTGGTTGTTTTGAAAAATCAACCGACTATTTCTTGAAAATCCTTTACAAAATTCAATTTAATTGATTCAATCTGTCTTGTTTGTTTTAAAATTGATTTGACTTTTGTTTTAAACGTTTTTTATGATTGATTGGAGTATAAATAAGTGATTATACGCTCCTGGTTGTTATGGATTCAATATAACACTTTCAAAACCAGTTTTTCCAAGATTGCTTAAGGCTTTGAATTTTTTGCTAAGAGTGGAATAAGATTGTTGTGTATTCTTTCAATCCAATTTGTGATTGTATCAGGTGTACTCTATTCCCTTATTCCTTGATAATTGTATTTCTGCAATGGTGTTGCCAAGAAGTGTTGTGTGTTCTTGAGGGGATCAAGATCAACATTCTTGGTGTGGTTTTTGCCAAGGAGTGGTGTGTATTCTTGAGGGGTTCAAGATCATCACTTTTGGTGTGTGTAGCTTGTAATCTAAGGTTGATTAAATAGTGAATTCTCAGTGGTTTCTGAGGACTGGATGTAGCTCAGGTGCTGAGTGAACCAGTATAAACATTCTGTGTGAATCTCTTTATCCTTACACTCTTTAAACTGCTTTAACTTTGTTTTTATAAAGTGTTGATAAAAACAACCGACTGTTCCGTAAAAAAAACCAGTTGATTTTCTACATCAAGCTTAAAAACAGTTTTATATTTGGTTGGATAAATTTTCCATTGATTAATTCTTCATAGCATTTCACTCTACCTTCAATACTTGCGAAAATCTTTCAAAAATAATTCACCCCACTCTTGTTTTAGCCCTATGATTCTAACACATTTTGCTTTGTTGAATACAAATCTTGAACAATGTGTTTCCTCAATGAAAGATGGAAATCAGAATGCCTCTCAGTTGGTTGACATTGCTCGTGCACAAGCAACCGCAACATAAGATATAGTTGTGGAAATTAGACGAAGAAACGACTTATATGCTGAGCATGTACACCATCATCGCCACCATGCATCGTACCAATTCTCTGAGTCTGATATTTGGGCAATGTTGGTGGAGCTTAACATCCAGGATGAACAGGTCATGGATCAATGCTACGAGTTTTTGTGTGAGCATCCAGGAAGAGTTAAGCAATTATATGGGATGTCATGTGAGTGTCGTATGACAAAGTTGTTTGCATTTATGACTAGGCGTTGATTTCATATATTTGTGTCCACGTTACCTTCATGTCTTTCAATTACATGTTGTCATTTTATTTCATTTGACTTGTTGTGTAATTTGTCCGTCTATGTTTGTTATTGGATAATTATGATCACAAGTTTTAGTATTGTACTTGAGGACTTCTAGTATTGTCTTTTCTAGGGTAATGTAATATTTTGTTTATGAAGTTGTACTATTGTGTTTGATAACTTCTACTATTCAGTTTATGATATTGTCATAACTTTCCTTTACTTAAAGTTGGGTTTCATATTTCATGTCATGAACATTTCATTTTTTTTATATATTGTAGTAATTGCATTATATATGACATCATTATCCCAGAAACGCCACAGAACCTGTAAGGGTAAAGCGCCAGCAGAAGATCATGTTGTTCCTCCTCCCCCAACAACGAGGATTGAAGAAGTACTTGATTATTCAAGATACTTTACTTCAAAACGGCAAATGATGTTTGAAAATATGTTTCATGGAAGACCAGTCATATCTCTAAAACCTATGCATTCTCCATTTTTTGCTGCTCCGGGGTTTGAATTCCAAAACCTTTTGAATTTCCAACATTTACAACCTTTCCTTGGAATGAAACTTCCAATTTATGAGGACTTGGTTCGAGTGTTTTATACAAATTTGAAGATCACACCTCTTGGTGACCTTGCCATTGAGATTTGTGGAAAGTGAATACACATTAATCAATTGGATTGGATGAACATTACCGATCTCAGGTATGACGGTTTTAAGTTAACCCCTGGGACGATCCCTAAGGAATGTAATTATGATCGAGCCTTAGCATTATCGTCCATGATTTGTGAAGATGTTCAAGGTCAGAATGTCAGAAATGCCGGTAGTCTGAAAATGAATGACCGACTATTACATTACACATGGGTGCATATCTTGTGCCCTCATGGGAGCAACTTCGCACAAATATTAAATGAAGATATTTTCATAATGTGGTGCATAAAAAATAATATATTGATTAATTGACCACATTACATCATGCAACAATGATGAAATGTTGAGATAACAACATGCCTCTGCCGTATGGAACTTTGATAACACGCATCTTGTAGGTGTATGGCTTCGACGTGACAAATGAGCAAGCAATAATGCTAGGCTGAAATAATTATTTTGGGAAAAAAAGTATGACAAAATTAAATATATTCCAACTCAGTGGTGTATGGAAACTTGGTAGGCCTCAGCAGGATGACGAAGAAGATGATGAAGAGGATCAATTGCCACAACAACATGTTGAAGGTGATCAACCTAGGCTGACAATCCCCAATCAAACTGAATTGTTAACCCAAATTTTGTCCGAGATACAAAACATGAATACCCGCATTGACAGGTGATAGAGAGTGGCTCCGTTGAAACAGAGGGGGCCCTACCTGTTGATTGCACTCCGACGATCAAGTTAGTACTGGGCTAAGAAACAATGAGTAAGTAAAATAGTTTCAAACTTAGAAACGACGTACCTTTACCAGGGATCTCAACTCCCTTTTATAGGTTGTTTTTAGGTCAACTTTCCTGTCCCACTAGAACTTCTATTCTAGTGAAATTAGGGTTACTAGGAAGACCTTCTGTCGCGTTGTCATGCAATCTTAACCCGACAGCAGCACAAAACCTTCCTCTTCTGGAGTGCAAAAACTAACAGTATGGCCGCCAGGGTACCAACTCATGTACCAACGCCGCGCGTTCATTTGTCTTGTGGGTGTCCTAATTCTTCACGTGCCATGCATGCAACTTTCCCTGGAAACCCTAGCGCTTGTGGGCTTAGGCGCCTTCAAGGAATATTTGTTTGTGCTAGGCCCGAATGCACTATACACACCACATGCATGAACCCTCTCGTGACTTAGGCCATTCTTATATCTAGATTCCAACTCATACTATTTTTGGGGTCGCGCTTACGTGGACTATTATTGCGACCAAACCACCGATGTTCGACGTCATCGACGTCATTGACGCCAAAGTCTAATGTCAATGTCCGAGGCCTCGTCCAATATATTATATTATACTATATTATATTATATTATATTATATTATATTATATTATATTATATTATATGTGGTATTCTTCCTAAATCTTCAGCATTATGGGAGAATTGAGTTTTAAAATTTTGGTGTATTTGCACACTTTCTAATTCGTGCAAATAAACACACTCTTAGATAGATGTTGAGATTTATAAAATAAAATATTTAAGAACAAAATGATTTGTAAAATGAAATACACAATAGTTAAAATTATAATTTATATAATAAATATGAGTTATAATTTTGAATTTTATTCCTTGTAAAACCATCCTTAATAAATGTAAAATACGGTCTGATATTGAGTTTGTTGAAATAAGGATGAAAAAATTTGGAAGAAATAAGGATGAAAAAATTGAAAACAAGACTATAATAACTAAAAACTAAACAGTATTTCCTTTATAGTATATTGACTTTCTGTGAATGATTTGTAAATTGTTAAATTTTATCTTATAGATTAGAAACAAAAGTCGAGTTAAGCATCTTTGAGTCGAGTTTATTAAGTCCAAGTTTATAAATATTGCAAATATAGAGTTTGACGAAACAATAAAATGAAATCAATTATATATATAAATTTAAAATGTTACTTGTTACATTATTAAAGAGTTAGTTATAAACATAATTTTATGATTTTATGTTTACCTGTATGTTTGACATTTTTAATACCTATGATAAATTTTGTAGGAAAAACTAAAAAGTCAAACAATCTTATGTTTTAAAAAGAAATTAAATAGTTCAAATGAATCATGTTCCTTCGTGTGGTCAAGGCCAAAACATACAAATCACACAAAGTTTTAAAAAGTTTAAACTAAAATTAAATATATTTTTTAATTAAATTGATACTAAAAGGAAAGCAAATAGCAGAGAGATGTAAATGAGACATAAAAATGTTGACATCTTTTGTTTTGATTAAAATGTATTTAAATTTTTGTTCCTCGTTCAATTTAGATTTTTATGTTTACAAAATTACAATGTTTTTTATGTTTGAACAAAGTAAAAAAATAAACAATAAAATATTTGAAAATATATTATTCTTAACATTTTATTGTGAAAAAAAAGCATTTTATTTTTCCAGTTATAGATCTCAGTCTTCTTTAGATATTTGTTGAAGGTGGCAGTGTGAGGTGCGCGATAAGGCGAAGCAGAACAAAGCATAGGCTGCAAAAATGGCTTACAATCTTTGCTCTTCTCCGTCTTCTCTCTTCCACGATCTTCCCTCAATCTCTTCTTCTCCCTCATCCTCTTCTTCTTCCTCTTCTTCTCGCAAATTCAAACTTCGAAACTTGTCTTCCTCTTCTTTTCAACCCTCTCCTTCTCATTCTCTTACCTTGCCATCGAAAACCCTTCTCCATGCTCCCCAAGTGTCCTTGCACGAACCCATTCCCGAACAAGTACCATCCGAAGGAAATTCCTCGTCTTCCTCGTCTTCCTACAAAAGTAGTCGTATCTGGGTGAATCCCCGAAGCCCGAGAGCGAAACAACTTGAGAGACATTCCTATGATGCCAGGTACACTTCTCTTGTCAATGTCGCCAACTCCTTGGACTCTTGCAATCCCTCTCCAGAGGACGTGTCTTTGGTTTTGAAGAGTTTGGGGGACAGGGTTTTAGAGCAAGACGCTGTAACTGTCATCAACAACATGTCCAATTCCCTTGTTGTGCCCTTTGTTCTCAGCTACTTTCAGAGTAGGATTAAACCCACCAGAGAGGCCATTCTCTACAACGTCACTCTCAAGGTGTTTCGGAAGGGCAGAGACCTCGATGCCATGGAGAAGATATTTGATGAAATGCTTCAGAGAGGGGTCAGGCCTGATAATGTCACCTTCTCGACCATAATTAGCTGCGCTAGGATTTGTTTGTTGCCCCATAAGGCCGTTGAGTGGTTTGAAAAGATGTCCTCGTTTGGGTGTGAGCCTGATGAAGTTACCTACTCGGTTATGATTGACGCTTATGGCAGGGCTGGTAACATTGACATGGCTTTGCGCTTGTATGATCGTGCTAGGACCGAGAGTTGGCGCCTTGATACCGTTACCTTCTCCACCTTGATTAAGATGTATGGTTTGGCAGGGAATTACGATGGATGCTTAAATGTCTACCAAGAGATGAAGGTTCTTGGTGTTAAACCTAACATGGTTATTTATAATACTCTTTTGGATGCCATGGGGAGAGCTAAGAGGCCTTGGCAGGCCAAGAGTATATTTATGGAGATGATGAATAATGGATTATCACCGAATTGGGTGACTTATGCGTCTCTCTTGCGAGCCTATGGTAGAGGGCGCTACAGCGAAGATGCTCTCTTTGTTTATAAGGAAATGAGGGAAAAGGGAATGGAGATGAACACTCATCTTTACAATACCCTTTTAGCTATGTGTGCTGATCTCGGTCTTGCTGATGATGCATTTAAGATTTTTGAAGACATGAAAAGTTCTGCAACTTGCCTTTGTGACAGTTGGACGTTCTCGTCCTTGATTACCATATATTCTTGCAGTGGGAACGTTTCAGATGCCGAAAGAATGTTGAATGAAATGATTGAATCTGGCTTTGAGCCTACTATTTTTGTTCTGACGTCACTTGTGCAGTGCTATGGGAAGGCCGGGCGTACTGATGATGTTGTGAAGACGTTTGATCAACTTCTGGATTTGGGTATCAGTCCAGACGACCGTTTCTGTGGATGTCTTCTGAATGTTATGACCCAAACACCAAAAGAAGAACTTTTCAAGCTAAACTATTGTGTGGATAAGGCTAATCCAAAGCTTGGGTCTGTGGTAAGATATTTGGTCGAAGGGCTGGAGGAGGGTGATGGGGAGTTTAGAAAAGAAGCTTCTGAACTCTTTGATTCAATTGCTGATGAAGTAAAGAAGCCCTTTTGCAATTCTCTGATCGATCTTTGTGTCAACCTGAATTTGTTGGACATGGCATGTCAGCTTCTGGACATAGGGTTGTCGCGTGAAATATATACGGATATACAGACCAAGTCTCAAACTCAGTGGTCTCTGCATCTAAAGAGTCTATCACTTGGAGCTTCGCTTACCGCTTTACATGCTTGGATAAATGATTTGTCTAAGGTTTTGGAATCAGGAGAGGATCTTCCTCCAGTACTTGGAATTAACACTGGTCATGGGAAACACAGGTATTCGGAAAAAGGTTTGGCAAGTGTAGTTGAATCACATTTAAACGAACTCAATGCTCCATTCCACGAGGCTCCAGACAAGGCTGGCTGGTTTTTGACTACAGAGGTAGCAGCCAAATCATGGCTAGAGTCTAGGGAAATGGTTACTGCATAATTAATGTTATTGGGCTATGGGGTTTTGGTAATTCCAACTACAGCTTTTCTCCATTGTTTATGTTGTTTCAGGGAATGATATGCCATGCAATTTTATGCATTTTCCTTTGTCTTTTGAGGAATTTTTTTGTATTAGATTCTGATATATAATTATTTTATTATGAATGTCTTATAGACTAAATGTAGAGCTGACACTAATATTTGTTATCAAGTATGGTGGCTACTGGCTAGGTTTACTTGCATTTGAGTGATATAAGAATTTTGTAAATTTCTTCTAAATATATATGTGCACAACTCTAGTCTAATTTGACTTTTTAAGGTGTGATGTAAACCACGCCCACTTTTTAGAGGTTACTGTATACCTAAGAAAAATAGAGGGTATTGAATAAAGGGTTTGTTATGCAAAATGTTTGAAAGTCAATGTTCACATAAAAAGATTAAATTAGAAATCTTGCTGGCTCAGTGGAAATGATAGTTGGCAAAGAGAGGTAAACAAAGTAAAATATGGTCTGCCGTCTTCTTATATGCATTATTGCATGAGTTGCTCGTTTTATGGCAAGATCGATTCGGCCGAACTTCCAATTAGAAGGGTAAAGGCAAAAGACAAATGTCTTCCAAACGTGTGAAGTGTAGAGATCTACAAACTTGCATTGCGTAGGAGAACAGTCCTGCAACACATGGTCAGTGTTCTACTATGAACATAACGCAAGTGGATTTTTGGTCTAAGTTTCATTTGTCCTTTTGTTTCTTCGGTAACAGAGAGGAGAAAAGGAAAAGAATGAAAGGCCTAGTTAAGGTAATAAGGTTGACAATTTTTATGGTAATAAGGTTGACCTTATTTCAATTAGTTATGTTGGCAGTGATTGGGATTGACTTTGATTTGATTGAAATTGTATTCTTATTGTGAAAAAAAATTAGTTAAATGACAATGTTACGGTTTTCTGAACTCATGCTATCACTTTGATAGTTCAAGCTCCTCCTTTGTGTGCATGGCGTCATTAACTTTTTCTGCCGAAAATAACCCTTTTCTGTCTTTTTAAATAAGTCAATGAGCAAACGCAGTTTGATGGTTTGCATGTTAGTGTTTTTTTGGTGAATATTGCACGTTTGTTTTTATTAAACTTAATTAACCATAGATGCCTTTATATAAAGTAGTCTTAAGTTCATCTCAGTTTCAACCAAAGAAGGAAACCAGAGGTCCTCTGCCTGAAGGAGGCGAAACAAAGTTCAATGCCTACAAGGCTAGTTACAATGAAGAACTCTTTATTTTAAACGATACATGCTGGTTTGCAGGATTCTGCATATTGGGGAGGTGTACCGTCTTTGTGCCTTAATTGACACAATATGTTGAGCCTTTGGTATCTTGTAGAAAAACTGACAATATAAATGTGAAAACGAGGAAAGTGAAGCTTGTGTTGGCTAAGGAACACTCGTAATTGCTGTTAACTGGAGCAGTAAAGTATAGTTTCTCGTTTTAAGGGAAAATTCTGGAATGCAAGAGGGTGCCAAATGGGCCTCTTTACCAAGTATTTAGATGCAGAACCATTAAATGATTGGAGAATCATAATTTTAAGCTTTCCCATGACAAATTGTGCAACTAGTTATTGTAGTTTTTTTCCATTTAAATTTCCTAAAGGATAATATACATTGTCTTTTCTCAGGAATTTGGCGATGTTTGCCTGTTGATTCTTGAAATGTAACAGCAGAGGCTGAAGAAAAGTGAAGCTCATCTGTATATTTTTTATACTAGCATGTTCTGTTTTTTATTCCTTTAGTTTAAGACTCTTACATTCAGACCATAGGTGTAGTGAATGCTGAGCTTTAATATACATTTTTTCAACGAACCAATTAGTAGAAGATACTTTCACATTTCATTTTCTAAGTGAAAATTAGTGGCGGAATTCATCCAACATAAATGTTTTGCTGTAATTGTAGTAAACCAGGATTACCACTGGCAGATGTTTTGATGCTCAAGGAATAGAGAACTATAGTTATGTCATATTGATTTAATACATACTACTTTCTGGTATTTTTCTCGAAATTACTTGGGAACCCCTCCCTGTGTAGTGTGTTCAACACGGGCAAACCTTTATTTTTCCTTTAGAATTGATTTCTATATTCTAAAACTGTTTTGTTTTTAAAATGTGACTAAACACAGTTGCTTAGATAACTAGTGGAAGATCATGCAAGGCACGTAGCAGAGTGTATAGTGTGGAATTACAGGAGAGGTTGAATAAGAAGAAAGCAGAAGAAAATGAGAAAATATTTTCCTGTTGTTTTTGTTTTTTTGGTTTTTGAAACACTTGTTTTGGAAAGAAATTTCATATCTTAATAAATTTTGAATGAGAAATTGATGGCTGAGTGAGTGGTGTGAGATTTTTTAAAAAACAATTTTTATAACTAGAAAGTGGAAGAGGATCAAATAGGCCCTAAATCTTTTACTACTGGACAATATTATCCCTTGTTGGAAAAGTGTTCGTGATGCAAGTCCATGAAGCATGCCACAAACTTGGCTAGTGTGTAACACTCACAATCACAAAGCATTTGTCTTTTATCCAAATATAGAGAAAGATGTTTAACGCCTGTTTGTACAGAAACAGATTCCCAAACTTCCTTTTTCCCAGTGGAAATTTATTTCAGGATACTACCCAACCAAATGTTTTGTATTTACAAAAATCATAAGATGCCATTGATAAATAAATTGCCTTCAACTATCTCCAAATATTCAGCGCTCAGTCATCACCCTGTAGCAATTTTTATAAAATTGTTATGGTTCGTCATAAAATGGACTGAACAAACTTGACGGTTAATAGTTATTAGCCACACTACAGAAAGTGAGTGTACAGAACCTTTTAGAGGAGTTTGCGCTTCTGTTTTTCCTATTATCATCTGACTTTGTTGATGAAGCCTCTTTCTCTCTGGAAGCTGCTTCTCTTTTCATTTTTTTCCACTCTACTTGCATGGCTTTTGTGAGTGCATCGACTTTCTTTGTAAGCATCTGTAAAACCAAAAACAAAATCATCTTCTCTTTAATGTAAGAAGAGATGGGGTGGGGAATAGTTGTTACTATTACCTTAATTTCTTCATCTTTAGATTGTAAACTACTATCTTTAGTTTCGCAAGACATCCTCAAATTGATGACCTCCCTTTGCAGCTTATCGTATAGAAAACCTGAGACCACATCATCCCTGCCTGATCCGTATGGTTTCTTGCTTTCAGGGTCTTCTTCATCCACATTAACAGTGGTTTTAATTTCTGCTGCTTCTCTTTCGTCATTGCATCTGTTTAATGTCATATCTGTGTTCACCTGCATCTCATTTTCCTTTTCAGCATTATCAGCAACTTTACTTCTGGATGCCAACATTCCTTTCTTCAACACATTTTCTGCAGTACTGTATTTCTTTATAGGGCTCCCCAGTTTTAAATTCCCTGCCAATATGTCTGTGTTGTTTTTTACATTTGGTTGCTGGAACAAAGAGCTTCCAACCCTAGATGCCCTTGGTTGTGATGTGGATCTCTTTCTCAGATCACTACTGGTTGTTAGGAAACCTAGTATGTTCGACTTTTCTGCTTTTGGAGATGCACAAGGCACATTCAGAATGTTTGGGTAACTTGAGAAATGCTTTAAGCCTTCCTCCAGTGTTTTAAGCCTTAGCTTTAGTTTATCCTGTAGTAAGCACCAGATAATATTAGTAACACGTTAAAGGTTGATCTAGATGCTTACACGGAGGACCAAAAAAGTTGGATAAATACCTTCAATTGTGACTCTGCCTTAGCTGTTCTCTCTGATGTAGCTAGCTTGACCTTCAACCGTTGAATCTCTGCCTACATATATGCAAGGACGTACACTTGTTGATAGAAATTTCTTGCTCAATATTTAAAATAAGTTTTCGGAGTGAAAAATGTGTTTGAATTGTCTGTCAATTTTCTCACTGCAGTTATGACAAGAGTAATAATTTCTCTTGATTATATTCCTAAAATTGGATTATTATCGTTTATACCCTGTTTAACTGAGATTTCCTCTATGGATATATATGGTTATTGTAGTAATCTGGAGCAAAATTATATGGTTAACAGAAATAGTAGCATTGTGGTCGTGAAAACAGGGCCATATGATCTCCAAATATTATCAAAGGAAGATATACCTGCATAATCCTTCTCTCTTCCAGCCATTGCCTGACAGGCATGACCTTATCATTTTCGTCCTTCCACTCATTAGCCACAACATTTGCAATTCTGTTTGCTGAAACTTTTACCCTTGCTAGCTCCCTCTCTAATTTCCTCTTTTCTTCCTGAAAAATTATTCAGAACCAGTTAAAATTATGGATCAATCAATAACTCATTGCAACTAACACTAAGTTATGCCAATAACTACTTAATATATGCCTACTTGCAGTTCAGAAGTCCGTCGCTGATAGTCACGAACAGCATTAGCAGTAGCTCCACTAGCTAAAATAATTTCCTCAAGTTCTTGAATAGTTTGGCTAAGCTTTTCAACTTCTAAAATCTTTTGACGATGCTTTTTCTCTAAGATTTTGTTCTCCTCCTATTTTTGGAAGTTGTTAATTAGCTGAACCACTTACACTTCACTACGGAAATCAAATATGAAAAAGCAAGCTTTGAAACTCATGCCTGGGAGATTTCAATCTGTCTCTTCAAGTCGAAGTTCTGATTCCGAACCTCCTCAACTACTAGGGCCCTCTCTAGGGCACTTTGCAGAATCCTCTCTGCTTCTAGCAATGCTGCCTCTTTTGATTTTGTGAGTCGTTCCAAAGATTTCTTATCTTCTTGAAGTGAAGTAATCTATGAAGCCAAATTGGAATATTATTTGTTAGTATTGTCCACATGCAAATTCACTTAGATTTTGTTATTTTCTTGTAAACACATCCTTGTTGGAAATTGCACCAGTTGTACCTCATTCCTATACATTTTGATCTCAGCTTCAAGAGGAGCAATGACAGTCTCAATTGGAATAAAATCTTCATCCTTTTGAATTGTATGGACCCTTCTAAGTGTTGCTTCTGCAGCATATTGTGAAGCCAATGCATCTTTCTTTTCATCTGTCAGTTTCTTGATTTCTAGATGCTGCACATTAACAGATTTAAAAAAAAAACATGCATTTTAGAGTCGAGCATTCAACTTCCAAAAAATAGTAGTACCAGCACAGTGCACCTTTTGTTTAAGACGATCCTCTGTAACTCCAAGTCTTTCGTCCAGTTTACCGACTCTATTTCTCAACTGGAAGTGAAGAGAGAGAATTACAGCTAATATTAGTACTGACTGGAGAAATTTATATACTTAGACACGTAAGGCAACTAAATTTATAATTACATAATTTTCTTCGGTTTATAACATAAAAGACATAATGGTCCTAAGGCCTTGTTATGATATTATGCGATATGCATTATTTTAGATAATCAGTTTTTAATCCTGAATTCTACTACAAAATCCTAGGTGTGTATTGATCCAAAAGTATCAGTTTTTATTAATTTTGGTAGGACAGATGGAAAACATGTGACATAGATATTGATTGGGACCATGGACAAGTAGTAGTTTTGGAATGTCTAATAATTTATAGTATTGTAGTGTTAAAAAAGAAGTACCTCTTCTACGGCCTTGTCCTTCAGAGCCTCAGTTGCCCTTAAGGCTTTGATTTCATTCTGGCAAGTCGTCAGTTCCTTAACTTTTTCTGCAATAATTATCGAATGGACTTATTGCAAGGTCTAAAGATGAACCGCTGATATGAAGATACTAGATTAGACGCTCTCAAACTGTATTCAACTTATTCATTTTGGCATGCAACAAGAAAACTATGATTTCTTGGGAACGAGGATTCATTTAAGAGGTCCCACAAAATTTCAAACTTCTATAGACCTAAGAACAACAATGCCATCAACACTCCGGAATGAAAGAAAGGAAGTAAAAGTCAATATCGTGAAGCAGAAACATATAGAAGAACAAATTAGAATAACAACCTTTGAGTTGGTTTTGCAAACTATTAATCTCCAACACCACCGGGTCAGATTGGACAAGTGGAGGCTTTTCTCCACGTTGCTCATCACAGCTCACCATTTCTCTTTTTGGCGCAAAAAACTCACACTGATAGATTGATTGCCAAACAGATGGAAGGACTCAGGCTTATATCCGAACACAATACTTTGGTTTGGTTCTTTTCCTTTTTAGGTGTAGTAAATGACAAAGTAGGCAGAGTCCAAAAACATCATCAGTAACAAACAACAAATGGAGGCTCACATGAAAACATATATAATAATTATAGAGATGTTGAAAGGAAGAAAATAAGAGATTGTATTCGTTTGGTATAAGGCAGAATTGACCTTCCCCTTTGCTGAAGCAAACTTCACATTTGAAACACACAACAGTAAAAGACCGGCCTAGCCGGCTTCTCCTTAAATTCTACCTTATACTGGACTATAACGGTCACTTTCTGAATGTTATTTTTCCTTTCATATCTTTAAATTCCAGTCTTTTCTGTTATGATAATGAAATAATGACCTTTAGACCCTGTTATGTTAGGTGGAGTTGATATAAGGGAAATGGATCAAGGAGTGTTGTTGAACCCTTGTAGGAAACTACTTCCAAACAAATGGGACTTCATTTGTCTGTTAAAAACCTTAACCATCCCAGAACTGTTTCCACTTTCCCTACTGGTTGATTATAAAGTTATTTTTGGTTTCTGAAAACAATAATAACAATAATTTTGGCCTACCTGATACATCATTTCATTGACCCAGGAACATAAAGTACTGCATCAATCATATTGCTATTGCAAAACTTCCTTTCAATTTGCTGACACCTTTTGCTTCAATGTTCAACATTAATTAGTGTTGGGATACACAGCATCCACACTTACCAATCAGGCTTTAGGATAATTGTAAAGTGAACATATTTACAAGGTCTAAATAATACTGATCGAGGTAGATATCTGATATAAGTTATAACCCTTGAAAGGGCATAAAAATTATCAAGGTCACTGATTCATTCATCAATATTTCTTACGGGGAAACTAAACTGTTCACCATATCTAATTGCAAACACTTCACTTTGGTTAGTGAATTGCTTAATTGCAAAAATATTCTGAGATCATTTCTGTTTATACTTGATGGAAGTCACTCGGATTAGATTGCGACTATAACAAACGAAATGAGTGTAGTTGTGATGATGTTAAAATTTGAAAACGACAAACTAAAGTGACTTTGAAGAACAAATAAATTTGGATAAAGTTGTGATCTTTGCTTAAAAGTATAATGGATAAATATTAAATGTTGATGATTCACAGGTCCAGCTGTTTAGGTACAGGAGGCTGAAACCTAATGGCAATCTTGGTATGTAGGACCCTATTTTAAGTCATATTTAGCTATGACCATAGTTTTCTTATCAACTATGATTAAACCTTATGATTTCTTAATAGAATTTCGCCGTTACTAACCGCTGTTTGATAGTGATGTAATGAAAGTGGGATCAAACTAAGCTTCTGCTAATCAGATCAAATTATACTTAAACCAAACATAAACTATACTTTACTCTTTCAAAATATAACTTATAAGAAAAACAACAAATAAAATTATAAATGTAATACGTGTTGGTCAATGGGAGGTTGAAATGCACGCGTTTATAGAATATAGTGTGGCCTAACTACTTAGACTAATTCTTATCAAATTCAACAAACACTTATTTTAGTTATAATTTTTTATAATACTTATATAATATGCATTTTTCAGTTATATATGCCCCTCTGCGACTATACATGTTTCAAGATTAAAAAAAAACCCTGTAAATACTAAATAATTTTATGTTACTCGATTATAATATTTCTATTGTCTAATAAAATGCGTTATCCAATGCTTAATCAACCCTTAAAAATTATCTAAAAATTCAAAAATTATCAAAGTTTTTTAATTTCACCGAAACTAAAGTGTTTAATTTTAAATTGAAAATCAAGGATCAAACTAAATTTCTTGTATTTCAACATAATTATATGATTTTATTAGATTTTATTTATGATATGTACCATTGGTACCAACAATCGGTGACTTGACCAAATATTCTACGGTACGTGGTTGGATATCTCACTAATTACGTGATTGAAAACAATTTTTAGGAAATCAATGACTAACTTTCGGTATGACTTAATTAACATCATCAAAGATACCAAATCTTACTTTAACACTGAAATTAACTTTGTGACCTACCTAATTTTATGACTTTATAAATATGCACTACATCCAAGACAAAAACATCGGTGAATAATATTTATTGTCTTCTCCCTATATCAAACCATAACTTCAGTATTAGAATATCTTTCACAAGTATCTCACTCTCATCATCAAAGATCGAATCTTGTGCAATAAGAAGGTCAGACACATTCAGAAAGACAAAGAGGACTCTTCCTTGGATTTTCATTTATTAAAACATGATAATAAATTTATATTATAGGTTTTAACTATAAGAATTTATTTATAAATATAAAAATAATTTGAATTAGAAATATGATAATAATGGTTATGGGCAACAGTAGTTGTACGGAAGTTGCATTTATAAATAAATTTTGAAAAATATAAAAAAACATGTCATTAGATAAATATACATGCACATCTTTTTCATGAAAATATTTTGGAAATTTCTTTCTGCACCTCTATATTTTTCTTCCTGCACCCCTACATTCTTCAAAAATACCAAAATTACCATTTACAATTTTAGGTGTTTTCGAAATAGTGATTCCGTAAGCAAAGGGTATTTCTGGAACCACTGCTGGTATGGATTTGAATTAAAAAAAGTGTGATTAGCAGGGATAGTTTATTAATAAAAAGAATACAAAGTGAAATTAATTGATTAGAAAAATGCAATTTTGAACATCACCCTAAAAAATAAGTTATTCTGGTGCTTCTTTGACTGCTACATGATGGATTTGTGTTGATCTAGCCAATTATATCTTGCACTTCCAATTCCGCAAATTCTTAAAATTGCAACTACGACATAAGTAGCAGGATATCAAGCAGAAGCCAAAATAAGAAATCAGGCTGACAAAACTGAGTTTGATGTTTTTCTAAATGCAAACAATTTATTAAGGATGTTGATCGCTGAAGCCCAAAGTGCTCAATCATCATGGACTGTTTCTTCCTGCACCTCCATATCTTCTTCTGCCACCTCCATCCACAACATGAAAATATATTTTTATCCTTCTTATGTCACCCCCATATAATAGTTTCTGGATTATGTAATCCGGAAACTCATTTGAAAAAAGACTTCCAGATTACATAATCCGGAAGCTAAATAAGACTTCCGGATTATGTAATTCAAAAATTAATCATGCATATGAAAAAAGGCTTCCGAATTATGTAATCCGGAAGCTAATTATAAATTTGAAAAATGACTACCGGATTACGTAATTTGGAATAGTATAGAAGGACATTTTTGGAAATTTGAAAATATATGGAGGTGAGAGAAGAAGGTATGGAGGTGCAGGAAGAAACCGTCATCTTCATGATATGCCTTCAGCCCTTTTTTGGGTGGAAAAAAAAAAGAATCGTTTCTCATTAAACAAATCTTTTATCAGGGTTCTTTCATTTAATGAAGATGATGTCAAGGGTGGAGTTGGTCACGTGAGGGATGGTATCCATGTGTGGTTTGAAGAAACCTTAACCCAAAGGAAGAATAAGTTTATCCTCAAATGTTCATTGAATAATTAATGTTTTCTTGTCTTGTTGATCCTCATCACGACATCTCCATAAAGCATAACAAGAATCTATGTGTTTCCTGTTCACTCAGATTGCATTCATAATTTTTAATTGAAACCCAACATTTGTAATTCCAAACTGACCTTTTAAGGAAGTTGGCAAAGTATGAATACCGAAAACTATTAGTTTGTTTTAATGTCACAGGCCTAAAAACTTTATATCTGAGTATATGGTTATTGAGATAAATATTTTTGAATTCAACTGGTTCTATATATTTAGGTGACTTGGAATGTCTAAAATTATGTTGTGTAAATGTTTACCATGGCAGCCTACTTTATTCTTGAGAGGACAGTTGAAGAAGCATCTTGGCTTTTAGAAGAATAAGTGGCAGATGGGACAAGCAAGCTCTCAGAATCTCTTGAGAATATAAACAACAAACTCATTAATGGATTGGAACTATAACCATACTCTTATTCCCTCTATCCCTCAATTCTCTCTCCCTTTGGATTGACTGCATTCGTTTAAGGGGCCATGGATGTTACAAAAATGCTTGTGCAGTATAAATACCATATCACCATAGCCATAGCATTTTCACTGTCCTTATCCTTCATGTTATATGCAGCACCACGAATTATGACCATTCTGGCGTATTTTTGGCCTTTGTTTGCTTCCACTACAATCTTCTTGGCTGCAATAATAGCTTTTGGAGGGGTTTCCAAATTCTCAACTGAAGATCATGGACATGGTGAAAAGGCTGGTGAAGGACTCTTGGATTATGTAACAGGCGTGCCAGAACACACTGAAGAGGCTCGAAACTTCTAAAGTAAATAGAGGGTGTCAAATTTCAAGCTTTGTTTTCCTAAGGTAGAATCCTTTTATGTCCAAAACAATTATCATTGATAACTTGTTCTCTGTATCTAGATTCAGGGAAAGTGACTATTGTATCAATCATGTACGATGAATGAGCAGTATGAACTTCTCATGGATGCTTTGGCTGAAATACTGAAATGTATATAATTCTGAACTAACATTAACTTGGAGCAACAAAGAAAACAACTTCTTGTTAGCATTAGTTTTAGTATCTTTTGTAGTTTTATTTGATTTACTTAAAAGTTGTGGTAAAATTACATATGAACTCTTTATAATTGACAGGTAGGTAAAGTGCTCTTCTTTCCTACATGTATCCAAACACTTAAAATAGTAAAGTGAGTAAAGTCATAGCCAAACATCCTAGAGGCTATAATTATGTCCAAACAAAGGGTTATTCCCACAAAACACTAAATAGAGATTTCTACAAAAGTATTTACTATTTTTCTAATACATTTGCTAGCTTTAGTCATGCTTTTTGAGGTTGTTGGGTCTTGTCTTTCCTTGGCTTTAGGTAACTGTTTCCTTAGAATGTTTCTTCATGTCCTCGTCAAAACTACATGTCTCGATCACCTTCATAATCAAAAAAGTATTTCCATATAACACAATGCTTTGGAGTCTGTTCACCTGGTTTCACTTAATTATGATAATCATCTTGTGTTCAATCTCGCTTCTTATTTAAACCGATAAACTTTAACAGAGACAATTAAATTTCAATAATTCATCTCACTCTTGAGTTAGAGTTATCTGAGATCCGCTTCTGTCAGGGTTCCTGATTGATCAAAATCTAGTTGTCTAAAAATATCCATAACAACTAAAATATCCTCTTGGCTGATCTTTCCCATTTCTTTCAACTTATACAAAACGAACTCTGTAGCACTACAAAAACCAAAAATATTGAACGTGAGCATTTAATTACTTATAATAAGCTAAATATTGGTGCAATCTATCAATGCTAGAAATGGATGTTACAGATATGAACTTACTACATCTCTTGGTGCAAATGATAGAGAGAAGAAGAATCCTTATAGCATACAATTACTTTTTTTTCATTACCAAGAGTACTTGTTCTACTTACCTGACTACATGATCTCCATCGAGATCAGCTGCCTCAAGATCAAGGAGTGACAATTTTCGTGCAAGAACCATTTTTGCCAGGGATCTCTGTCTTTTTTCAGTATAAAGTTCAGCAAGATAAGCAAAAGACTGAGCTAAGCAAATGGTGCTGCTCAATATCCAGAACACAGCAAAAGCACGACCAACCGTAGTGGAAAAGCTCTTATCCCCATAACCTAAAGTGGTGACTGTGGAACAAACACAATAAAGGGCATCAACAAAATCTAGATTTTCAATAAAATAAAGAAAAATAGTCCCCACAATCATAAGCACCAAAAAGATGGATGCTGTCAGGATGAATTTGTATTTAGCTTTGTTGGTTTCAACCTCTTTGGAAAGCTCTTGTGAACCAAAATTTGCACCCTTGAATAAGGTTTTAACTAGGTTGAGTTCCTGCTTTTCAACAATATAATCTGCTGCCTTGCTAAGAATTAGCCCTACAAGAGCCATTCCAGTGAAGACGTAAATGCAAGCAAGAAGTTTTGACACTTGGCTATCTGGCACAAGATCTCCATATCCAACTGTTGTCATTGTTACAACACAGAAGTAAATGGCATCAAGAAACCCATTGGTTTTTATGCCCTTTATCTCATGATCTGTGAGAAGGAAGCAAATAGTTCCTCCCCCTAGGTATGCAGCTAACCATAAGAAGACTGCCTTGAAATTGAATTCTGCTTGTGATTTTGCATCTATACATTGAGGATGCAAAGCCTTTTGCTCATCATTTTTTCCTTTGAGGTTGATCTCCTTCTCCGAACCATTACCACTAGGCTTTCTCCTGTCAAGGTCATTTTTCTCATTGGAATGTTCTGAAAGCAATGATTCTCGAGCCTCATCTCCACCCATCAGCTTGCTGAAAAAACTTCATATGTTAGCAGGCCACCTGAAAAGTTGAAAAGGTTATTCAAATTTTTAATTATCTATATAGTAACTTCATTGTTTTCCTTCCTCTCCAATCACCTAATAGTTTGTTTGTAGTTTTGATATTGTTCCATGACCGTTTGAATTGTTTGCAAATCTTTGGAAAAAAAAAATAGTGTTCCCAGAACAGAAGTAACTCCATAAAGACATACAATGAATATTAAAACTCTCTTGTGCTGCTACAATTAGTTGATGGCATTCACCACAATTCAAGGTGCAGAAATGAAGGTTCTTCCTCCTCCTTCAGGCTATATAAATCAGTCAAAAGGAGTATTATTGAGAAACCAATACCTTCATTTGGACTAATTCACAAACCACACAAAAGTACTTGTTTATGTAATTTTTCTTTTCCCTTCTTGAAAAATTATTTGACAGCACATGGAATTATCTTTCTAGGTCCGTGCACGTTAACATTAGGGAAATCAAATAGTTTAAAGGCAAATAAGCACAAAAATATGATCATAACTGATGATTAACTTTTAGCTACCTGAGAAGTAGATCTTGTTCAGGAAAGAGACTGATGATCACAGTTATTCAAATTCTGATAGATTAACCGAAATGAACAATTCTATTTTTCAGTACCATTTAAGGAAATTCAGAATTCATTAAAAATAGCCAATAATGTCTCTCATACTTCCAAATGGACATTTTAAAACCATAAAACACCTTAAATGAAGAATACATTTCACAAATATTCTTTTGTGCATATTCGAAGAGAAGCTAATCCCAAACATGTTTTATGGCTTATTACATAGTTGTTTTTTTAAACTATTCCTCAATTTTTAGATTACTCATTTATGGAAGAGATGATGTTATTGATCTTATGATTAATAAATATGTGTGTCATTCTAAAATAATTTTTTTTTCAAAAAGAAATGAGTATTTAATAATTCTAAATTTTGTTTTCTTTTTACAAATAGATACTTTAAACTTCAATCTTATGGATTGTGAAACCATATACAAATATTTTTTCTGGTTTAGGAAGCCTTTATAGTTTATGTTTTCTAGTGTTAAGTGATCCCTTAACTCTGCTTTGTATTGCTGTTTGTTTAAACTATGAAGGCCTTGTGTATAAGGGTTGAGACACCCCTTAAGTGTCTCTTTTTATTCTATTAATTTATTGCTGATAAAAAAATAAAAAAATAAAAATATACAAATATTTTTTAACTTTATTTTGTTCTAATTAACTCTTGAACTTCATTAATTTTATTACAGACACAATATTTTTAACTTTATTCTAATACATTTTTAAAACTTATCAATCTTTTATAAATATTTTATTCTAACATGTTGAAGTTAAATCGTTTACAACTCATAATAAGAGCAAATGAGATAATAGGAAGATAAAACAATATTTTCTCGGAGAAAAGAATACGAAGAAGGAATACGTGCGTCGTGCGCCTCGCCGTGTCGCTGCAGCCACCTGCGAGTGGTTCGTCCTTTTGCGGTTGTCCCGTCGCGTGTCGCAGCTGGTCCACCCATCGTGCGCTGTGCTGGTTCTCTCCACCGAG
This sequence comes from Phaseolus vulgaris, assembly GCF_000499845.2. Lineage (NCBI taxonomy): Eukaryota > Viridiplantae > Streptophyta > Magnoliopsida > Fabales > Fabaceae > Phaseolus > Phaseolus vulgaris. The sequence continues at coordinate 16,919,655 of NC_023757.2, forward strand.
AATGTGAAAAAGTGGTGCCCTAATTCCTCAAATCGAAACCTCACCGCCCCAGCCTTAATTCCGATCAACACCTTCGCAGTCCAGCACAAAGGTGATTGGTTGAAATGAAACTTCAATTGACGGAGCTCCAAGCACCGCCAGCAAAACCCTAATTTGAAGATTTGGGGGTTTTAGGGTTTTGCGGAAGTTTTTGGCGGCAACTTGTTAGCCTTTTAAAATGGTGGAGGGCTCTGCGGGTTTCCTCATTCCATGGACTTGTTTGATCGATCGAAAAGTCTGTCCTGATAATAAAGTATATTCCATGTCCGGTCAAAGGAAGACTTTTGCTCAGGCTTTGGGAAATACATGTGATATTCCTTTGTCCCAACTACCTACCCCTTGTATTAAGGGTGACATGATTGCTGTCCAGATTGATGAGGCAGATTACTTGGCTGGTCTTGAGGATTGCAAAACCCATCTCCATGGTCGGGTTATTCTATCTAAGGGGGATAAACCTCTCACACACCTGGATTTAACTAAAAAGTTGCAGCCGGTGTGGAAAGCTCTTGGACCATGGAAAGCAATTCCTCTTGGAAAGGGTTTCTATGAGTTTGAGTTCGCTTCTATAGAAGACATGAGATGGGCCCTCGGAATGGGTTCCCTCAAGTTATCTCCTGGTTTATTGAGATTGTTTGCCTGGACAAAAGACTTTGTCCCAGCTACCATGAAGAATACCAAAACTCAGACATGGGTTAGAATCTACCATTTGCCTTTGGAGTATTGGAAACCAAATACAATATATTCCATCGTTAGAGGCCTTGGTACTCCTTTGTCTTTGGATGAGCATACTATGAGAAAGAATAGGGGTATGTTTGCTAGAGTGTTGGTGGATATTGATCTACTGTCCCCTCTCTCCGATCAACTTTTGGTTGAACGTCCAGACTTTGCTTTTGTAGCTGGTGTGGAATATGAATGGCTCCCTCCTTTTTGCTCTCATTGTAAGATGATTGGGCACGAGCTTGCTCAGTGTCGGGTGATCCATGACCAGGGTCGTGTTCTTGGGCCTCAACATAAACCTTCTCAGAAGGCATCTTCTGATGAACGGGACCAAGGGAGGGTCGTGATTCCTAAACAACGTAAAGAATATACGAAAAAAGATCCGGAGACAAAACTCGTGGAAGGCCTCATTGATAAGTTGAAAGTTGATGAAACAGGTGGAGGGGAGGATGTTTTTGCAGATATGCCTCCTCTTGAGGATGCTTCAGATCATGATAGGTCCTCACCCAAGCAGGGGTTGTCCACTCCCACTTTGGACTCACTTGCTGTTATGGAAGCTAAGGACTCAAAGTCAAATTCAACAACTTTTATTGATGATCATCATGTGGAGGTATCTGTTCCTGTGATTGTACCATCTCCGTTGCGTACTACCTCTCCTCAGAGGGTTAAATCACATGCGGATACTAATGCTCCAGTTCCTAATGTGGAGGTCTCTGCTATTGTGACTGTACCATCTCAGTCGCCTCATCCCTCCCCTCGAAAGGCTAAATATCTTGGGGATGTTAAAGCAATATCGTTGGTCCTTCAAAATCACTTTTCTTCTCTTGATGGTTTGGAAACTACAGATGTGGGAGTTGATTCTCATATTGGAGCGTCAACTATTCCGCCTACCATTGTTGGAATTAATTCTGATCATATTGAAAATTAGGTTGTTTCAAAATTTTGGACTGACTCTAATGACATGGAGGAGGATGACAGTGATAATGGAGAGGAAACAGTTCGCACTAAAAGAAAACTAGGGAGACCACCTAAGGGGACTGGTAAATCCAGGAAAACTTTCTCTCTACAACGTCGCAATGAAGGTCTCTTCATTTTTTTGGAATGTCAGAGGATTGGGGAACCACAAAACTGTGGAGATGTTGCTTAGTTTACTTAACCTACATAAACCTCTCCTGGTTTTTCTTGCTGAACCCATGATGTCGTACACTAATGCTTTCGACGTCCTTTTCAAATCTGTTAATATGCATTTGGTGGCTACGTCTCCTATTGTTAATAAAGTTGCTAAGCTTTGGTGTTTGTCGGTTCCTAATCTTGTCCAAAATTTCTTGGTTAATGATCAATTTATCTCTGTAACTTGTCGTATGGAGGATAAGAGTTTTAGCTTTGTAGGTGTTTATGGTGCTACCACATACTTGTCTAGACGATTTTTATGGAGGGATCTTAGTTTCTTCACAGGGCCTTGGTGTATTCTGGGAGATTTTAATGCTGTGCTCTCGGCGGATGACTGTAAAGGGGGGGTGGCTCCTAATCAGGTTTCTTGTAATGAATTCCTGGACTGGATTAATACTAATGATCTTTCTTGTATGCCTTTTACTGGATCTTGTTATACTTGGTGTAACGGAAGGAGAGGGTTGCATAGAATTCACAGAAGATTGGATAGGGCTTTATGTAATGGAGTGTGTCTGGATGAATGGGAATCTTGTTCTTATCAGGTTCTTGTTAAAAATTGTTCTGATCATTCCCCTATTCTTGCTAGTCTTGCTAGTAATTCTTTGCGGAAGGTTAGCAATTTTCGTTTCTTTTCGATGTGGCTTCAGGACACTTCGTGTCTAAAGCTTATTCATGATTCTTGGGCTAATCAGGTTGTTGGTTGTCCTATGTTTATCTTGCAACATAAGTTAAAAAGGTTGAAACTTGAGCTCCGAGACTGGAATAAAAATTCTTTTGGTAATGTTCATAATGGAGTTCTTCTTAAGCAGGACATCCTTCTTGGTATTCAAAAAAGCTTAGAGACTGCTAGTTTGTCTGATAGTGACGGACTTCTCTGTCAAGAAAAGATTGCTAAGGAGGAGCTTGATCATGCTCTTCACTATCAATATTTGTTTTGGAAAGAAAGGGCTAGGATGTTATGGTTCAAGGATGGAGATCGAAATACTGCTTTTTTCCATGCGGTGGTCAAAAGGAGATATAATTCTAGTGGGATTCATCGTCTACGGATTGATAATGAGGTTACGGAGGATCCTAAAATCATTGAGGATCATATTTTGGACTTTTATAAAAATCTTTATGCTGAGTCTATTTCTAATGTTCTGGATACTGATAATATGGAAGATTTTATTGGTTCTTATATTCCTGCGATGGTTTCCTCTGAGGAGAATATGATGTTGATTAAGTGTCCAGATTTCTCTGAAATTAAAAATGCTGTTTTTAATCTTAACGGTAATAGTGCTCCTGGCCCTGATGGTTTTGGTGGTGTTTTCTATCATTCTTGCTGGGAAATTATTGGGACAGATGTTTGCAATGCTGTTCAACAGTTTTTTAAACAAAACTGGGTTCTCCCTGGAATGAATAGTAATGTGGTATCTCTTATTCCAAAGGTTCAGGGTGCTGATTCCATTAAAGATTACAGGCCAATTGTTGTTGCTAATTTCAAGTTTAAGATTATTTCCAAGATACTGGCGGATAGGCTTGCACTTGTGGCTGCTAGAATCATTTCTCCTAATCAATATGGATTTGTGCAGGGTAGACAGATTCAGGATTGCATTGGTATTGCTTCTGAAGCTATTAACCTGCTTTCTAAAAAGGTTAGAGGAGGTAATGTGGCTTACAAAGTTGATATTCATAAAGCTTTTGACACTCTAAGTTGGAAGTTCTTTGTTAAATTGAAGCTAGCATCTTGGAAAGGTAAATCTCTTAGCATGATGGGTCGAATTCAGCTGGTCAATACAGTGATTACTGAATCTCTAGCTTATAGTTTTAATATGTATAAGTGGCCTGTTTCACTTATTAAGCAAGTTGAGCAGTGGTGTCGGAATTTTATTTGGACTGGTGATATTCTGAAAAAAGGTATTGCTACCGTTAATTGGGGGAAAATTTGTTCACCTCTTGGGGATGGAGGCTTGAATATCATTAATCTTCATCATGAAAATAATGCATATCTTCTTAAGCTTGCTTGGAACTTTGCTTATAGCGACAAACCTTGGTCTTTACTCTTGAAAGCCAGGGTTCTTAAATCAAAATATGAATTTCGAACGGTTTATAGATCTTCCTCTCTCTGGCCTGGAATTAAGCAATTTTATTCTACCATACTTGACTATACTTATTGGACTGTTGGTACAGGTTCTTTTATTAATTTCTGGAATGATAAATGGTGCTCTACTACTTCTTTAGCAAATATTGCAGGGTTATCTGATGGTGCTAGCATTCCGGATACAGTCTCTCAATTTTGGACAGGTTGTGATTGGAATATTCCCTTCTCTTTACAGCAGATGCCTCTTTTTTTTTAATCATATCATGATTAGAGAGGAACAGGATATTCCTAATTGGATTCTAAATGAGTCTGGTCGTTTCACTCTTAAATCGGCTAGGACTTTTTTCTTGGAACCAGGAGTTCCAGGTGGTTGGGGTAAATTCATTTGGTCTTCATCTATTCCGCCTTCCAAAACTCTAGTACTCTGGAAAAATTTTCATGGGCGACTTCCTACAGATCAACATATTCAGAATAAGGGTTTGCATATATGTTCTATGTGTTCGCTTTGTGAAAAGCAAGAGGAATCTATTCAACATCTATTTTTTGAATGTTCTAACGCATTGCATATTTGGAGTTGGGTACGACAAATTTTTCTTACTTCTCATTTCTCTAATAAGGATGATCTACTTTCTTTTATTAAGAGTGATGGTAGTCCTTTGGTTAAATTGATTAAGCTTGCGGTGATAACCTTTTCTATATGGATGATATGGCGTATGAGGAATTATGCTAGATTTCAGGATAAGATTGGGGTTTCTAAGGCTATTTCGATAATTAAAGATTTAACTTGTCTAGTGGGAAATTCGTCTAAAGCTTCAATGAAGAATGATATGTTGGACTTCAACGTAATTAAGTTTTTCGGTATTAAGACTCGTAGTGGTAAAGTTCTTCGTCCTCTTCCTATTAGATGGGAATTTCCTTCACCAGGCTGGGTCAAAATTAATACTGATGGGGTTGCTAGGGGGTATCCTGGTCTTGCTACTTGTGGAGGTATTTTTCGTGGGAGTATGGGAGAATTTATTGGTGCTTTTTCAGCGTTTCTTGAAGTTCAAACTGCTTTGGTTGCTGAGTTTTATGGAGTTATACATGCTATGGAGGAAGCTCAAAAAATGGGACTTACTAATGTCTGGCTTGAATGTGATTCTGCCTTGGTTTGTGTTGCGTTTACTGCTAGGACTAATGTTCCGTGAATGCTTCAGAATCAATGGAATACTTGTCTTAATTTTTGTGGGACAATCAGGTTTAGGGTAACTCATTTTTCGTGAAGGGAATGTGTGTGCTGATAAGTTGGCTAATTTAGGATTTATTCATAGAGAATCTTTTCATTGGTATAATAGACTCCCAGCTAGTCTGTTCTTAGAATTCTTTATGAATAGGTATAATCTACCTATGTATCGTTTGTGTTAACATATGAGTTTTGGTCTAGTCCCCCCATATTTTTGTATTTTCTTTCTTTTTTCTTTTTTTAATAATATTTTTTTCATGTGATGGCAGATGATTGTTGTTACTTGAGGTGTCAGCTTAGCTGAGATGTCAAGTTGCATAGTGATGCCTAACACGAAAACTTTATAAAAAAAAAAAAGTTAAATCGTTTACATTTAAAGTTAATAATCTATTTATTTTTATTTTTTTTACAATTCACTTTTAAAAAATTAAAAAAAAATATTTAGAGAGAAAGAAAATAATTAAATAATTAAAAGATCTATTTATTTTTTAAAATAATTTTTAATTTAGTAGATTTATTTAACTGTTTATGTTAAAAACTACAGATTTTAATAAACATAGTACTTTAATTTAATTTTTTTATTATATGATAATTTTGTCTTTTAAAAATTAATCTAATAAATTTGAAGAGTGGGATTTATAATATGTGTATCCTGAAAGTATTAATAATATTTAAATTCGAAATTTCATTTGAAAACATCAAATTTAATTTTATTCAATAGATAAATTTATTAATAATATATTTTTATTATACTGATTCAATTTAAATTATATTTTTCTGAGAAGCATGATAATTATTATATACATAAAGTTTATTAACTTATTGAATAATGAATAATTAAAATTGTATATAATTAGTTGATAATGTAAGAAGATTTTATATTATATTGATAGTAACTGAAAATTAAAATATTTAATCGTATTCTTCTTGTACACTATAAAACAAATTATTAAATAAAAATTAATTTTAAAACTTAAAAATAAACAGTTATTATATGAATTAAATTAAAAATTATTTTATAGATTAATTTTTTATTTCTTTTTAAATTAGTTTTTATTGTTAAATAGTTTCTAAATTGGTATCTAATTAGTACCAAGGTTTTGCTCCTAAAATTAGAATATAAATAATTGGTAGTTAAAATCTTTGTAAATAATTGTTGTCAATATATAAATTATTTAGAATGTAAATAATTTCTATCAATTTAGAAATTATTTAATAATAATAAAAACTAATTTAGAAATTAAATTTTAGTGTCTAGATCCCTAATTTAGTTACTATGGTAATTATTTTTTGTCTCTAAAATTGGTTTTTATATAATTTAGATTATAGAATTTAAAATGTAATTTTTGAATTTAAAAATATATATTTAATTATAGAATTTGAAAAGTATTTTTAAAATATTTTTTGAATTTTAGAATCTGAATTTTTTTTAAGAAATATATCGTAGACTATAAAATTTATAATATATTTTTTCTAAACCGTAAACTTAATTTGAAATGTAATTTTTTTAAAAAGGATAATAATTTCTGAATTCTTATAATTCAAAATATTTTTTTTAAATAAACATATTCAATCTGAAAGTTATTTTCAAAATAAAAAAATATGAATAAAATAATGGATAATTTTAAAATTTTAAGAAATATAAAGTGGCGAAAGAAAAATATTTATACTTATACAAAAATAAGTATGAAATTTACTAATTTATAAACATATTTATGATCCGTTTGTTTCAAACACGGATTTTCAGAAACGAAAAAATTGCAAAAAAAACTCACAAATTAATAAATAAAAAATTAGGTAAAAAGGTTTCAATTTTCTTTCTTCACAAATAGAATCAAAGATTTGAGAGGATATTTATATAAATTTATTATATCTAGTAAATCACCGAAAAACTTCCATCAACCTTCCTTTCAGTTTCCGCACTATTTCTTTTCAAATTCACTCCTAATGGAAACAAAGAATTAGTGATAACCAGTGAAACTCTTTGTTTAGTTTTAAGATGTTTGTATTAATATTTAACCCTACTTAAGGATTTGTGTGAACCTCATGAATTGTGGTTCTGTGTAGAGTGTTCCATATATCTTCATGTTCGGAATTAATGTATACGCTCTAGAATCTAGTATTCTGCTATAAACTTAGTGAGTGACTTCACATATCAATCTGGAATCAATCTGTCCCCTTGTTAACATATTGAATCACATTCATCTTCAATTCACATATTCAATGTACTTAATTTCAATTCATTGGTAACTACTTTTTTTAGAAGGGAATGCAACGTTTTTGGAAAAGAAAAAACATACAGTAGCCGAAAACTGCATGACAGACCTTATCAAATTGAAAATGAAAGAAGCCATGTTAGCATACAAATAGAAATCAACATAATAATAATATGCAAATTCATGCATCTACTACACTTCAATTAGTTGTCCTTCAGCTTCATTCCTCATCTCCTCCTTCATTTTCCTTATAAACTCTTCGAACTTTCTATTCAATTCATCTGTATTTTCTAGTTCATCTTCCTTTGTTTCCATTGTTGTATCAGTACCTAATTCATCATCTTCTTCTGCAATAAACAACGCGTCTGTGTCATGTTCAGCTGCTGATACTTGTTCAGAATATTCTTCTTGCATTTTCGCTTCTTCAAATTCCTGTTCTTCAATCGTAAGAAAAGCTCCTTCAGAAACTTGTGCCTTGGTTCCGATCGTGGAAGCTTGAAATTCTACTTGAATGGCTAGAAGAGCAAGGATGGCATTACAGATGATAAACATGTATTTTCTTTGAAGAGTGCGAGTGAGCATGAGTATGGAAAAGCCAGAAGAGTAGCATACAAAGAAAGAAAACACACACACTGATAAAACAAACTGCAGACTTGTTTTCAATAACTTGTAATTCAGTCTCTTCTTCATATCAACCTGATAGGATCTTAATTGGGTGTTAAGTTTGCTCTTCTGCCAAACCCTAGATTAATGGATTGTAAGGCTACAAAGAATTTAAGACAGAAAGGAGTTGAGTTGAGAAATAGTAGCAAATCCTTGTATAGTATTTGCTTGGGCTGAGTGAACAAATTAAGGAACTCTAACCATCCTCTTATTTATAAGCATGAAATTGACCTAGTTTTTATCATGATACTGATAGTGACGATATGATAGAAGTGGAATTTCGCAAGCAAGCACTAAACCAAAGCATATTGAAAAGAGAGAATGAAGAAAGAATGGGAGAAAGATGCTTTCATTTATGAAAGAAGTTGTGTGAAGTTTCTAGCTGCCACCAGTCTCCACCGACAACTACATGCATCAACACTCTCAAACACAAATTAACTATTGTTTAAGTGTCAATATCCAACCTGTATTGTTTACATTTGCCTTTTGGAACTATTTGTAAATATATTATTAAAAAGAAAAGATGGAATCAAATTTTTTCCTAAATTAATATTAATTTATGCATAAACTAGTTTTTAAAAATATTCTTCTATTAACATATTTAAAATATGTTTTAATTAAATCAGTGTTAATTTGTGAAAAGTTAATGTTTTTAATTCTTGCATACACTTATCATAATTAATATTTTGATACGTGTCGTTGCTAATCTACATATTTCGTTTATTCATATTCGAATAACTCCTTACATGTTTAAATAAATAATTATTATGTATTAATAGTTATAGTTAGTGTACGACATCACCTACAGTAAATTGACTATCCTTACGGGTCTAAAATAATAATTTGTTCACTCGATTGATTTGGAATTAAATTGAAGAAAATATATGTATTAAATGAGGACAAATTTAAACTCTAAACCATGTAAAAACAAATACTACTTATGAGACTTTACGAACCGATGCACAAGTAAAATTGTGGTGACATTTTTTAAATTAAGTTCATTTATAAATGTAGCTACTTGTAACAGCCGCACTCGTAAATGATGTGCTTTGATGTACAAGTGCAACTTTAAATATAGCCGCACTTGTATATAATTTTTACCATAACTTCCCTTCAGAAGTGCGCTATTCACTACTCTTTCTTTCTTCAAAAGTGTTTCACGTTTGCACTCTGCTCGCATTTGCGCTTCGAGTTCCTCTCTTCTTGCTACTTCATTCATACTGCGTTCATGTCTTCGTGGTAAGTTTTTGAGCTCTCTTTCTTCTTCACCAATGTATATAAATTTTTTCGTTCATATAGCTTCATTGACAGCTTCATTGATATTGTTGCATTGCCTTCGTAGGTTCCTCTTTGCTTTCTTGTGTGCTTTGTCGCTGCTTCCGCGTTCACCACCTTGTCCGCTGCCGCCATCGTGCCACTCTTGGCAACGTTGCCTTCACACACAAGGTTGGTGATGTTTTGTATTTTTTGATTTTTTTTTAATGTTATGAATTATTTTTTTATGTATTATAATTTGTATTTTTTAAAATTTATATTATTTAGTGTTTATTTTAATTTTAATTTTAATTTATATTATGTTAGTTGTTAGTTTAGAATATAATTATCGTGTTTGTATTGAGTCCGAAGATTTTCTACCCTCGGCAATTGATACGTGCTGGTATTGAGTCTGGGGATGTTCGACCCTCGGCAAACGTGTTAGATAGAACACTGATTAAAAAACAGCTGAATGACTATTTAAGAATAGAATGGATCGAAATTGGATTAATTCTCTTCGCATAAGTGATGAGTACGAAAGAGGAGTAGAATAATATACAATTTGCACAACGTAACGCGATTAATGGTGGTCATGATGGAACAAAGATCAGGTGTCCGTGCGTTAACTGTTTAAATGGAAGGATACTGGATGTTAAGATAATGAGGGAGCACCTTCCATGTGACGGGTTTCTTCGATCTTATAAAACTTGGACATGACAGGTTGAATTGTTAAATTTACCACGTGTTTCCGTAACTGAAGAATATGTCGAGTCCACCATGGATGATGCAGTACATGATGATCGATTGGAGGACATGATTCGTGATGTGGGAGCTGAGTCTTTTGCAGAAGCGCATGGATATGGAAGTATGTCAAGCGATGCAGAGACTTCATTGTATCCTGGATCAACTAACTTCACACGGTTGTCAGTGGTGTTAAGATTGATGAATTTGAAGGCAATAAATGGATGGACTGATAAAAGCTTCACGAAATTGCTTCGGTTGTTACGATTGTCGACAGTGTTAAGATTGATGAATTTGAAGGCAATAAATAGATGAACTGATAAAAGCTTCACGGAATTGCTTCAGATGTTGAAGGATATGCTTCCAGAGGGAAATACTCTACCTAATCGTAATTATGAGGCCAAAAAGATTTTTTTTCCAATGGGTATGGAGTATAAAAATATACATGTATGTCCTAATGATTGTATATTATACCAGAAAGATTTTAAATTGTTGAAAAGTTGTCCAAGGTGCGGGTTATCACGTTATAAGTTGAAACAAAAAAATGATGATACTATTGAAGATATAGAAAAGCATGGACCCACAATGAAGGTTATGTGGTATCTTCCCATCATTCAAAGGATGAAGCGTTTGTTTGAAAACCCAAATGATGCTAAAAATCTTAGATGGCATGCAGATGAGAGGAAATGTGATGGCATGTACTGACATCTAGCTGATTCTATTCAGTGGAAGAAATTTGTGTTGATCAAGAGAGATCAAGTGCTTTGAAGAATACATATCCTATGTGTTTGATGAAAGGCTGATGTTGCTGTTGTGTTTGGGTGGGATCTGGGTAGTTTAATTTGTAATCCACTCCTTTGTTGAATCTAAAGCGAATGTGTTTTAAATCCTTTTTAAAATAAAGTGTTTTTACAACTAAGTGAAAAACAACCTGTTGTTTTGTCGAATCAATCGGTTGTTTTACTCTTAGGAGTTTTTGAAAAGGTTGAAAACTGTTTAAGTTTGGTTGACTTAACAGCAAACCAAACAATCGGTTGTTTTGTGGTTTCAATCGATTGTTTCTTTGAAAATCCTAACAGAATTTTGTTTTGGTGGTTGAATGTGCTTTAAATGATTTCCAATTGAATACGCTCCTTCAATAATTGCTTTAACCAATCTTTGGAAAATATAAATGGTTTGTTTATGTTTTCAAACAAACAAGAGAAACATATTTGAGTTTTTCAGTTGTGAAAAAGTTGTTTTCAAGATTTGAACATTCACATCAAGCTTTGTGTTTTCTAAGAGAGTGGAATAGGATTGCAATTGTATTGATTTCAGATTGTTCTGTAAACAAGTGTAATCCCTTCTCAATCTACTATATTTTTGGTGGTGTGTTGCCAATGAGTGTTGTGTGCTCTTGAAGTGGTCAAGATCAATACTCTTGGTGTGTGTTTTGCCAAAAGGAGTGTGTTTCTTGAAGGGTTCAAGGTCACTACTTTGGTGGTTTGTGTGTTGTAATCTGGTTTGATTAATTAGTGGATTACCTAATAGTTTTTTGGGGACTGGATGTAGCTCTTGGCTTAAGAGTGAACCAGTATAAACTGTTGGTGTATTTCTCTCTTACCCTCAAACTCACTTAAATTCTGTTTTTAGTTTTATTGGTATAAACAACCGATTGTTTTGCAGAAACAACCGATTGTTTTTCTGTTGCTTTGTTGTTTTATTGCTTTTGTTCTTGGCTAACCTGGTTTCTGTTCTGGATTCATACAAAGAATTTTGTTAAACTTTAAAAATATTTCAAAAACCTCTCTTAAACAATTCACCCCCCTCTCGTTTAAGGCCATATATTCTAACAATTTGATGATGATTTTCACAGTTTGGTAAAGAATCAATAAATATTCGACTTGGTTTAGCTACAAACGAAATGAATCTATTTGGTAATGATGGAGATCAAGATCAAGAAGAAATAGAAGCCAACAATCAAGGACAAGAGGAGGTAGAGGCCCAAGTAGAAGACGCTCAAAGAGTCAATAGCCCACCTCGTAGGCTTACAAGAAGCAAATTTAAGGAATTAGGAAATAGTGAAACATTGTTTTCTCTTTTTATAGTTTCTTGTGTATTAAAAGGTGCTTAGAGGGAAACATTAGACACCTCTTTTGAAAAAGCATCTTTAGGCTTTAGTTTAGGAAATTCTAGAAGCTTGGGAGTGAGCTTAGTAGGGGGCGTGAGCTTAGGAGCTTTTTGGGTAGCTCAGGGAATAAGCTATGTAAATGACCGGCCCTTGCTCCTATAAAAGGAGGGCTTAGGTCCTTCATAATTCAGATTTGAGAATTGATATAGCAAAACTCTACCAAATTGGTGATAGAGTGTGTGAGAACTTGTCTTCTCCTCTTCCTTGTCTCATCTTGAGTGCCTTGGTTCTCTCTAGTGGCGGCATTAGCTCACTTATCTTGGAGCCTTCACACTTCAAGTGGCGTGACCATCAACCAAGCTCTTCATTCTCATAAGTTCCTCTCTTCTCCATCTTTTCATTTCATCTCCATGTTCATACGAAGCTAAAACATGTCTTAGGTTCCTTTTCTAGCATTTTCATTCGGTATTTTAGCTTATTTCTTAACATGCTTCGTTTCATCTTCTCCTTGGCTGGTTCCATTTGATTCTTCTTCATTTCTTATGAATTTGTTCGGTTCAATTCAATTTTGAAGCATTCTATTTGATTCATTTACATTTGTGCACCTTTTAATCGGTTCAATTGGCAAGAAATGGGTCTTCCGTGTGAGTTTGGTGTTTGGTGCACGTTTTGGTGAGTTCTTGAAACATAGAACATTGATCCAATTCTATTAAAAGTGCCTATTCATTCTCCAACTTAAGTTGATTCCATAAAATGTCAAAGAATCATCTATATCTTGCTATTGGAATCATATCATGAAGCTATTAGACGGTTGGAGGAAAAATTGCAAAAAGTTGAAATGAAGCAAGCTAGGTCCTCTCATTCTATCCATGGAGAGCGTCATTCTCATAGACCTTCATCTAGAGGCTCTTCCAATAATCATGGCTGTGAAGAGGAACATAGAAGAAGGAGACCTCATCCCCACTTTCATGGATATAGACCTCATGCTCATGGAGATAAACATCACCGTGAAGATGGCCACTACCAAGACGCCAAGGCTAAGCTTCCTTTGGTCAAAATTCCTAGTTTCAATGGGGATAGTGATCCTAATGTGTACCTAGTTTGGGAGGCTAAATGTGAACAAATTTTTGAGATCCATGAGGTCCATGATGACCACAAATTTAAGCTAACCACCTTAGAGTTTAGTGATTATGCCATGAAATGGTGGCATAGTATTGTAAAGGACATTATCTATCACAAGGGTCCTCCCGTGGACTCTTGGAACTCTTTAAAGGATCAAATGCGCCTTAGATTTGTGCAACCACACTTTAGGAAAGACCTCATGTTGAGACTCCAACGGTTTCAACAAGGCACGCTAAGTGTGGATGCTTATTTCAAAGAATTAGAAATGCTTTTGCTTAAGGTAGATATGCGTGAGAGTGAGGAAGCTATGATAGCTAGGTTTGTGAGTGTTCTAAGGAAGGATATTCAAGATATTGTTGAGCTTCAAGAGTATTCATCATTGGGTTCTTTGGTTCATCTTGCAATGAAGGTGGAAGCCCAACTTGCTAAGAAAAATACTTTAAAAAATGCTCCCAATGATGGTTACTACAACAATTCTTGGAAGAACAAAAAGTCTTTTTCTAAATTTCCTTCTCAAGATTCTTCTTTCAAACCAAAGGAATCTAAGCCTTCTACTTCTATGCCTAAATCACCAACTAAATCGTCTAGTAAGAAATGCTTTAAGTGTATGGGTTATGGTCACATTGCGGCTAATTGTCCTTCTAAAAGGAATATGTTTGTGCATAATGGCATTGTCATGAGTGAGCATGATTCGGATTCACCTAGGCATTCTTCACATTCTAGAGCATCTAGTGAGAATGAGAGTGAGAGTCCACTTGAAGGAGATTTGTTAGTTGTGAGAAGACTTCTTGGACAAGTTTCACAACCTTTTGATGAAAGTCAAAGGGAAAATATTTTCCATACAAGATGTCTTATTCAAAACAACATTTGTTCCTTAATAGTGGATGGGGGTAGTTGTGCTAATGTGGCTAGTACAAGAGTAGTAGATAAGTTTGGATTGCCTACTATCTCTCATACAAAGCCCTACAAATTGCAATGGCTTAGTGAAGTAGGCGAAATTATTGTGAATAAGCAAGTCCTCATCCATTTCTCTATTGGAAAATACAAAGATGAGGTATTATGTGATGTTGTGCCCATGGAAGCAACACATGTTCTTTTGGGAAGGCCTTGGCAATATGATAGAAAAGTTTTTCATGATGGCTTTACCAACAAACTTTCTTTTGATTTCCATGGTCACAAGGTTACTTTGAAATCTCTCTCTCCAAGAGAAGTCCATGAGGACCAAATTCTTATGAAGAAAAAGAGGGAGAGTGAAAAAGAAAAGAGTCTTAAGCCTACGCTTCTTGTATCTAGGCATGAGGTCCAAAGGGAGATAGTGGCTCACAATCCTATATTCTTAGCTATCCCTAGACCTCTTAAGTTAGAACCACTTGTTGATAGTCCTCATTGCTTGGATAATTTGGTAAAGGAGTTTCAAGATGTGTTTCAAGATCCTCCAAAAGGCCTTCCACCTTTGAGAGGGATTGAGCACCAAATTGATTTGATTCCGGGATCTTCTTTACCCAATCGTCCGGCCTATAGGACCAATCCAAGTGAGACCAAGGACATTCGCCAACAAATAGAGGCTTTAATTGAAAAAGGTTGGGTCCAAGATAGCATGAGCCCTTGTGCTATGCCTATTATCCTTGTCCCTAAGAAAGATGGCACATGGAGGATGTGTTCGGATTGTAGGGCTATCAATAACATTACAATTAAGTATAGGCATCCCATACCTAGGCTTGATGATTTGTTGGATGAATTGCATGGTTCCAAAATTTTTACAAAGATTGATCTTAAAAGTGGCTACAATCAAATCCGTATAAAACCGGGTGATGAATGGAAGACGGCTTTTAAGACCAACTGTGGTTTATATGAGTGGTTAGTTATGCCCTTTGGTTTAACTAATGCTCCAAGTACTTTCATGCGCCTCATGCATCATGTTCTAAGAGCTTTCATTGGTAAGTTTGTTGTTGTTTATTTTGATGATATCCTCATTTATAGCTTATCTTTGAATGACCATAGGATGCATGTTATACAAGTCTTAGAAACCCTTAGGAAGGAACATTTGTATGCTAACCTTGCTAAATGTATGTTTGCACTTGATCATATAGAATTCCTAGGGTTTGTTGTGAGTAGCAAAGGGGTCCATGTGGATCAAGCTAAGGTGGTGGCCATTCAAAATTGGCCTACGCCTACATGTATGAATGAAGTCCGAAGTTTTCATGGACTTGCTTATTTTTATAGAAGATTTGTACCCAACTTTGATACAATAGCTGCACCTCTCAATGATATAGTGAAAAAGGATGTGGTTTTTCAATGGGGAGAAGCATAACAAAAAGCTTTTGATGTTTTAAAAGAAAAATTGACTAATGCTCCCATTTTAGCCCTTCCTAATTTTGCTAAAACATTTGAGATTGAGTGTGATGCTTCAAGTATAGGCATTGGGGCTGTTCTCCTTCAAGAGGGCCACCCCATAGCTTATTTTAGTGAGAAATTGAAGGGGAGTCATCTTAACTATTCCACTTATGATAAAGAATTATATGCACTTGTTAGAGCTTTGTTTACTTGGCAACATTATCTTTTTCCTAAAGAGTTTGTGATTCATAGTGATCATGAATCTCTTAAATATTTGAAAAGCCAAAACAAACTTAACAAGAGGCATGCTAAGTGGGTGGAATTCCTTGAGCAATTTCCTTATGTGATCAAGCATATGCAAGGCAAAATTAATATTGTGGCCGATGCACTTTCTAGACGATATGCTTTGCTAAATCTTTTGGGTTCTCAATTTCTTGGCTTTGATCACATTAAGGATCTTTATCATGATGACCTTGATTTTTCTCTTATCTATCAAGAGTGTATCAAAGGAGGACACAGAGATTTTTTTTATACAAGATGGCTTTCTTTTTAAAGGAAAACGTCTTTGTGTCCCTCAAAGCTCAATTCGATTATCTCTTGTTAGAGAAGCACATGAGGGAGGTTTAATGGGTCACTTTGGGGTTGCAAAAACTTTGGATGTGTTGCATGAACATTTCTATTGGCCTCATATGCATAAACATGTTCATAGTTTGTGTGAAAAATGCATAGCTTACCGCAAAACTAAATCTAGAATGCATCCCTATGGTTTATATACTCCTCTTCCTATCCCTTCAATGCCTTGGGTTGACATTTCTATGGATTTCATCTTAGGATTACCCAAGACATCAAAGGGAAAGGATTCCATTTTTGTGGTAGTGGATCGTTTTTCAAAGATGACTCACTTTATTCCTTGCCACAAAGTGGATGATGCATGTCATATTGCAAACCTCTTCTTTCAAGAAGTGGTTCGTTTGCATGGTATTCCTAGAACTATTGTGTCCAATAGGGATTCCAAGTTCTTAAGTCACTTTTGGAAGACCTTGTGGGGTAAGCTTGGTACTAAACTTTTATTTTCTACCACTTGTCACCCACAAACCGATGGTCAAACCGAAGTGGTCAATAGAACTTTGGGACAACTATTGAGATGCTTTATTTCCGGGAATCCTAGAGTGTAGGAGAATTTACTACCCTATGTTGAATTTGCCTATAACCGTGTAGTAAATTCTACCACCTCACATTCTCCTTTTGAGGTTGTGTATGGGTTTAATCCCTTAACACCTCTTGATCTTCTTCCTATTCCCATACTTGAGGATGTCTTGTGCAAAGATGGGGATGAAAAGGCTTCTTTTGTGAAAACTTTGCATAAAGACATCAAGATGAGAATTGAGAAGAAGGTTGGCAAGTATGTTGAACTTGCCAATAAAAGGCGAAAAACATTGTTATTTGATGAGGGTGATTGGGTTTGGCTTCACTTGAGGAAAGATCGTTTTCCTACTCAAAGGAAGTCCAAACTAATGCCTCGTGGTGATGGACCTTTCCAAGTCCTAAAGAGGATTAATAACAATGCTTATGAGTTAGATATGCCTGATACATACCTTGGTAGTCATACATTTAATATCAATGATCTAACTCCTTTTTTTGTAGGTCTCTAGAATTCGTGATCGAATTCTCTCCAACTCGGGGAGTATAATGGAGATCAAGATCAAGAAGAAATAGAAGCCAACAATCAAGGAAAAGAGGAGGTAGAGGCCCAAGTAGAAGACGCTCAAAGAGTCAATAGCCCACCTCATAGGCTTACAAGAAACAAATTTAAGGAATTAGGAAATAATGGAACATTGTTTTCTCTTTTTATAGTTTCTTGTGTATTAAAAGGTGCTTAGAGGGAAACATTAGACACCTCTTTTGTAAAAGCATCTTTAGGCTTTAGTTTAGGAAATTCTAGAAGCTTGGGAGTGAGCTTAGTAGGGGGCGTGAGCTTAGGAGCTTTTTGGGTAGCTTATGGAATAAGCTATGTAAATGATCGGCCCTTGCTCCTATAAAAGGAGGGCTTAGGTCCTTCATAATTCAGATTTGAGAATTGATATAGCAAAACTCTCCCAAATTGGTGATAGAGTGTGTGAGAACTTGTCTTCTCCTCTTCCTTGTCTCATCTTGAGTACCTTGGTTCTCTCAAGTGGCGGCATTAGCGCACTTATCTTGGAGCCTTCACACTTCAAGTGGCGTGACCATCAACCAAGCTCTTCATTCTCATAAGTTCCTCTCTTCTCCATCTTTTCATTTCATCTCCATGTTCATACGAAGCTAAAACATGTCTTAGGTTCCTTTTCTAGCATTTTCATTCGGTATTTTAGCTTATTTCTTAACCTGTTCGGTTCATCTTCTCCTTGGTTGGTTCCATATGATTCTTCTTCATTTCTTATGAATTTTTTCGGTTCAATTCAGTTTTGAAGCATTCTATTCGGTTCATTTACATTTGTGCACCTTTTAATCGGTTCAATTGGCAAGAAATGGGTCTTCCATGTGAGTTTGGTGTTTGGTGCAAGTTTTGGTGAGTTCTTGAAATATAGAACATTGATCCAATTCTATTAAAAATGCCTATTCATTCTCCAACTCAAGTTGATTCCATAAAATGTCAAAGAATCATCTATATCTTGCTATTGGAATCATATCAGGTAATAAGAGTACAAATCACAGTTCATGACCTGTTTTACTAGTTATTTACAACTTACCTCCTGGATTGTGCATGAAGCGAAAATACATGATGTCATCTATGATGATATCTAGTCCGAAACAGCTAGGGAATGACATAGATGTTTATCTAAGTCCCCTAATTGAATAATTGAAGTTAATGTGGGACCAGGGTGTTGAAGTATTTGACAGATTTGCTAATGAAACTTTCAAGCTTCTAGCCACGTTATTTTGCACCATCAATGACTTTCCGGCATATGGTAACTTATCAGGTTATAGTGTTAAGGTTCATAAAGCATGCCCAATATGTGAAGAAGACACTGCTTCTCAACAATTGAAACATGGAAGGAAGACAATATATCTTCGGCATCAGAGGTTTCTTAGAAGTCATCATCCTTACCGGAGGTTGAAAAAAGCCTTTAATGGACACCAAGAGACTAGTGGTCCACCAACTCCATTAACTAGTGTTGAGGTTTACGAAAAGGTATATAACATAGACCACACCTTTGGTAAGTAAAAAAAAAAGTCATATGTGACAAACATTTGGAAGAAAAAATCAGTCTTCTTTGATCTTCCGTACCGGTCGAGGTTAGAAGGCAGACATTGTATAGATGTAATGCATGTTGTGAAGAATGTGTGTGATAGCTTAATTGGTACACTTCTTAACATTAATGGGAAGACGAATGATGGTCTAAATGCTCGTTTAGATTTTATTGAGATGAACATACAAGGCGAGTTAACACCCATAGAAATGGGTAAGCGTACATATTTGCCCCCAGCCTGTTACACCATGTGAAAAGATGAAAAAAATTAGTTTTTGTCAATGTCTTAAGGGTGTGAAAGTGCCACAAGGACATTCCTCAAATATGAAGAGCCTAGTGTCAATGCAAGATTTGAAGTTAATTGGGTTGAAGTCTCATGATTGCCACATCATGGTTCATCTAGTGGTGCATCTGGTAAGAGAGGTTAGATTGTGTGGACCAGTGTACTTAAGATGGATGTATCCTGTTGAGCGGTATATGAAAATTTTGAAAGGTTATGTGAAAAATCATTATCGTCCAGAAGCTTCAATGATTGAAATGTACATAGCTGAAGAAAGTATTGAATTTTGTTCAGAGTACCTGCCAAAAGCAAATCCAATAGGTCTTCTAGCTAATTCATGGCACCACAGGCGTTCTACAAGTAAATGTTTACATGGTGTGAATATTGTAAGCAAATCTCGATCAGAAGTCTTGCAAGCACATTTGTATATATTGAATAGCACAGAAGAAGTTATACCTTACATAGAAGCTCATAAAGTCATTGTGAAGGCAAATAACCCAAGACAAGTAGAGAAATGGGTCTTTATGGAACATAATAGAACTTTCATGCCTTGGTTTAAAGACGAGGTGTTAAAGGATTCAACGACATCAAAGACCTTGACCTGGTTGGCTGCTGGATTGAAGTTTGATGTTATTTAATGTAAAGCGTACAAAGTGAATAATTGTATATTTTACACGAAGTCTATGGATGAAAAAGGTACAATTCAAAATTCTGGTGTTACTCTTGAAGTCATGTCAATGCAGTTTTCGACTTCGAAAGATACAAATCTAGTACTTGGATCAATGGCATATTATGGGTTTATAGAAGAGATATGGGAGGTTGACTGCACTAAGTTTTTCGTTCCAGTTTTCAAGTGTAAATGGGTTGACAATAAAAGTGGGGTTAAAATTGATGAATCAGGATTCACACTAGTGGACTTTCGAAAGATAAGGTATCGAGATGAGCCATTTATAATGATTCAACAAACATCTCAGGTTTTCCACGTGAAAGATCCTACGTCAGAACATTGGTATGTCGTTTTACACGGGAAAAAACAAGGGGAAGCCATATATGACATTGAAAATGGTGACCCCCATTCATTCACACCAATGATAATTAATAAAGATGATGATGTACATGCAACCCGTAAAGACCACAATGAAGGAATTTACATATGAACATTCAACCCACATGCAACCCGTAAATACACATTTAGAATTTTATGTATTTGTTTTATATGATTTTAATTCGATGCAGATTAACTAATGTTTGTTACCTAATTTTTTTAACACAGATATGGATGACGATCAGACTCCAGTCAGATCCTGATCTGGACGAGGCAGCAGAGGACCTACTAGATTGAAGCGTCTCGCATTGAAATGTGCTGCTGGTGAGAAGACACGTGCTGACATTGATGTTAACACTGGAGTGGCTTTTGGTCCTAATGTAGATGAGTTTAATAGCTATCTTGGAGTTGTTTCTCGTGAGAGGCTTTCCATTTTGATTAATTCATGGGATGACGTGTCAGAGGTCAATCACAACATGATCTGGGAGGATGTTCTGGTAAGCTTTACATTATTATTGTTACCATATAATGATTTTTAATATATTGATTAATTTTAATTTGGTGATGTTATTTTGCAAGCAAATTTTAAAATTCCTGAGGTGGAACCGCTTCGATCAAAGATTATATCCAATATCGGACTTAAATTTCGTCACTTTAAATCAAGACTGACTTCGAGATATATTTTTGGCAACTTTAAACGCGAAAGTCCATGTTTAAAGTACAAACATATTGATGAAGAGACATGACGTCTTTTTAAAGAAAGCCGTGAAAATGAAGCTTGGATGGTAAGTGAAGTTACTTAACTATTTTTATTTATATAACATTAATAAGTTTATCTTATTTAATTCATTGATGGTGAAAAATGAGCAATCTAGACAGGGGACGTCGTCTGAGAATGTGGAAATTGTTAGAATGGATGGCTTTAAACTAGAGCTGGGGGGGGTGAATTGTTTAAAGAGGGTTTTCGCAAACTTTTCAAACAAGAATGAAATTATCTCAGGAAACAATTGATAAAGAATTCAGTTTGCCAAAACAGCAAGCAAAAGCTGCAGTACCAGAAAAACAATCGGTTGTTTCACAGAAACAATAAGTTGTTTATACCAGCAAACAACAAAAAAAACAGAATTTAAAGAGTTAAGGATAGAGAGATTTCACACAGATGTTTATACTGGTTCACTCCAAACCCAGAGCTACATCCAGTCTTCTCAGAAACCCTGAGGAAATCCACTAAGCAATCACAACTTGATCACTTACACCACAACCAAGAAAGTGACCTTGAACACCTCAAGACACACACTCTTCTTGGCCAACACACCAACACTAAGATTGTTGATCTTGATCCCCTCAAGAACACACAGCCAATCTCAGCAAACACAGAAACGAAACTTGTTTCACAGAGTACAAGGATTACACTTGTTACAGAAGATAATCTGAAATCAATACAAGCAGAATCCTATTCCACAAACTTTGATAAATCACAAATTCTTTAGCAATCTCAGCTCTTTGAAAACTCAAAACTCTTAGCAAAAACTTGTCAAAGAATTTTTCTCAAATCTATTTTTCTAAATATATTAAAAGATGTAGTTTGTTATCAAATCTTAACAAACTCTTAAATTGCATTAAAAGATTGGTCAAAGCATTTAATGACTGGAGCGTAAGCAGTTAAATCATTTAAAGCTTAGTCAAAGATAAAACAGTTTTTCTGTTATGGTCCCAAAACAAACAATTGGTTGTTTCCTCGAATCAATCGGTTGTTTTGGTTTTAACAGTTCAACCATTTGAAAAACAGTTTTCAATCTTTTTCTAAAAACATCTAAGTATAAACAATCGGTTGTTTTAACTTAGGTTGAAAACATTTTACTTTCACAAAGATTGAGAATGCCTATGCTTTAGATTTAATCAAAGGGTGGATTACAACACTCAAACTACCCCAAAACTAAACTAAACCAGCACAGCAACAGCAAGCACAACTAAGGCTTCAACATCCTCCAAAGGGTTTGGATTCTTCAAAGCTTGAACACCAATTGGTTCAACAGAAACAGGGGTCACTTTTCCTCCATCACCACCTTTTCGCCATGTAAAATGGAAGAGGGCCCGAATTAAAAAGTTGGGTGCACCAAGTTCTGAGCAATTAGAGGTTATCATCGAAAAAATTGTAAGTTATTTTTAGCCTTCTTTCATTTATTTTAAAGCATTAATTATATTAAAAACTGATATGATTTTTTTTCTCTTGCAGGATTCCTTGGAATCCCAAGGTAATTTTGTTCCTGAAGGTCGTCACGATATCCTGATTGAAGCAATTGGACGACCTGAGCACTATGGTCGTGTTTGTGCAGCTGGACAAGGGGTTGGAATTAAACTATATTTTGGAGTTTCACAACGACAGTCATCCTCCTCCCCCAAAGAGAGCAAAGCAGAAATGAAGACTAAGATACGTGAAGAATTAATGGAGGAGATGAGAAAGGAGACTGATCAGATGCGGCTAAAGTTGCGACAAGAGTTTCTATCGCAACAACTTTGTGCTGAGCCGATTCAACCCCTTGTTAGTCCCACTCCCAAGAGCACAAAGGGGAGTTGTGCGGCTCCTACAACATCAGGGGAGGATATCATTGGGCAGACGAGGGAATGTGAGCTACTAGTAGCGGGCGGTAAGCTTCCTTAGGTGGTGGCCCTTGGAAAAGTCTATAAAGAGACCACCACCTTACATAATGTTCCTCTCTGCCCTGATGTGGCGAAGGTAATAGTTGAAAAAGTACAAGTACCTGATGCTCGTGTTCCACTACCTTTAGATGAGGTAACCACTGTGGCTGATGCATTTCAGACATTCGTTGCCTGGTCCAGACACCTCATTTGAATTATGCCAGAACCTCATAATAATTTCATTTCATTATATTAATTTATATTTATATTTATATATTACATATAATTTAATACAAATGTTCTTTATTTTGTAGAAACCTCATCGAAAACCAAGTCCGGAAAAGAAGCATGAGGTTCCGGTTGACGATCCTATAACTTCCTTAGCTGTAGTTGCTAGACAGATTGGTCCAGATCCTTTTGAAGTTCCCTGGGATGATACATTTTTTCAAGACACTGAACTGCCATGCCACTGTACATGACAAATTTATTAGAATTTGTAGATGGAGATCAGGAGCTCAATATAAATATAATTCAATTTTTTATGATGTATGTATCTTTACCTATATTTAAATTTACTTTATGTTAAATTATTATTGATTATGCTTTAATTAATAAATTGTAGGTTTTTGCATGGAGTCTGTCTCACTGAGGAGAAGGAAAATGTGTATGGATTCTTAGATCCTGCATATACTAATCCCACTGGAGCAAAGACAACTAAGACTCAATCATACATCACTAACACCCTGGAAAAAGAGGGAAAACAAATTTATTTATGTCCTTATATTAATGAGTAAGTTTAATTATAAGTCGTCAATTATTACTATTTCATGTTTTAAATATTTACTAACTCTTTTCATGGATGATATAAGCGTCTTTGACAGTTACTTGTCATATCAATGATTGATAAGATTTTTGTGTGGTTCTGTTCCCTACACAAGAAGATACCCTCAAATCTTAAGAATATCATTAACTCTGTATGTTACTAATTAACCATCTACTAACGAGTTTTTTTGTATTAACCAGTTCATGGCGTGGATATAACATCCTAAAAGGTCGATCCAGTTCAAATAATTTGAAGTGGATAAGAATAAAAGTTTGTAATTTTTTTCTTTCTCTTTTCATTGTTTATCAATATACTAACTTTTACTTTTTATTGAATTATAGGGTAATAAACAACCAGGAAACTATGAGTGTGACTATTACGTTATGCAAAGGATCATTACCATTGTAAGACTAGGTCTTAAAAGTGATTGGAAAGAGGTAACATGATATGTTAAATTATTTTTATAATTCTTGAACATATATGTATCTTAAAACTAATTTATGTCAACCATATTTTGAAATGCAGTTCTTCACGGATGAAGCACCAATGAGTTCGGATGCCATAGCATATGTGAGACATTCTTGGTCCACATATTTCATAAATTTTTATAACTCCAGGATAGTTGATCAATAGTGGTTATATGTAATTTGATTAGTGTTTGTAATACATTTTGATCAATATATATTTGATTCTCTGAATTTATGTATTTGTTTGGTCCGGTATATATAATTGAACAGGTTAATTTATATGGGAATTAACACTAAACAAATTGCACTAAAAAAACCATTATTTACAAGGGCGGCTATTTACCATAGCCGCACTTATAAATCCAGCGCAAGATTTACAAGTGCGGCTATTACAATAGCCGCACTTGTAAATGCATTACCCCTAAACCCTAAACCCAGATTCAGAAGCATATACAAGTACGGCTACTAGAAATAGTCGCCCTTATAAATAGTATTTACAAATGCTGCTATACAATCGCACTTGTATCTCTTCGATTTAAGAATGCGTGCTGATCAATTGCGACTATATAACTGCCCTTGTAATTGTAAAATAGTCGCCCTTGTTTTGCCTTTCTGCACTAGTGTTTGGTTTAATTTAAAATTAAAAATTCAAATTAATTACTGTACTGACCAGTGCCCGGTTCTCAGTAGTATTTTCGTATACTCGATTCTTTAGTACCACGAGGGGCCTGCTCGACTCTTTTGTACCACGAGGCCTGCTCGGTTCTTTTACGCCATGAGGGACCTGCTCGGTGTTTGGGCTTGAGCAAACCTGGGCCAACGACCTTGGTCAGGTTGGGCCTAGATCGCATGATGAGTACACAAAGTAATTCCACCGATACACCCCTTAAAAGATATATATGGGTGGTAGATATACTTTTGTTATTATTGTTAATATGTGGCAATATTTTCCCTGTTACGTATTTGTTGCATATCTATTACACGTGGCTACTTCCTATAACCCTAGTAATATAGGGAGACGCTTGGGTAACAGAAAGTGGCCATGCGGATAGCGACACCTGAAGATCATTGGTGCCCGTGAAAAGTGGTTTTTTGTTACCAATAAAAATTTAATTATTTTCAGTTAAGATTCGTTGAGTTTCAGGGAGAGTGGTTGCATGTTGCATGAGCAGTAATAAAAAGGAAGATAGGTCTCCAGGAAAAGGTACGTTGTTTTTTGCACATTTTACTAAATTGTTACTTTCCGGTGAGCCCTAGCTGACTTGGTCGTTGGAGTGTCATCAACAGGTAGGGCGCCCTATGTCCCAACGGAACCATACTAGAAGCAATCAAGAGAGAGATATTGAAGAAGGTGCGTTCATCCTAGGTCAACTATCAGTGCAGTCAACCGACAAGAACAATTACCATAGAGCATTGCATATTAATATAGGTTACAATTAATTGAAAATCCATTTAATATATATTTATATTTGTAAATGTAATGTAATTAAACAAAATTATTAGTCAACATAATAATATATTTTAATCATATATTACATTTTAATTTTAAAAAATAGTTTTAACTTATTTATAAAAATAATAATGTAATTATCTATATATATATAAATATATCTTCATCAATATACACATAATATAATTATAAAAAAACTACATTTTTTTAACAGTTTTATATAACCTTCATTATATTATATATCATGTTACAAATATGAATCACTCACTTGATAACTAGAAGAAATGATAACATGTATTTCCTTATTTTCCTAATTATTGTCTTTAAAGTCGTTACTATAAAAAAACGGTTTAATGGTTCAACGGGGGTACTAATAAAAGTACTATAATAAATAAATAATATATAAAACAGAACTATAATTCTATAATGGTAAAAATTGAAATAAAACATAAATTTATAGGTTTTTAACATTTAAAAGACCCGAAATTAAAATAAAATATGTTATCATATTTAGTTATTATTAAATTAATTTTATATGTAGAAAAAAAATGATAAATATTTTAAGTTGATTTTAATTTTTCTGAGAAAAATAATTGAAATAATATTATTAAGTATTTTTAATCGAATCAGTTTAGTCTAACTTTTGACCGGTTTTGATAGATTTTATCAATTGTTTTAAGAATTTTTAGTTCTGTGTCTGGTTTTTCTTTAAATTGTTCTGTGTTTTTTTTTTTTCATCAATTACTCTGTTCTTTGATTTGACCAGTTGAATGAGTCCAATTTTTAAAAGAGAATACCTAATATCGATTCAGTTTATCATTCACCTATCTTTATTTGATCCCTTCTTCACCTAAAGTAATTCCTCTCTTCTTCACAATAATCCTCTTTACAGTTGGCGAAGTGAAACTACTTTTTTTCAATAATGAATAATAAGTTGAAGTTGAAGTTGTTTGGATTAATTAGAAGATCAAAAGTGATAGCATGAGAAAGTTATACGTAATGTGTTGAACAGTGTGGGTGTGGTGCAGTACAGAGGGTGATTTAGTAGTGAGTGAGGCCTGATGGAAGTGAAGAAAACTGCATCTAATAAAGTAGAATTAAAAGAAAGTAGAAGTGGGTGATGAATGAAGGTAAAAAAAGCAGAAGGGTGAGACAATTCACTAAATCACGCCGCTTACTAACCAGCCAGTAGTAGCTAGGCAAGCCTCTGCTGCTGCTTCCTCATAAATTAAATGCTTGTTCCATCCACACGCTGCAAGCAATTAATCTACAACATTTTTCTCTGCTTTTTCTCCCGGCAAAGTGTTAATCTCTCTCAGTAGTACTCATTCTTGGTTCTAGCACTTTGCTGCATCATATGATATATGGTAAATGATGTTATCTACTTCTACTTTGCCTCCCTCCCTACATGCCTAATATACATTAATTGCACTTCTCATTATCACCCTTCAACTGCTTCAATTCAGGTACTAATTTATCACTCCCCACACCAAAGAATGTTTTGGGTTCAGTTTCATCATCCCATCAATGCATCCAAATATTTTCTTTACTTCCTCCGCCACAAAAATCTGACTTTACCCTCTGTCTTTCACACTAGCACTGATTCATGACTTTGATTTACAAGTTAAAATAAAGTAAATGTCCTACTTTATTTAATTCCATATCTTAAGAGAACACAGTGGAAGCATATCCAATTTTTTAAGACGAGGAATCTCCCCATTTTGGGCCTTTTCCCTCTCTGTTTAACCGGCAATTGAGTTGGTATGTCTCTCCCTTTGATTGATCAGGCCCAGCAAGCACACGTCCAGAAGAAAGAAAGACACAAGTTTAACTAGTGAAACAGAGAAATGGTGACAGCTTTTCAGCAAGATGGGGCATTAAGTCTGAGGCATAATTAATAAGGTTACGTGCCACACATAAATCCTAGGAAGTTAGCAGGTTTTGAAAAGTATGGGGTAATTTTATTTTTCCCTCGCTTTTATCTTCTCTTTACTTCCCTGCATTTCGTACGACTATTTAAACTCTCAAGCTTAAACCAGGATCACAGCAAACTTTAACTGCTACCTCCACTACTGAAGATATAGTCAGTTTTCCTCTTAGTTCTAACTCTTATCTCCCTGTACATTAACCAGCATTCCATTTATGCGATGGCTTGCTTCTCTTGTACTTAAACAAGCCTGCTTCTTTCTTCAGCTTTTGCAGGTTAAGCAGATTGAAAGCATTTCAGAAATCATAATGAAAGTTGGGTTAAAAATTACCAAAGCTCGAATCTTTTGCATGGTCTCTGTTGCCTCGCTCTTTCCCATGCTTTTAGGTAACACCTTGACCTTAATAGCACATATTATATAGTCTTTGTGCCATGTAACTGCAATGTCACACATGCATGCCAAACGGGTGCTACGCTCCTCAAGTCGAGGTTCAAGAAAAGCTGCAGTTTGAGTTACTCACCCGTTGACTTGTTTAATCATTTGGCTTTGATGCAATGTACTAATTGCCAAGTTTCTAGACTGATTGAGTAGTTCTTTCATGTAAGATTAATTGATTCTGTTTCCCACCAATCCTTTCTCAAAAATTTAGTTTTCATATATGGTTAGTTGAGCAACTGACATTCTTATTTGCAATGCAGTGAGGGATGTGCTGATTCACAGGGAAGGTGAGAGGGACACAGGCATTGCAGAGATGTTTTTCTCCAAAGGAAACCCAACAGTAATCACCTCTCGGAAGCTGCTGCAATCTGCTGGTACGAGAACCCTTTACATACATGTTATGGTAATAAAATAAAATAAAATTACAGCACTAAAATTATGTTGCATTGCAGATGATGGGGGCTTGAACCATATAGGAATGGTGTGCTCAAAGGACGACATAGTGATATATCAAGGGGAAGTGCCCCCTCTTCCCACGGGGATTCCTTCGTACACAGTCCAAATAATGAACATGTGCGCCAGTGATTGCGACATAGAATACATACGCCTTCACTGTGGGTGGTTCAGCTCAGCACGTTTGATAAACCCCAGAGTGTTTCGTAGAGTTGGATACGATGATTGCCTCGTCAATGATGGGAAACCTCTTGCCTCAGGAAAAACCATCTCCTTTCAATATTCCAACACTTTTCGCTACCCTCTCTCCGTTTCATCTGTTGTTTGCTCCTAAAGAGTAATGAGCATCACCTACAACTTTACATCTACTTGTAACTTGGAACATCCATTAAACAGACATTAGGAGCCATTACCCCACCCGTGTTTGTTCTTTAGTTTTTCAGTTTTTGTAAGAATTAGTACGCAAAAGCTTTTTTTCCCACAAATGGTGCAGAAAGCTAGACAACTAATTGATTGGGCTACTGTATTTTGGAAACAACATTAAATTGTCATCTTTTAATTGGTTCTGCGATTAAATCTTCAACCGAATCAGATACTGTTGTTGGTATGAGAATCGCATTGGTTCGACCGAGATGTCCGGTCAGAATTTAAGAACATTAACCGGTTGAAACAAAAAGTAAATAACAAAATCTAAACATGAAAAACAAAAATTTCTATCCCTACTGTGTATTAATAAGAGGAGGAAGCGTAATGAAAAGAAGGTGTTTATTTTGCATGTTATAATGTAACGATGATGGTAGAATGGGAGGTGCTAGTATCCATAATCGTAAGAAAATTCAGAGACACCAACCATGGCAGAGAGGACTTGCGAGACAATGTAGAGGGAACCCCCGAAAAGAAGAAGAATGAAAATGGCCGAAATGGGATTCTTGAGAAGGTCGACTATAGGGCGGAAGATGGTGTAAAGAGCACCTGTGCTGACGGTGAGAGCGTAGAGGCCATATCTCCTGACGTTGTCCCAAAACTCTTCCACCAGTGGGCCTTGAGGGCCCAATGCCAAGGCCTTCTCCTCACTCACAATCACCGCCAAAATCCCCACACACACCGCTCCCATTATCACAACACTGGAATGCAAAATCCCATTCTCATGTTTCAGCAGAGCCACCCTCCGTCTATGCTCTTCACTTCCTCTGTCTTCTCTCAGACTGATTGCAAATTTGGAAGAAGGTCCATGCTTCAAGTCTTTGCCATACGACGATACTACCACTAATTTCACGGGTTTCACACACAGTGGAGGGTTTGAAAAAGGAATTGGAACGTGAAGCTTTGCTCTCAAGTTCACACTCATCATCTTCTCTTACCAAACTCAACTAAGTCTCGCACTACCTTATCCCCGCTTACTCTTACTCATACTTTATTTCATACCTTATCTTACTACTGCCAAGTGTGTGGTCTGCGCCATCTCACAAATTTTATCTCCCAACTTTTAATATAACCTTAAAGCTTCCAAATTTCTTACACCAACTTTCTAACTTACTGTCTATTTCATACCTTCAAATAAAACATTAGTATACTTACCCCTAAAACATTTCATACCTTCTTATCATTTTTATTTAGATTAAAATATTTGTATACATTATTTATTAATGCTCTTTTTCATTTTATTTTACAAATATCTTCGTATCATTTATCTAGGCGATACATCTTATAATTTTTATATCAATATTTGTAACTAATCTATTAATGCTTTTATTACTTTAATTTTTACAAATGATTGTTATTTATCACTTAAGAAATTTTAATTTATGACTACATTACACAAAATCAACTCATATTTATATAAAGATAATATTAACATTACATGTTATTACATTTCTTCGTTTAAAGACTTAAAGACTTTATCACAGTTTTATTTTTACTATTATAGATTTTTTTTATTTTTTTTATCAAAGTAGGATTTTTTTTTTAAAAAAAATAAATTTTGGAGAAATCGTAGTAACATGACAAGACTTCATAGAAAGAAGTTGTGTTAATTCTACAAGTATACACAACTTTATGTATGTCATCTAAGTTGTTAATTCTACTGCGTCAAGTAGACACGACTTTATTTATTTCATCTGAAATGATGTTAAGTTTACACAATTTCAACTATTTTTTTTTAAATATTTTTTTTTTAAAATAGATATATATCTTTCTCATTATTATTTTGTCTTTATTTATTTTATTCAATTAATCAACAACAAATATTTCTCTATAACTTTTTTTATAAATTAATTTCAAATATTACATAATTTAATACTTAATTTTAATTTATTTCAACTTTAATTAAATAATTAATAATATATTTATTATAAAAAAATTAACTGAAGTCGTATCCACTTTTCATAAATCATTCCAGTTTGGCATGATTTCCCAAATGTAAATTTTTTAAAAGAAGTCCCAGTTTGATAAAAAAACAAAAGTCCAATCCTGATAAAAAAAAATGGTTATCACAGGGAATCTCCATTAAAAAAAAATTATTCTATAGTTATTTAGTTGATTGCATGACAGCTTGTTTTCTTAATTTATACAAAGTTTATCAATTTTTTTTTTCTTTATTGAGAATATATAAAGGGAGACATTAGTTTCAAAGGCAAGTCTTCCATTCATGCCATGGATTTCCAACCTTCCTTACTGGTTTTTGCCCCATTCCTCTTGTTGCTGTTCTGGTTTACTAGGATTTACAAGAACAAAATCACAGTGAAGAGCGTGGTTCATAAGCTTCCCCCAGGCCCATGGAAGTTGCCTGTAATAGGCAACCTTCACCAACTGGCAAGGGCAGACACACTTCCACACCATACCCTTCAAAGTCTATCACACAAATACGGACCTCTGATGCACCTTCAACTGGGTGAAATTTCTGCTGTGATTGTGTCATCCCCTGACATGGCAAAGGAGATAATGAAGACACATGATCTTAATTTTGTGCAGAGGCCACAACTACTTTGTCCTAAAATCCTGGCCTATGGATCAACCGATATTGCCTTTGCTCCATACGGCGAGTACTGGAGACAGATGAGGAAAATATGTACACTAGAGCTTCTTAGTGCCAAAAGGGTTCACTCTTTCTCCTTCATTCGTGAAGAAGAGGTGGCTAAGCTCATACGATCCATTCAATTGTGTGCATGTGCAGGTTCACAAGTTAATGTTTCTGAGAATGTTTTTTCTTTTCTGAGCACCCTTGTTTCAAGGACAGCCTTTGGTAAAAAATCTGAGAAGGGGAATGAACTTCTGTGTTTGCTCAAGAAAGGAGCGGAACTCGCAGGAGGGTTTGACCTTGCTGATTTGTTCCCTTCATTGAAAGCTGTTCATTTCTTAACTAGGATGAAAACTAAGCTGGAGAACATGCATAAAGAACTGGACAAGATTTTAGAAAGTATCATCAGCGAGCATCAATCAAAGCATAGAAACGGAGATGCAGAAGAAAATCTGGTTGATGTTCTTTTGCGCGTGCAGCAAAGTGCCACCCTGGAGGTTCCACTCACAATTAACAACATCAAAGCCGTTATATGGGTCAGTATATCAATAAATCTATTATAAAATTGCTAGCTATGGAATTGATATTTTATAACCACATGGGCATGAGGTGTGCTATATTATGTTACTTCTGTGATTACTTAAACTGATAATATATATATTAATAGTGATCATAACATATGTGCAGGACATATTCGGGGCAGGGACGGATACTTCGGCAACAGTACTAGAGTGGGGTATGTCAGAGCTGTTGAAAAACCCAAGAGTGATGAAAAAAGCACAGGTTGAAATAAGAGAAGCTTTTAGGGGAAAGAAAAGAATTGGTGAGAGTGAGGTATATGAACTAAGCTACTTGAAGTTGGTGATCAAAGAAACTTTAAGGTTACATCCACCTGTTCCTCTATTGCTCCCAAGAGAATGCAGGGATTCATGCAAGATAGGTGGATATGATATACCTAGGAAGACTAAAGTGATAATAAATGCATGGGCACTTGGAAGAGATCCCAAGCATTGGTATGATGCTCAGAAGTTTATACCTGAGAGATTTGATGGCACTGGTTTTGATTTTAAAGGGAATAATTTTGAGTACATTCCTTTTGGGGCAGGGAGGAGAATTTGTCCTGGAATTTTACTTGGCTTAGCTAATGTTGAACTTCCTCTGGCTGCATTGCTCTATCACTTTGACTGGAAACTACCCAATGGAATGAAACCACAGGACTTGGATATGACAGAAGCCTTTGGAGCTACAGTGGGAAGAAAAAACAACCTTTATCTCATACCAACTCTGTATGACTATTCCCTTAATCATGCCATCACCACATGACCCACTTAATTTTCCTCATTTTCTACCTCGTGTTTTTTTTTTTTTCATTTTCTTGGTCAGTTTGTGGAATTCAATTTCATGTCGGGGTTATTTTCTAATGGAACTATTGGAAAAATGTCCAAAAAAGAAGAAGACATTTTCACATTATTTTTAGTGATTTGATCTTATTGTAGAAGAACTTTGAAAAGAAGTGTCTTGGCATGCCTTGTATTCAAACTAGCGAAGATATGTGTGACGAGAAACCTTTTTTCCAAAGCAATGAAAATTGTATCATTATTGACAACCCACAAATTTTCATATAATTATATTATAATTCTTAATATTATTATTTTATATTATATTTAAATTTAAATTTATCTTTTATTATATATATTTATTTTTAAATTCATCACATTAAAAATAGTATATAATTATAAAGTCGTCAAAAAGTATTATTTTTGTATTAGAAAAGATCTCAACGGGGAAAATTGAAGTTACAACTAAATAGAAGTTGTAGAGACAACTGTGGGTACTTTGTTTTCTATTCGGGTCAAATAATATGTTATAAATCAATATCAACTTTGTGTCCTTGTTATACATTGAAATATATGTGAAAGTGTGAAACTATATTCAACATTATGCAGGACATATTTGTTGCTGGAACTCACACTTGAGCATAAGCTTATACCTCCTAAATTTCCAAAACCCATAAAATATTCCAATTAACAACTACTCAGTGCCAGCAAACTTTGTCATAATTTTGCTAAAGGTGGTCAATCTAGATTTTCAGATTTCAAAGCATGTCAAACTCAAAAAATTCTGTGTGATTTCAAAGCCCAAAACTATTTCTACTAATTTTGTAGTTTTATGTTTGTTTTAGACTAGTAGGTTGACCCGTGTGACTTTTTCGAATTTTTTATATTTAAATATTAATATTAAAAATAATAAATTTATTTAGATATATATAAATTATTAATTTGATGAAATGAAATTAAATATATTGTAATAGTATAAATTTATATAATTTTAGTATATTAATGAATTTAATATAATGTAACATAATTAAAAATTTATGAATATATTTTGGCCATAATAAATACATTACAATATCAATACAATAAAATATTTTGAACAAATACATTATTATATAAACAATTATCTAATACTATGTATCCATTTTGAAGTCCTCTCATTTTGAAGTCCTCTTCACCAACCTCATGCTATCTTCAACCTGTAATTTAATCTGCAAAAAAACTCTCCAAAAAATCTTTGCAATTAAAAAATAGAATAAACTCTCCAAAAAATGTTTACAATTAAAAAATAGAATTCAGGAGATTATACCAAGTACAATTATTACAAAAAAACTCTCAGTAAATGTGTGTTTCTTCAAGAAACAGATTGTAGGCAAAATCATATTAAATTATGAATTCACCTTTTATGATCTAAATTAAATTAAAATGTAATGTAATATAATACAACTAAAACATAATGAAATACTATTATATAAATAACTAAAGATCTTAAAAACCATACAACAATAATAAACATATATACATCATCATGTTTCTATATAAAAAAAAAGCAACAATTAATACTTGAATGACTAATTAATAATAGACAATATACAAAGAATAAAACGAATATAAGCATTCTCTAATATTAACACAAAATATATATAATAAAAAATATGATAAAAGATTTTTTTGACTTTAATATACTGGCAATTGTTATAGTGTTAAGCATATGTAATAATGCCAACCTATTATAAATATACCAGATAATGAAACAAATTTATAAATAAACAGATGAACAAATAGAATATGAACAATACTAAACAGAAACATATAGTGAATATAATATAAACATAAAGAGTACCTAACTGTTCAGTTTTCCAAAAAAGTCCAAGTAGCATAAACATAAATATGTATGAGCTTTCTTAGTCCTTGGTAACTATTATGCTATGAGAATAATAACCGAAATTATGCAGGATAACTTAAACTGTGAATAGAAGTAAGTAACAAAACCCTGATATGAGAAGAAGGATTTCTCGTATCACATTCGAAGATAATCTTGTCTCCTTCACGAAAAGAATGAAGACTACAGAAATTCTTCCACCCTTTTCCAAGTTTAATCCGTCTAAAAGGAGGCTTCCCTTTCAAGATCTTGCATTCCACATTCATTAGTAGACCATGCAGAGTAACCTTGTTGAATCTCCCTTGTCGAATATATTGTGAAAATTTAGCAGGAAGATCCTACAACAATATCGAAATAATAAGAAAATAGAAATGAAGTAGAATAAAATACAGAGCATTTTGAAATAAATCAATTTTATACTAACCAGATAACTGAGTTGGATACTTAATCGAGACAACTTTATTGAAAAATGATCAAAGGGACCAATGCTTAAGGGTTCCTTCCCTTCAATTTCTTCCAAATAAGGATCTACTCCACTCTGAGGGACGTCATCCATATAAACAGTTATATGGAAGGCGTTGTGACCCACATAACGGAATAAAATGTAGTTATCATCTATGAAACCATAAAAATCAAATAAATTAAACCATCCACTCAATATTTCCGGCGACAATAAATTTTCGTTATATTCCACTATATGGACGTTTCCTTCTGAATCAGCCAGTGTCCACTCCTTTCCCAGTTCTTTTTGAAACTCGATGGCGAAAGCCCGATCTACATAACCAAGCTATTTTTTATGAAATAAAGAAAAAAAAAAGGTCAGGAAATAAAGACAATGTTGAAAAGAAGAAATTTTGGAAAAAAAAATAAATATACATACGTCACCACGACTGTTCATGCACCAAAAGACTCCTCTTGTTTGAAGTCTAATGATTTCTTCAGCACTGGGCGCCATTAAATGAGTAGTGGAGAAAACACCAAGAACTCAGTAGAAGAGAAAAAGAATAATAGAGAAACCACCAGAAACAAAGTAGTAGAGCACCAGAAAAAAAGTAGGGTTAAGGATATTTTATAGAAGATTTGGTAGAAATGAGTACGGTTGTTGGGAAGCGAAATATTTAATGTTTAATGTTGAAATGATTATCTATATCTACCAAATCTGATAGGGAAGAGGAATCAATATTTTGAGAAATGTGTAAGAGAGATTACATTAGCCACGTGTATCTGTAAAAATACAAAATCAAGCAAGTCAGACTAAATTAAAAAAAGTACAATCTGAAAAATTGTGAGTTGATTGCTATCAGATACATGTAAAGCACGCATGTATCAATAAATAAAGCCTTTAAATATTTTTTTGATTTAAAAAAATTGTTTTATTTAATAAATATTTTTGAATAATGAATTTGTTCATTTTTAAGAAGTTTGATGATGAGAAATATAACATAAAAAGAATTCGTCCCAGAAAAAAAATCAATTCTCACAACATATAATGATTTGACATAAATAATAATAATAATAATAATAATAATAAGCATGTAAATCCAACGGTTAAAATT
This sequence comes from Phaseolus vulgaris, assembly GCF_000499845.2. Classification (NCBI taxonomy): domain Eukaryota; kingdom Viridiplantae; phylum Streptophyta; class Magnoliopsida; order Fabales; family Fabaceae; genus Phaseolus; species Phaseolus vulgaris. Next base: position 16,955,865 of record NC_023757.2, read on the forward strand.
TAAATAATTTATAAAATAAATGATTGTTTAAAAAAATAAATTTTGAAATCCTTAAATTTGGAAATTGGGATGAAATGATTACCTGCTTCACGAACTCTGCATAGGAAAAAGCAATTAAATTTCGAAAAAAGTTCTGCATAGGAAAAAGCAATTAAATTTCGAAAAAAGTTCTGCATAGGAAAAAGCAAATAAATTTCGAAAAAAGTGTATCAGGAAAATAAAAAGGGCACACTCTATCTCAAAAAGAATAAAATAAATTATTGACTTAATTAGTCTGATACCTATTTAATGCAACCATTTATCAATAAACAAAAAGCTTGAAAATAAGAAATGATCTACCTTTTATCTTGTTGACCATAATGTTGATATAATATGAGCACAATAACTTATATAATCATTTAAGGTATAAGTTATGATTTAAGATATAATTTGAGCACAGTAACACATTACACAAAGAAATTAAAAGTGTCCAAATAGTAAAAACGCTAAAAATTAATAAAACACATAGTTATTACTAATAAAACAAACTATTAAAATGTACACAAAAATGATGACAATACCTGTAAAGGTTCTTGAAACAAATAACTCACCTGAAATATTCTAGATAAAAAAAATTTATATCAGTTATAAAAAAAAATACTGATTAAAATAAGATAATAATAAAAATTTATATATATAATATATAAACGTATTGAAATTTAAGAAATTGTTTTAACTCTAATATTAACAGTACCTGAAACATTGTGTCCTGTGGTGAGACCAAAACATTATACAAAGAAATGTGCAATAGTAATTCTACAAATCATCAAAATATAGTGTGAATATAAATTAAATAATATGCAGAGAGTAACGAATATACTGCAAAACTGTCCAAGCAGTGCTAATACTACATCAAATTTCTTCATTAAAATTACTTCCTTTTGAATCAATGTTGATATTTGTCCTTAATATCTTGAATGAGATATGATCATCCAGTACGCAACCCTCAATAGAATTTGACTCCATAAATCAAGAATTTCACATTGCCTTTCAAGAGCCTGAATAAAAGATTAAGTACACAAATAGGTACACGAAATTTGTAATAGTAATAATAAATTATGTAATTAATAATTTAAGTAAACATACGTCATCAAGTGCTTTACAGATTCATCATTTCTGAACTTTAATTTTACAAAACTGTTACTTCTTATAAGTAATTCCTGTAAAACATTAATTAAATTAAGCAACCTTGACAAAGATATGTCAAAATAAAAGATACGTACCATACTTTCAAGATGACCATGAATAATTGTGTCAAACAAAAGCATTGATCAAAACCTATAAGAGATAGTGTATATCAGTTCTTAAATTGTTGTTCATATATTACAAAAAAATATGATAAATAAAAATATATTTCAAATAAATAAAGAAATTTCATACCTCATATGTAACGCTGTAAGTTAATACTTCAAACATTTTCGAATATTTCTTTGTAAACCACGTTAGTAGTGAAATTTGTGGGAATACCATTATCATCCAAAATCAATATCTTCAACCCTTTCTTAGATTTTACTCTTGAAAGAGCAACATATAATTGTCCGTGTGTAAAGACTGGACGGGATAGATATAGACCAACTTTATTCAGAGTTTGACCTTGACTTTTATTTATTGTCATGGCAAAACACAAAGATATTGGAAATTGCCTTCTTTGAAACATAAATGGCAAACCTGTTTCCGAAGGAGTCAAGTTCATTCTGGGAATAAATATTTGATCACCTATATTTTTCCCAGTAATAACTTTGGCACCAATAACATTTTTCCCCAAGTGAGTTACATGTAATCTTGTTCCATTGCAAAGTCCATTGGCTTGATCAATATTTCTTAGAAGCATTATTGGAACTCCGACTTTTAATTTAACACAGTGATTGGGAATTCCAGAGCATTTGATCTCATTTAAAAATTCAGTTGTAAACCACTCAGCTTGAGCATTTTCTTGTTCTTCACATTCGCAAGGACTGTCTGAACTTAAATAAGTAACTTCAGATCCTGGTATTAATGATAAAATGAATTCATTCACTTGATCCACACATTCTTTTGTTGGACATAATATTGCACCATCATCAAAAGAATCATCAGATGTCACATTGTTTATGTAGGAGGGATAAACAAACTCAACCAACTGCAGTAAAGGTTGTTCAACATCTAAAATTAAATTCTCTTCCGGTATTTCAATCATTCCTTGTCCCAACTCATTTAGCTCCATATCTCCATCTCCAATGTGAAGTATCCAATCAGCAAACTCTTTTATTTCTGTTTTACTTTGAATTGATGTATCACTCTTTAATCTCATATTCTCTGTAAGTTTTAAGATTTTGCAATGTTTCCATAAGTCAGAGTAATTTACTGTTGCCTTCACAATGTCATACTTTGATCCATTTTTGACAACAGGTAATATCTGACGAAAGTCTCCTCCCAATACAATTACTTTACCACCAAAAGGTTTAAGAGCATTTTCTTCACTTACAGCTCTCATGACATCCCTTAAAGTTCTATCTAGGGCTTCAAAACATAACCTATTAATCATTGGGGCTTCATCCCATATAATTAATTTCGTTTTGATCAACAATTTGGCCCTAAGACTTCCTTGAGGAATATTGCATGTTGACTCTTCATTTATTACAAAAGGAATGCAAAAGGTAGAATGAGCTCTTTTTCCCCCTGGAAGTAACAAAGAAGCTATACCGCTAGAAGCTACATTTAAAACAATAAACCCTTTTGATCTAAGACCAGTGGACAAAGTTTTCCACATGAAAGTTTTTCCAGTTCCCCCATAACCATATAAGAAAAAAATCCACCAAGGTCTAACAGGACTGCTGTCATTATATTCTCATAAACTTCCACTTGCTCAGGAGTAAGAGTTTGAAAAAGAGAACAATGCATTTCAGACATTTGTATTTTGTCATAATTCAATTCATCAATAATGAATCTATTTTGATAAATAAAGGAATCAGAATGAATAGGTTCTGGCAGACTTGGAAAATCTTTCAAACACTTACCATTTGAAATTAATAACTCTTCTACTTGTAGAAGACAAAGGTTTTGAATTTGAGCATCTTCAATTCTAAGACCTAGGAAAGAAATTATATGTCATATAGCAATTATAAAATTATAAATTATAAATTTCAAATAAAATAATAAAATTATACCTGGTAGGACAAACTCCTTTCTTTTTTGGTATAAAATATCATCTGATAACAACTTCCATGTTTTGTTCCACACTTCATCTGGTCTACACATAGTATTCATCATTAAAAGGGTAACAAAGAGTCTTCCCAACTGATTTCCTGAAGCAAGGACACTGCACTCTATAATTGCATCAATAAACTCTTTATCATCTGCCAATAGCCCCATTGCATAGCATGCCTCTTTATATGTTTTGTGAATGAAACCATTAACAGTTTTGATATTATCATAGCTACAGCAACCCTTTTGATAATTCAACAATAACCTCAGATAATATAATTCCCCTGACCCTGTAGGAATATATGTTAACCTTCCAATACTAAGACCATTTTTTCTTGGCTTCCACTCTCTTCTGTCTGCCATCCAAACAAAAAATCTAGGGTATTCACAGTAAGTCAAATTTTTTCCCAGTGGATAAATTTTATTAGCTTCAAACCAAGCTAAAAACATTGTTGTTTTATGTTGATTGAAGTTCAATATTTCATCAATGTCTTCATTGTCTTTAAAAACAATTGGTTGCTCATACAATAGATGAAAAGTTAATCGTTGAACTGGAGGCCATCTATGATGGATATCAAAGGCAAATATTCTCCACACAGCTTCACATGGAGATATGTATCTACAATCATAATACTGTTTAATTTCATCAATAACTGGGGTCTCTGTAGAGTCTTTATCAGCAGTAGTAATTTTCAAATTGGCTCTATCTGGACCCTTGTTCACATATTTAAACAAATACTTGATTGAATTTGATTTGTTGCAATATTCTGTGTTAACATGGGCTTGATACCTCAGTAGTAGCAAAGGGCTATATGGCACAACATTTCTATTGTCCAACTTAATTCCATTTTTAAGAATTAATGTTCCATTATCTTGACGTTTATAACATGCATATCCATCCTCATCAATAGTAGTCAACAGTTTAAATTTCTTTGGGTAAAATTTTGAACATCTACCATTAATCATGCAAGGTGAACTTATTCGACTTACCCCGCAAGGGCCATGTATCATGTAGGTTGTCACTGCCTTTGACAATTTAGGATATAAAAATGCATCGGGTAATTCTGCATAAATGAATCCATCAATATCTGTTGGATTTCTTAACTTATTCTCTCCATCCAACCACAGTAGTATGTGGGCATGAGGTAAACCCCTTTTTTGAAATTCCACAGTGTACATACCTGAAAGAATATGAAAAAATTCTTCAAAATGTAATACATAATAATAAATCAAACAAACTGTTAAATATGGGTTAATGTGGATTACCTGCATTAACTTTGCCAAAATAGTCATTTTTTTTGAAGTCAATCATCATTTGATCTAATTTCATCTTGAAAACTCTACAAACAATGTCTGGCCTATCAGCAGCAGTTAATCCTTTTGAGGTAACAAAGTCACGTATTTCTGACCAATTTACGTTGCAGGTAATAGTGATAAATAAATCTGGATATCCAAATGTTTTGCAAATGGCCATAGCATCTTGGCAATTGTTGAACATATATCTCATTCCTCCTGTAAAAGATGAAGGTAAAACTATCCGCTTTCCAATTGCAGAAGAATTTGTTTCTCCTTGATTCATTGCTTCTTGTACGCCTTGCAAAATATCACAACGGATTGTTTTTTGGTTTAGCCTTATAAAAGACAATCTTTGAGCTTCAACCATTGTATATGCATCAACCAAAAATTGTTGAAACAATCGACGTGAATGGACTATATTCCCAAACTCCACATTTCTTTCTTGAATTCTAAATGCAATAAATTCCCTTAATGAAATACGACTTCTCTTACGTTCTCTGCTGTTACTTCCAGAATTCCGTATTGAAATCTGTTCTTGATACCCATCCTCTCCAAAGGGGAATATTAATGGATATTGTAATGGAATAAAGGCTGTATGTGTTTCATGGAGTCTATACATTTGTCCTGAATATTTTTTCACTATGATATCTCGCCCTACTTCCATGTTGCTCATATCACCCACAATTAATGCAGCTATCTCATCTGTTGTAGGGGTATTGTACACTCTTGGATCTTTGCATCGGTGTCTAAATAACCTCAATGCAAAATCTGAATTTACATCATCATGTAGAAATTCTCTTACTCTTCTAAAAGTTTTGGCCAAAACATTGTTGTCATCAATCATCTTGGTAAGATCTTCAATCAAGGATTTGTCAAACGTCACATTTTTCACTTTTGACCTACATGCAATTTTTAAAAATATATCATTAAAAATAATCTTTGAATTAATCCAGTAAATAGAAAGTAAGTCATTAAAGTAACTAAAAATAACACATACCCAAAGTGAGATAATCTATTTGACACTTCATTTTGAGTGTCATATATGTAAAGTTGTGCAAACTTAGGAGATGATCCACTATTGGGGAGCAAGCTTCCAATCCTATGATAGTTTTGTCCATGCAGAATAAATTGAGGAGGGCCAGATCCATCATTTATCGAAGAGTGAATATTCCCTCCAATTGAAGTAAATGAAAACATACTATTGTAACTTCTAATATTTTGTAGATAGTGTTGACTTCGACTATCTTTCCCATTTAATAAATCTAACAGCAATTTAGGAGGTTTTTGTAAGAAAGGGAGTTGTACTTTTCCCTTTTGACAACAAATAGAAAAATCAACCTTAACATAAATCTTAGATTTCTGAGATCTTTCTTCATACCAAACCTCGCCCAAGCAGTATTCACATTGAATAGTAGGTTGTCCAAATTCAACAGTAGCTATTTTCAGAAAATTAAGAAAGGTGATCTATTACTTTTCTGATATAAATTGATTTAGTTTGATGAAGAAGTGAAGAAGTTATAGTTAAAGATATGCACCTTCATTTTCAGCTTTTGAATATAATTCAGAACTAAAAACTTGTCTGGTGTCATCTGAAACAAAAAATAATAAAAGAAAGTGGTTGTTACAAAATTTAAAAAAAAAAGAATTATAAATTAACAATTTTTAGTACCATTATTTTCTTCATTTTGGATATCTTCGTCAAAATTCAATCTCTGAGTCACTGATTCAATGATTTCAACACTGTGTGTACCGGACTTGTTATGTAAGTTTAGTGTGTTACTAAATACATACCCTAAACTCCCTGCAACTGAATTACCTGGAGAAAATATGTTCCAAAGCAACAAATAATTAGTACTAAAACATGAGTATGATTTTGAAATTTAATTGACAAAAAAGATAAACGAAAAATCATTTACATTAGTTTCCTGAACTAACCTTGAAATTTAGGGGTAGTACAAATTGTTTGTAAACATGACAATGATTGAGAAGTTGCATCCATCACGTTCACATGACTCTTAGGGGTCACTAATTGCAAAACACAATGATTTTTGTTAAAAAAGTGTTTTTCATTAAATGAATTTTCATTCATTCTATATTTCTACTACCTCTAGCTTGATCACCCTTTTGCAGCTTTACCCAAATGTGCACAAAATCAAAGATTTTTTTTTTTCAAAAAATAAAGAAATAAAATTATAATGTGCCATTGCTAGATATTTTAATCAAATATAACGAATCATTGATCGTAAACTAACCATGAGGAAGTTGAGTGAGAGTAATGTCTCCATGAGTAATTGTTTGCATTGATGACATTGCTTTGGTAGTAGAATTCATCATGTTTAAGTGATTTTTAGGAGTAAGCTGATGAGAAGAAAGGAAATTTGAGCCTGTAATTCCAGATGTCTGAGAATCAAAATCCTGACTTGATTTAAGAGTACTTTGACCTAAAGCAAAAACTTTCAATGAGTGATCGAATAAGATAAATCAATTAACATCAGTATATAAGAACTTATAAATTATTTTACATTAAACTTAATCTTAGAAAAATGATTTGAAGAATTTAGCATTTGAGTGTGTTTGAACCATATATATATGATAATTATTACTACTTAATGATTTCAGTTGATTTAGAAAAAATATAGTAAAACATAAATTAGTACTATAATTGTAATGAAAACAGTTGAATTATCCATTAAAACTAACCATGAAGTTGCACCGTAAGCCCAAATTCTTCATTACTAACTGTACTCATTGATGATAATACTTTTGGAATTGAATGCATGGTGTTGAATTCATTGTCAGGAGTCAGTTTTGCACAGATAGAATCATTTATGCTTGTATTTTGAGAACTTTGACACAAAAATTTCTTACTTGAGTTCACAATAGTTTGACCTACAAAAAAATAAATTAGGCATAAGATTTGACTTTAGTAATATAATTACAAATTTCATTGAATGACATATTGCGAGAGTTAAATGAAATAAAATGTCATTGTTATTACCTCTTGTTGGATTAACCTTTTCTCGCTGACCATAAATGAAGTTTCCCTCTTCTACCTTTGCAGATTTGGCAACATCTGATTAATAAAAAAAAAAATGATTCCACAAAAACAGTATATATAAAAATTCAAATGTTTATTGATGTAGTATTAATTTAAATTGTTATGAATAAAATTTATAATACGTTTTCACTAACCTTGAAGCAATTCTAAATTACTAACAGTACTCATTGATGACAATACTTTGGTGGCTGAATGCATTAATTGATTGTTGGGAGTAAACTTCTCATAAACTGGGATATTTGTTATCATAATTCCTGATGTTGGAGAACCAAGATCTTCACATGAGTTAGGAGTACTTCCACCTACAACAATAAGTCATAATTGGTGATAAATAAGGTAAAGGGATGACAAATAATGCTAATTATATTTTAAATCTAAATTTAAATCTAAATATATATAAAAATAAGGTATTTAGGTTTCACTACCTGTTGTTTTAACTTTTTTGCTGCGCAGTTCATATAATATATTTCTTCTTTTTCTTCTGTTATATTTTCCATTATCAGCATCGAGAACTAAAATAAAAAAAAATTACAACGAAAATCATATATAAATAGGATAAAGTACTTTGAAAGTAAAGAATATTCTTAAAGTTATACTTACCATTGTTCGAATCAGATATGCATGTTGTGTTTGGATTTTGATTCTCTGGAGAATAAAACCCATGTAAAATAATAAGCTGTTAAAAACTATAACATGCAATCTATTTTTTATATATTTTTACCATAAATTGTGTTGAGAGTTGATTCACTCTTACATCATAAGTGATTATTAACTTCTTTTATGAACCTAATTTTTAAATATATATAATAAAAAATTAGATAACAGTAAAGTTAAGTTCATAGAATTATGAGTTAAGTGTATTGCATTTGGATTAACTTGTTTAAAAATAAAAATACATGGATAAATTTTGACATTTAGTATTATTAATGATAAAAAAAAGGTAATTATGTTGACTACCTGTTGTTTTGACATTCTCTCTTCGCAATTCATACAATATATTTTTTCTTTTTCTTTTGGCATCTTTTCCATTATCAGCTGCTAGCACTAAAAAAAAAAATTACAGTGAAAATGATAAATAAAAATGCGGGATTCAGATATGCTTAAACTTATGCTTACCATTGCGGGATTCAGATATGCATGTTGTGTTTGGATTTTGATTCTCTGGAAAATAAAAATCATTTAAAAAAATAGGTCAAATCATAAACAAACAATAAATTTATTAAGAACTATAACATACCATTTATTTTTTATATATTTTTACCATAAATTGGCGTGACAGTTGATTATATATAGATCATAATAGACTATGAAATTGTTTTCTAAAAATAATTTTGAAATATATATCTATATCTATATGTATGTATATATGACACTTAAAAATATAAATATACATTGTAGTTGGTATACCTGATGCATTAGAATTTGTTTGAGAAAGGCTAAGAATGCTATTCTTCTATTAATATTTTCCTTCAGTTTCTCCATAACTATTGAAAGTTGAATGACTGAACTTCAGGGAGTATTGTAGTAAGAACAAATATTTTCAACCATAAAAGTATGTACTGTTTTCAGCAGTAAGTATGTAAAATATATTGTTCACAGTAGCTTTGTTTTTGGGCGCCAATTTTGACGGTATATGGTCACGCACGGGACTCCCTTTTATGTTATTACTTTGACATAATAAATTTATTAATTAACTATTAAAATATTGAAAAAAAATGTGTAATATTTTTATATAATAATCATATCTATTTATATAATTATATAATAATTATATTTAATACTTAAAAATGTTAAACCAAAAATTTACCTTCCAAAAGGGATAACACTTGCACAATTTTTCTATATTTTGCATAATAAACAATCAAACTTCGAAATGTAAGAAGAATAAAAAATTTAAAAATTTAGGTAGTATCAATGTTCGATGAAGAAATGCATGTGTAGAAGTTGTTGTGAAAAAGGGAACTTAACTTTTAAGATATGAAAACAAATTCCTATTCCAGTGCAAAAGAACAACGTTCTACTTTAAGCATTCTCATTAATGAATTGTTGGTTGACTTTTGAAAGAGGAAACCTGCAGGGAATAAATTTATCAGATTGTATATATAATAATATATATAGTAAATAATAAATATAGTAATATATTGGACGGACATTTATCTAGGAACAATCATCTCTTAAAACACAGATGAACGAAGCAACCTCCAAAAACAGAAACATAAAGTACATCAATATACCCTGATCCACAACCCTATTAAGCAAAAAAAAGGAACTTTGGCTAACTTTCTTTTGCACCATTCTAGAACAGCTTTTCTGTTTAACAAAAAAAAGGAATTCTTCCATTGGATATATCTGAAATAATACACAACATGCAAAAACATGTAGTATATGTATACCGCCAAAAAAAGTGACTAAAACAGATATTCTCATTTTGTATTTACTAATTTCACTAAAACAGAACTTAAAATAATTATTATACCTTAAATCTGTGAACTTAAAACATTTAAAAATGGAAACTTTAATCAATATTTAGGGTTAGGATGAAAAAAGATCCAAACTTTAATTA